>NC_051288.1:20276657-20592014 GCF_015220745.1 Sebastes umbrosus | reverse complement strand
TCCCTAGACAGACTTTCAGCTAAAACAAGAGGTTTCCTAGTCAAGTGTAATGATTTAGGTATTACATTACATTATATTCTATCTAGACTATAGTCAGTGGAGAAACTGGTGATGTGTCAACAGTAAATTACATTTTATGTGGTGCAATAGCGAGGCACGGTGAGTTCAGAGTGCCTACTTTTCGTATCAGTTTTGATTCAAAGATTTGAGGCATGTTTTATTCATACTGTGCATTTCTTAAGTACAGCGTGAAACTGAAGGCTGTTATCTGTCAACCTAAGTTGCAGAGAAAGTCCTTCGCCCATTCGCTGCAGCCGAATCTTTTAGTTTTGACCTTTGGCCTGTCAGTGAGCGTGACGGGAGGGACTGTGTTGGCTCGGACTGTGGAAAACAAGGCCTTGTCACTACCTCCCTGCCCCCCTCCTGAGCAGAGAGCGATAAGCACCGAAAGACAAAAAGTTTAGGGCTGGTCGACTAAAAAAAGACAAACATCGTGATCTCATAATGGAAAACCTCCTCAGTGTGAACTCGCAGATGTGTGTCAGGAGTAAGAGAGAAGCAGAAAACTAGCGCGTGTTATTGATGTGATGAGGGATCGCTTTGAGGATGACTGTCTTTTATCTGTGCCGAGCCGAGCTGACAACCAAGAACTTGAAATAAAAAAAAAAAGTACAGCAGCGAGATAGCAGTCATCTCCTCAGCCTCATATAAAAAAAACATGAGTGCTGTCTGGAGCCCAAATCTTACCAGTCTGCAGACCTATTTTTCTGATAAATGCTTTACAACAGCAGTTCTCTGGATGCCATAAAGGCAGAGCTTGTGTGCGTAAACCGCGCCCTAAAAATGACATTTTCTTTCTGTGACAGTTTTGCCATCTTACAAATCTGCACCATGTTTAATCCTAAAACAACTTCCAAGGTTTTCACATCTTGTAGCATTCCATCATTCAAAGCAGGCTTCCACCACCTGATATTAAAAGTAAGCACTCTAAACTTATGACGGAGTATTATTATATTACATAGATATATATAATATTATTATATACTGTTATATAGTATATTATATAGAGTATTAGGGCCACATTGAGGGTAAAGAAAATCTGAGATTTCGAGAATAAAGTCATATTATTACGAGAAAAAAGTCGTAATTTAATGAGAATAAAGTCATACTATTTCAAGAAAAAAAGTCATAATATTACGAGAATAAAGTCATAAGTTTACGAGAAAAAAAGTCTTAATATATTGAGAATAAAGTCATACTATTTCAAGAAAAAAAAAGTCGGCATATTACGAGAATAAAGTCATAATTTTACGAGAAAAAAAGTCATAATATTATGAGAACAAAGTCATAGTATTACAAGAACAAAGTTGTAATTTAATGAGAATTAAGTCATACTATTTCAAGAAAAAAAGGCGTAATATTACGAGAATAAAGTCATAACTTTACGAGGAAAAAAGTTGTAATATTACGAGAATAAGGTCATAACTTTACGAGAAAAAAGTCATAATATTACGAGAATAAAGTCATAACTTTACGAGAAAAAAAGTGATGTCAATATTAATAAAAAATAATCAGGATTATAATTTTGGACATAATCGTGCAGCCCTACTGTATTGCACCAGATAAAATATAATTTATTGTTGAGAGCAAAATCACTATCATCAGTTATGCCGGCCTTATTGGGTGAAATACCATTAAAAACAGCTTCTTGTGATATTTTACAGTTAGTCCTTTTGTTGATTTGGTATAGTGTTCTTATTCCACTGGGTATCTGTTGGGTAGAAACATCCAGGTATTTTCACTGCAGCATATCGAATAAAACTTTGACATTTGACAAAAACGTCTAGACTTGCCATTTTATTTTTTCTTCCTATTTATCTGATCTCATTCATTTTATTGTCTTTCCTCCCTCTGTGCTCATGTCCTTTGGCCTTACTCTCATTTTATCTGCCTTGTTTGGTTTCCTTTTCTTTTGTAACACACCTTGTGACATTGTTAAGAGAAGTGCTGAGTGCTGATCATAGGGAAATAAGCGTTTTCCCCTTCCAAACAACAGGAATTACACAGATTAAACAGCCTTTGTTGAAACATACTATTACCACATAAGACCCCGTCGAGAAGGACCAGATGTCAGATAATAGGCTGTGCACAGAGAGGTAGGTGCTGGCCTGAAGCCATTGAACAAGTAAGAACAGCTTCTTCCATAGAAACCTTGACACTTTATGGACAGCTTGTTGTCTGGGTGGGCAACCCCCTTATATACCTTGAGACTGTATGAATATAGGTTACACATAGAGGATAAGTATCCCCTGCAGCATATCCACCGTACAAGGTTGAATATACACAATAACCTTAACCCCCCCGAGACCACACATGTCATGCTAGTTTGTCGTGAAGGAGGCTAAATAACGCTCCAAATTTTGGCTAAATTTTAGCATGGCCAATTTCAAAGGGGTTCCTTGACTTCTGACCTCAAGATATGTGAATGAAAATGGGTTCTATGGGTACCCACGAGTTTCCCCTTTACAGACATGCCCACTTTGCAGTATAAATGTGTTACTGTCTCCTGTTCTAAAATGGAGTATTTGAATATTTCTGCATACTGGGGTCCCTAAACAGTTTTGGAATTACATAAATTGGGTATCAATGTAAAGCTGAGACTCTTGTGGCTCTAATGAGCCCAACTGTATTCATGTGTGATGATGTTTGTCCCCATAGTAGCCATTTAATTATAGTGAGTCCATTTTTTGAAACTCGACCTCGCTGTATAAAATGACCTGTGGTGACCTCTAGGATAATCACAGCCTCATGAAACTTTACAGCCACAAACTAGAGACCTAGAGCATTCAGAGGATGGATGGCTTTCCTAGCTAGATTAACAATGAGGGGGTTTCTGAGCAGTTTCCACAACAGAAGCGCTCGCTATTCAATCACCGAAAAATGCAATTATTGCAGAAAAGTTTTTGAAACCAAATCACAGCATGGCTTTTACTATGGTGTTCATCAAGGTCTTGGTGTCTTAATGTGGTGTTTTGGAGGGATTATTAATCATTTTATGAATTCTCGTGTGGTAAAAATGGTTAAATTTAGCACCAAATCTGTGTAATAAATGATATCAACCCAAAGATTGCTGCGACAACTTATGAGACATAATAGAGCATGGGAATGACCATCATATACTTCTATCATAATGTTCTAAACCCTTATTCACTGTCACAATTCATTTGACACACAGTGCTGTATCTCAAATTAATCTTCAGGTTCCCATCTTTCAGATGATGTACACCACTTCTATGTGACATCTACTGCTGACCTGCTATCTCCCAACAAAACACCCCCCTAAAAAAGACAAAAACTGGTGTATTGTGGGTCTCCGAGGGTTAATATCCATTCAGCCTGTTAGATACAGCAAGGCCTCTGTTTTTTAAATCACCTGCAGATTCTGTGGTAGCTTCCCTGATCTTTAAAGGACATGTATAGAAAAAAAAACAATGTGTTGCACAATATGAAAGTCGTGGAAATACATTGCAGGTGTTGCTGACAACAACAAAAAGCCTGTTATTGTGCACAAAGGGCCAGCTAAGTCTATCTATTCTTGCAGAAATCTCAACATGTCAAAGGTTTTTGATACTCAAATCACAGCATGGCTTTTTCTATGGTGTTCCTCAAGATCTTGGTGTCTTAATGTGGGATTTTGGAGGGATTATTGATAATGTTATGAATTCTCGTGTGGTAAAAAATGGTTAAATTTAGCACCAAATCTGTGTAACAAATGGTATCAATACAAAAATTGCTACAAAGGACATGTATGAATGAAAAACAATGTGTTGCATATTATAAAAGTCGTGGAAATACATTGCAGGTGTTACTGACACAAAAAAAAAGCTTGTTATTGTGTACAAAGGGGCCAGCTAAGTCTATCTCATTAAACACTACTGGGGGTGTTTATAGGCTTATAGCAGGGCTGGCTGGGCTTTGCCTATATGAGCAGCAGCTACATACATGCATACATGCATGCATTATAGGTTATAGATTGCTGCAGGAGCCTGACACCTATAGAGCACACACACACACACACACACTGGGATTAGATGTATAATAAAGTTTAAAACGCATGCTGATAAAAGAGCAGAAGTTGCTGCACAAAAGAAGAATAGATTACCTTACATACACCAAAGGCCTCTGTTTTAAAAAATCACCTGCAAATTCTGTGGTAGCCTCCCTGATCTTTAAAGGACATGTATGAAAAAAAAACAATGTGTTGCACAATATGAAAATCAGGTGTTGCTAACACAAAAAAAAGCTTGTTATTGTGCACAAAGGACCAGCTAAGTCTATCTCATTAAACACTACTGGGGGTATTTATTGGCTTATAGCAGGGTTGGCTGGGCTTTGCCTATATGAGCAGCAGCAGCAACATACATACAGGCACTATATGAGCAGCAGCAACAACATACATACAGGCACTATATGAGCAGCAGCAACAACATACATACATGCATTATAGGTTATAGATTGCTGCAGGAGCATGACACCTATATAGAGCACACACACACACACACACACTTGGATTAAATGTAAAATAAAGTTTAAAATGCATGCTGAGAAAGAGCAGAAGTTGATGCACAAAAGAAGAATAGATTACCTTATACTAGACTTGAATCTTTTGTTTTTCTGGCCAGTTTTTCTGGCATCACATCCGCACCTCCTCCTCCTCTCCTCCTCCTCTGCTGCTGCTGCTGCTGCTGCACCGAGTCTGCTGCTGCTGCTGCAGAGCTCCGTGCGGCTCCTCAAGAAGCCAACAAACCAAGTCTGCACGTTTCCAATCGGTTCCCAAATAGCCTCTGAAAATAACTACTGCACCGGATCAAAGCAGGCTATACATTCAGTCCAAAACGCAGAGAATCCACAGTAATAGCGACACCCATGGGTGGTGCAAAGCGCAGGTCTGCAGCAGGTAGCAGCGCCCGGACTCACCGCTCATTTCTCGGCCGCCGAATGTGCCATGCGTCGGGGCCATTCACAGCCAGAGAGAGGCATGTGCATGTGGAGCCAGTCGGTCGGTGCCCAGTGAGTGCCACGCAGCGCCGCAACATGGAGCGCTGACCTGCCTACCACTGAGTCAAGCGACACCATGGAGTAGCACACTACCGGTACTGGCTTTCAAAATAAAAGAGAGAATAATTATATTTCCGGGTGTAAAGCTTGCAAATTAATAAAATAAAATAATATACAAATAAAATATACTTTAAAAAAACACAATTTGCAAGTTTTGCACAACTGGTTTAATTTACAGAAGAACTTCTAAAAAAAACATTTTGAATAAGATATCATATTAACAGATTGAGATCACTGTCAACAATCCCAGTTTTTTGGCAGATTTACATAATTAATTTGATTATTATCTTAGCTAAATATTATTTTAAAAAATAATTTGCAAGTTACTTTAATTTACAGAAGAATCTCTCAAAATATTTTGAAAAAGATATCATTATAACAAAGATTGAGATTCTGTCAACAATCCCAGTTTTTTGGCAGATTTACATAATTAAATTTGATTATTATCCTAGCAAAATATTGATAAAAAAAGTTTTTATTATATAAAATTGATAAATGATAAATAATAATATATTATCTATCATTATTATTTATAATGCTTAAAGGGACATTTTGGACTTTTGGAGTGAAAGATAACTTATACCTACAAAAATAGAAAATATGAATTTCTTTGCATTGAAATGCTTTTAAATGTAAGACAGCTCCAGAGGTAGTATGTCAAAAAATGTCATAGTATAGTATGTCATAAAAAAACATTAAAAAATCATAACATAATATGTCATAAAAAGTAAAGAAAAACATAGAATAGTATGTCGTAAAAAAAAAATCATAGTATAGTGTGTCATCAAAAAAATCATTACAAAAATCGTAGTATGTCATAAAAAGTAAAGAAAAACATGTCATAAAAAGTCATAATATAGTATGTCAGAAAAAGTATATTAATAACAAATAATAAAATAGATAATAATGATATTGAAAGAGTACCCTTCTTTTTTATTTTTAAAGATACTGATCTTAAAACATATTTTATTATGAGTGATAACTTAAAACTCAAAAATTCTAAATTGGTTAAAACTATTAAATTGTTTAGACATTTCAAATGTATTCCAGTTGTTTAACAGACCCAGATTGTTTTTTGTTTTTATTTTATTATTTACATTTTATTAGTTATATAATTTATTTTGTTTTTATATTTATACTGTAAAATATATTTGCAGAATTGTAAAATAATAAAAATAAATAAATTAAATAAATGATAAATGTTTTTGTTATAATCACTAGGTGTTTCCGGTATTAATGTTTTTTTCTCTGAGCAGCTTGACACAGCTGAAATCCCCCAGAGAACAGACGGAGCACAGGAACAAACATACAGTGGGGGGTGGAAGGCGGTCCTAATGAATTATTTATGATGAAATAAGGCACTAATTCCTAAATCATTCATAATTATTCAAGTGAAACAGGGTCGATGCCAATCAAACTTCCATCCATCTCCCCTGCAGATCATGGCGTCTGGCATTTATAAATGATAGATGGAGAAAGAGGTTGGCTAGTGTCAGACATTATCTGACCTCTTCATCAGTCAATAAAATTACAGGCCTATCAGCCGGAATTACAATCAGGGACGTTGCATAGGGGTTAAATTAACTATATACACAGTGGTTTATTGTGACACACACAAAGTTAAATTTCCTAAGGCATCAATTTAATGTATCACAATTAAACTAATGCACATTGTTTGCTGAAAGGTTCAGTTTTAAAGGGAACATTTTAATACTTTAAAAACAATTTATATTGATTTTGTTTGTGGTTGTTGTTGTTATAATGACTAGTGGTCATAGTTTAAATGGAGCTTTCAATCGATTAAAATATTTTTGTCCATAGTTAATCGCGATTAATCACAAATTAATCACACTTTTTGATCTGTTCAAAATGTACCTTAAAGGGAGATTTGTCAAGTATTTAATACTCTTATCAACATGGGAGTGGGCAAATATGCTTGCTTTATGCAAATATATGTATATATCTATTATTGGAAATCAATTAACAATGCATAACAATGACAGATATTGTCCAGGTACTGCATTTAGCATACAAAATATGCTCAAATCATAACATGGCAAACTCAAGCCCAACAGGCAACAACAGCTGTCAGTGTGTCAGTGCTATTGGTTCCATAAGGTCATACAAGGACATACTAAAATATCTCACACACTGTTTTTTCGTACTAAATAGCATGTTATGGAATTTCGGACGCAACCCTCCATTTCTAGTCTTCAGCAACTTTGTTGTAAACATTGTGATATATGTGTATTTTTATCTTTAGTGCTCACTTTGGAGGAAGATGTTCTTTTGTTGTAGTGTGCTGTGCTGTGTTAATCTTATCAGTCAGTCTTTAAGAAAGAAGCTAATCCTTTGCTACCACATTTGACACTTGCCAGGATTAAGACATGCCAACAACATACATGTCAGCTTGTAAGTGATGTATAACTAAATATATCCTTCAGTTGACTGACATAAGAAACCCACCAAAGGACCTATTTGGACTTTAAAAGCCTCCCTCTTTGCAAACAGTAATGAGAAATACCTGAGGGAGGCCCCTGGCAACTGGCTGTGGTGCAGGGCTTCTGACAGTGTGCATGTGTGGTGTGTCAGTGAGTGTGATGGACGAGGTGGTCACAGATAGCCAAGTGGTTGAGCCCCCCCCCCCTATGGAAATGCTTCCACTGGCATTGAATCAAATCCCGCCAGAGCTTCCTCTACCTCTGCCTTCCTGTATACGTTCCCTCTGTCTGAATATAAAGAATGAAAACAGTAAAGGTGAGTGTGCAGCCCACTCTCTCTCTAACAGACTGCGAGGGGAGGTGAGATTAATGGGGCCTAACACAAGATTGCGGGGAGATCAGCAGAGTCGTAGGGAGTCAGAGAGTGACTCAATGAAGCCTGGCCCCGGATCTTCTGCTAATCTACTGGAGCTCTGGCTCCTCTGGCTCCTCTGGCACAGCTAGATGTGTGATGTTAAACCGCACTCTCAGACGTTATGCTAATGGCAGACTGAAAGATCACAGAGTTTGTGCTTCATGTGGTCGTGTGGTCTGGTTCTCAGGGGATGTTTTATATATATAAAATGGTCTACTTGACACCCCTAAGAAGAAAGACATGCTGGCATCATGCATGCTTTGCAGAAATTATGCTTTTTCATGTTCTGACATGTCTCGGACGAAACGTAAGCAGCATAGCAAATGTCGCTAGGGCACATCCCTGAAGATTTGCAAAGTCAACTAATGTTAAATTTCCCCAGGACTTTATAACAACAAGATAATATTGGCCACCAAAAAAAGTGTACACTTGCTTTTTCTATATATATTTTTTTTGGTACAAAAAAACAAGAATATGAATGTATATAATTAAATAAAAGCCATAATAAGAAACATGTTAATCTTCTTTAAAGAGTACACCATAGTTTGACAGTTTTATTACTTTTTTTTAGTGTTTGTAAGTTTTAAGAGTCTTAATATATTCTTTAAATTTACATAAAAATCGTCTGTTACAAGTGGGTAGCATAATGCAGTAAATGCAAAGGCATGATGACAGAGGAAACAGATGAGACTGTTGGGAAAATCAACATTTTACTCAGACATATTATAAAATTATGACGAAAAACAATATACGACTAAAATTACAAAATATGAACTTATTATGCACCAAAAAATGAGCTTCCATGTCTTCCGCCATTTCTGACGTCAACAAACACGTCACAACTCATGAACGCTGAGCTTTCAGAAACTTTCCATTTACGAGGTCGTGAATACCACAAGAGGGGGACATTCATATGGACTCTTCTCTTAAACACGACCCCATTTGAAGGCACCATAATGTTAAATCTTAATGGGATTTTCTGTTTTAATTGACAAATGACGAGTATCTCCACAATTAACTGGTAGAATTGCATTTCCTTCTTTTTTTTCCTGTCAATTTTCTAATGTTGGAAAAACAGGAAATGTTTCTTCAACTTGTGGATAACTGCAAGTCTCAGGTTGTATCATTACCCTGGCACACAGTCAACACACCTGACAGAGGATATACAGGTGTTACACCTTACTGCAGTCTTGCTTTCCGCAGGATTATTTCACACCTGTGCCTGCAAATGTTCTTCCTCACGAGCCGGCTGCCATCTGTTATGTTGTAATTATGTCTCACTCTGTAAACTACTCTCTGTTTCAGCGTTGTGCCTCAAAACTGTGAGCGACAGGGCGCTGAAAACCTCAGTGGTGCTGAATATATGCTATAGGAAACGACTAGATTTGGACCATCAGGTACAGAAAGCCATCTTCCAATTGCTATTCACTGTCTCACTGCTGCTTTTCAATCTGTCAGAATCAGGATCAAAAGATGGGCTAGAGAGAGGGTAGAGGTGAGACGAGAGATTCCTGGCAAGCAGGCTTTTCGACACAGATTATGTCACCTGCAAGGAAGGCCTCAAAGGTGACAACTTGAACACCACAATAACAACTTACACCATATGTAGAAAGAAGTGGAACACACTCACAGCATGCTACCACAGTTTCAGTATAGCAGCATCCAATACCCCTCTGAAGTTATACAGATTTACACTCCAAAAACCTCTCTGCTTGCCACCTGCAGTCGTTCCCCCCTGCAGCTCTGGGAAAAATGCTTCGTCTGAGCCAGGTAGTCCATGCAATAAAAGCTCGGTGTCCTGCCTTCAAGCTATCTCCAGTGGAACCCAGAGCATGACTGCAGAGCTGGCAATGACTTCAAAGATTTCCCACACAGAAAAAGTCCCCTATGGCATCCACATGGACATTTTCTACAGATACATTTTGCGCTGCAGGTTATGTAGCAGCACACAACTGGCCAGTTTTCTCACTATTTTTTTTTTTTTTTGCACCTATGCCATATCATTAAATGTTAACTGTGTTTTTATTGCAAGCCAGTATATTTGAGAAGAGGGAGTATTATTAGTATTCCACATTGAGGAAAAAAATAAATCGAGAATACGAGAAACAGAGAATAAAGTCATAGGTTTACGAGAAAAAAAAAAGTCCTAGTATTATGAGAATAAAATCATAATATTATAAAGTAGTACTTTGACGTATTATTTTAGAGAGGAAATAGAGCAACCTGTGTGAAAATGAGGAACGTGGAGCATCTTGTGAAGTTATACTATTGTTATAGTATCTTTTGGCACATCAGCACCACATTATCATAAATATTAGGACCTTGAAAACATTGTGCAAGAAACTGCGTTTATTCTGAAGAAAGAACCTCACTGACCTGGGGGAAATTGCCTGTTTCGTGGAGGAGGAAATTACTTTTTTTTCTGGTAAAGTTATGACTTTATTCTCATAATATTATGACTTTATTCTAGTAATATTACAACATTTTTCTCGTAATATTATGACTTTATTCTCAAAATCTCAATTTTTTCCCTCAGTGTGGCCCTAATACTCCGTCGTAGTTTGATATCTTTTGGAACACAGCTTTCCTTTTTTTTTTTTTTTTGCATCTCCTTTTTGTCAGTACACACAGCGCAGTATCACAACAAGCACATGTCCGAGCCTGTGAAAGACAGAGGATTAAATGGATCCACCCATGGGGAGGCAAGCAAGCAAACACAAAGCCGAGACATCCTGAAGAGCAATAACAAGATGAAACACTTTTTTCAGCGAAACACACATTGGGGAGATCACAGACTGTGGGCGTCCTTCCAGTGCTGCTAAGACTCAGGATGTTTTCCTGGGAGTTGCTGCCACTGTCCCACATCTTTCCACACTTGATATACTGTCCAGTGAATCTGAAGAGGAGGAGGCAGATGATGACTTATTAGCCTCCTGGCAGGACACATATAGTGTTTTGACCACCTTTCTAAGGACAGTTTCTCAGTCAAGCTCAGCCTCCAGTTCACCACACCAACACCTGTTGGTAGTGATGGACACAGTCCTCTCCTGGAGCAAGTAAGGCGAATGCGAGTGGCACCGCTGCCACCTACCACTGACAGACTTGATAGGGGCTTTGTGGTTTGCACTCAGCGGAGAAACCTACATCTCCCTTCAAAGCTTCAAAGCAGCTGGCGAACATCACACACAAGCCTGGCCTCTTCTTCAACCAGGACTAGCTTCCGTCAGAGGCAGGTCAATCTGGTGGACACTGACGTGGATCACTGACACATTGCAGTCTTCCAACGAGGCCTGTGGACGGCCAGATGATCTGAACGTGGATGATACGATGACGTTTAGTGACGTTCAAGATGGTCAAGCAGCCCGGGGAGGGGCTACTGCTGCCCAAAACACCCAGTCTCTAAAAGATAGCAACAAAGAGATTGCATGCAGACCTAAACAAAGGTGATCATATGATAGAATAGATCATTTTTCTAGTAGATTTTTTCTAAAACACCTGCAGGATTTTTGCCTTTTTAAGGATTTTTGCCTACACTGAACAACTATGACTTTACTGGCAAGTAGAGTATTTAATTAGACAGTTAAGTTATTGAGTTGTCATTCAAAATAATCATTATATTAGATTAAATTAAAAGTTCTTATCTTGATTCAGGTATGTTGCCTCTAAACGAGGAGGAGGATCAGCCAGACTGCATTCTTTCTTTTTTACATCTTGGCTGATGTGGAACTAAATACATGAGTATTACAATAAACCACTATGCATCTAATTCAAATGAGTGGATCAATGAGCCACAGGAAATGTAAAAGCAGTGGAGATATACAATATATTCAGATTGTGTTATTGTTTAATATAATATCCATTACATTTAGCAAAGTATCAAGTGTTCATTTATATAATAAGTGACCACTCTATAGTGATTTATTCTTTTGGCACCATTTCATTTCATGAGATATTTCAGTTGTTGCTTTGTTTTAATCCAATCATCTCACTTAGGTGCATATCCTTCTACAACTAGAGATCAAATTTAAATCATAAAGAGTTAAGAGTATAAAGCAGGATTCAGTGAACGAGTGTTATCAAGACTCAAGTTGGTGTTACAGAGGAACTGGTTCCAACAATGTGCATCAGTGTCACATGAGCAAAATCTCTGATGCTCCTCCTGGAGATTCCTGTGATGTGGCTCAGTTCTCCCGTTATCTGTGATGCACGAGAAGAAAGAGTCAGATTACATCAACAAAAACGGTTTGTATGGGATGTATTTGTGACAGATTCAGTACATACTAACATTAACTAAACTTGGATAAGGTAGATAGCTTGATATGCTTTGATTAAAATCTCAAAGTCAAAAGTCCTCTCTGACAGTCTTGACTAAATATTTTACACTAAGATTCACCAGGTTGTTGAGTTTTGGGCTTCATCTAACAATTATTTCTATTATCAATTACCTTGCTGATTATTTATTATTTTAATTAATTGTTTATTTGTCTTATTGACGTAATCAAAAAAAAAATTGCAGATATCACCATGAAACTTCCCCAGTTGATTATTTACATTAAGACAATTATTTTTTGTACTACAAGTTTTCTGAAATTTTATGTTTTTAAATATGCAAATGAGGTATTATCTAAGGCTAACTTCGGATGAATTTAGGAGAAATCTACTTACGCAAATAGACAAAGTAGTAAAATAAACACCTAAATGTGTATTTTAGATGTTTTCTATCCACTAGTCTGAAAGAAAACATGTTATGGAAACAAAATAGCCCAAAATCTCAAAATTGACCAGTGCATGAAAAAACAATGTTTGTGCCGCTTTAAAACACTAAAAACAAATGCTATTGTGAATACAATTAGGGTTTTAATACTTATAAAACCTAAAAAAGTGTTTCACCTGTTCCCATTTTCTGACATAGAGGATGAATGTCGCCACGGCGATGACACCAACACCAAGAAGCATGCAGTCTTCAGTCACTGTCACAAACTTCTCTCTGTTTAAAGAGAGTATTAGTATTAGTATTAAAGCAGCTAAAATCAATATTTGTATGTTAACAATGGATCACATTACTATTTGTAATGAGAAAGGGGTTGCTGGTAGTGATGAACCCACAGAGAGTTATCAACTGACTCTGCAGTTCTCCTACTTCATAATGTCTTTCAGCTCGTTGTTTTGGTTTTACGGCCCACAACAATAGTGTTGTTCTAGGCTACAGCACAGCAGTAGGGATGGGGATTAAGACCCGGTTCTATAAGGACCTGGTTCCAAATTTCTCCGAGCTTATCGATACTGCTATCAAGACTTGCGGGTCCTATAACGTAACGTTATGTCTCGAGAGACGAGAGTCATGTCATTTAAATCAAATCACTGGTGCACAAACATACATTGATTGTCTAATAAAGTTTTTGAATTCAATTGAATTGCCTGCATACCGTCGTTAAACTAAATAAAGAATTGCTTCACGCCTTCGTTCTGTTGTTATAGCTGTGTTATAGCTATATGTTATGTTGAAGGAGCCCTGTGTATTTCTTTTCAAATAAATGCCGCAGTGTTTATTGAAAGTAAATTTCATTCTGTTGTTCAGAAATCAGTCACAGACTCACAGTTAAGCAATAAAAGCAACACCGGTTCTGTTAAAAATTTATTGTTCTCTCGTCTTTCCACCAAATGATAGTGTATCGATAAAGACTCGGATCGTTAAGCAGTCTCGAAAGTGGTGTCAATATCAATAAACATTAACGATTCCCATCCCTACAGGCAGCTGCTTTCAGCTGTAAAGCTCTAAAACTCCACTGTGTGCACACTACCTGCCCAGGACCTAACGGCAGACAGACAAAGTAAGTGACTAGCTGGTGAACATAGTGGAGCATTTAGCAGCCAAAGAGCCAGATATTTCCCCTCAGCAGTTAGAGGAAACCAAAACAGAGCTAAAAGGAATGTGTAAGTTGTGTTCAAGTGGCCAAAAAATCAGTTATTGCATGTGTAATAACCTACCGCATCAACAGTAGGCTGTACTAGTCATAATTTAACAGTGTTGCAGGGGCCATGAGAAACATGATGGCACGAGACAAAATTTGAAACCAAAACAACAGACAGTTGTCAGCTGGTCGTAGTCTGCTCAACTCAACTGCCAGTCAAGAAGCTTTTCCACTCCACCGCGACAGGAACCACCAGTTCCAAATCATGCAGCAAAACTGTACATGCATGCAATGATATTGTCACATTTTTCATACTGCATTACAACCTGGTCTCAAACAAATAGTACATTAATTCAAGAGAATGGACTGGACGTACGTACAGATGGACGGACAGACGGACAACCCAAAAACATAATGCCTCCGGTCACGGCTGTCGCCAGCGCAGAGGCATAAAAATCATAAAATTGTGGCTTGAAGAGAAAAATGTAATACCTGTGTTCTGTGGGTGGGCTGGCACACTGAGTGGTCGTCACTAACAAGGAGTCGTAGATGGCAGTCCTCTGTAGGCTGACAAACTGGAGAACGTGTTGGCACAGCTGATGCAGACGCTCCACAGGGAGTGATGGCTCATTGTGTCCTATAAAGTTTAGTCACTTCTTTCAAAGTCAGCACAACTGTTCCATGGATATTGTTACATCTTAATAGTTCACTTAAGTTGCTCTATGTTTAAATATGATATCTTACCAAGCACCTCCAGAAGGATTTCCACATACATCAGAGGGTTAGGAGCATTCAGTCTGAATTCAAGCCCTTTTAACACCATCAGCTCTGATTCCAGGACAGTATGCTTGGAAGCATTGTGGCCGACTGAATTCAGAAAGCGTACAGCGGTATTGGTGTCGATTATCTAGAAAACGTTTGAGTAATTATCATAGATTATTTCATTCTTAATCACAGGGTATTGAAAGTTGTTAATCGTAGGCATCGCAGAACTTACGTGACTGTGCAAAGACAGTTTGCTTGCGAGTTGCACGCAGGAGAAGACGATGAGGGGGAATTTCTCCTTGAGTTTGTCAAACACAGCATCCTCATAACTTCCCGGTTGATCAGCAGCTGCACCCTGAGGTGTGGGTGTGGTCAACAAATCTGTAAGGTGCTTGACCATGAACCTGGGGGAGATAATTATTCAAATAAAGGCTAAACCAACATCATAATGGGTGTGGCAGGGAAAAGAAAACATGCTGCTCCTTCTTACCTTTGAAGTAATTCGATGGCGTGGTATGCAGCCAGAGGATCAAGTCTTAGTTCTTTAGTTATCAGGAAGATGTGTTCTAAGTAGCACCAGAGAGGGAGGCAGAGAGCAAAACAGAAACATATTTTACTGAGCACAGCAGTTGATAATCAGAGCATATAAAACACATTTACAGAAAGGACTTTGTAAGGCAGTAAATGGGTTTGGTCAATCCTATGTTAAGTGACACAGAGAGAGATCGTGTAGATCTGTAAAATGGGATCAATAACATGAAATATGAGCCATTACTCTCCAGATATTATTGGTTATTCACTGTCATTTATGAGCTCTTTGCAGAGATGCTTATTTGAACATATTTGAAATGAAAAAAAATATTCTGCATCATTTATCAAGACACAAATCTTCCTCTGAGATAAAATAACACAGAGGCCCATAAAGCACACTTACCAACCCTCCCGAGACTCCCGTTTTTCATTGCCCTCTCCCAGTTTCCTCACGGGGTCACAATTCTCCTGTATTTCTCCCAAATTTATGACAAATGTTGCACCTTTTTTTCCCTTTTCATTATCTCAACCTGTTTCTGGCTCTGTACAGGAGCAACAACAACAATAAAGCTACACCAAATGTCATTTTCCTGTCACCACAAAGTTGGGTTTTTGCTCGATGCAGCAAAAAGCTGTCGTGACGCGGCGCAAGCCATTGGAAATAATTTGTTTCAGTCACAGTGGTGCCGTTGTCGCATTGTGTCTGAAAGAACCTTCAGTGAGTGAGAGACGGAGAGAGAAATGGAGAGAAGGAGAAAGAAATAGGTCTATACTCAAGCAAGGGCAGAAAATGAATGAATGAGTGAATGAATGGAAACTGATGATGCCAGAGATTCACATCAGTTCACACTAGAGGGGCCAATTACTCTGTATTTGTTCCTGCGAATTAAAAGTAAAATTAAAAGTATTTTACATAAAACTGCTGTTGCAGTGTACATTATAATTATAATTATTTTGCAAATTCCATTCTTTAAAAGTCACCATAATGCAGGAAACAAAGTCTCTGAAACTCAAAACGCTTTGTTTCAAAATCCTCCATATCTTTTGAGGTCTCAAGGTTGACGAGTATGCCATAAAAACAGGGGGGGAAAAATCCTGTAATCTTTGTAAGTGAAGAATACTTATTTAAAATTCAGATTCTCTTTTCTTTATACTTATTTTTTTGGCGTGAAATCAGCTGAGAGCCATGAAATTAAGACATTTAACAAACATGAATCACAACCATGCTGAGTCCTCGACACCACCCACCCAGCCAACGCTAGAAAAATTGTATCGTGACTGGACAGTTTTTCTATTGACCTGTCAGTTTGAAAGAAAATATTTATTTGGAAGCTCCTTCTAGTCTGTGAGAAGAAGCACGTTAAAGAAACAGATAACAAAGGTATCCCCATGAATCTATTTAAATAAATTGTATTTTAGCTGTTAGGTGAACTACAAGGGAGCATATGGATGTTCATTAGAAGTCACTGCTTTCCATCTGCTCCTCCTCACAGGCAGGTTTGTCTGCTGAGGTGCTGCTGGCAGCTGGCAGACTCTGCTACCTGGAGGAGTTTGTATAGAGAACTGACCTCCATAATAACAGGGCTCACATTTCCAGGTGTATGACAGACTTCAGAGAGAGATGGCAGGGTACAGTGATGTGGGCCATTCAGAGATAGTCCTGTATATCAATCCCACCTGCTGACAATATTATTAAAACTATTGCAAAATGAGTCAGTCTGCACCCCAGTTTATAATAATTACAGTATGGCAACACATAGACCTAATGTACTTTAAATGTACTAATAAAAGCCTCGTTTATATACAGCAATTGTAAATAGTAGCGACCAAAGAAGATACTAATAATGATCCCTTAGTTCAGGGTCAGCAACCTTTACTATCAAAAGAGCCATTTTAGGCACAAAAAAAAATCTGTCTGGAGCCGCAAAACATTTGATCATTGTGATGAAGGTAACACAGTTTATAGTCTAAGTATATAGTATATAAGTCTAATGCAGTGAGGGCCAAAGTGACAATGTGCTACAGAGTATTAGGGCCACATTGAGGGGAAAAACATCTGAGATTTACAGAAAAAAGTCATAATATTACGAGAAAAAAGTCATAACTTTACGAGAAAAAAAATAAATAACACATAAAATTACTACTTTATTATATTATGACTTTATTCTCAAAATCTCAGATTTATTTTTTTCCTCAATGTGGCCCTAATACTCCTTCGTACCACAGACCTACAACAATGATAAATAAAAATGAAAATGTAAACAAAAAAACAGTTATTCATTTCCACAAAAATGTTTAAAAACCCACAGGGAGCCACTGGAGAGGAGCTAAAGAGCCACATGTTGCAGATCCCTGTCTTAGTTGAAACGACTGTAGCGGTGAACTGTAAACTCATTGAGCGATGATATCTATCTAGCTAACTGTCACAGCTGTGTGTGATGTAAGAGATTCAAACTGAATAAATACCAGGAGAATTTGAATTTGAGCGGAAATATTACCAGTAAATAAAAATTAAAAAATTTAAAAAAATTTAAAAAAATAACGATTATAAACGTAGTTTGGCGCATACATATTTTAAACTGGCAAAATTAACGTTAGTTAACGTTAAATGTTTGTTTGTTAGCAAGCTAAAATAAAAAATGTGCGCAAGCTCCCGGTTGTATAATGACCGTTACTCACCAGTTAGTCTTTTCTCTTTGAAGTTCCCGCTACATGTTGATAAACTGTTGAGGTTGTCTTTGTTTCTTTTGTTGAGATTAACAAGGAAATCTGTGAGTAGCTCAAAAGAGGCTTCTCGAAACTTTAAACTATGGCTCGGAGAACAAAAGAAACTTTTAGCCATTTTACAGCTGACTTAACGGTCGTCTTCACTGATTTAACGGTCGTCTTCACTGACTTAACGATCGTCTTCACTGACTTAACGGTCGTCTTCACTGACTTAACGGTTGTCTTCAACGGTTGTCTTCTCTGATTTAAAGGTTGTTTCCAACGGTTTGTCTCCACTGACTTAACGGTTGTCTTCAACGGTCGTAACCACTGATTTAGCGGTCGTCTGCAACGGTTGTCTTCGCTGACTTAATGGTTGTCTTCAACGGTTGTCGCAATTTAAACTGACTTAACGGTCGTCTTCAACGGTCGTAACCACTGACTTAGCGGTCGTCTACAACGGTTGTCTTCGCTGATTTAACGGTTGTTTCCAACGGTTTGTCGCCCCTGACTTAACGGTTGTCTTCACTGACTTAACGGTCGTCGCCATTTAAACTGACTTAACGGTTGCCTTCAACGGTCGTCGCCATTTAAACTGACTTAACCTGACTTAACGGTTGTCTTCAACGGTCGTCGCCATTTAAACTGACTTAACGGTTGCCTTCAACGGTCGTCGCCATTTAAACTGACTTAACGGTTGCCTTCAACGGTCGTCGCCATTTAAACTGACTTAACGGTTGCCTTCAACGGTCGTCGCCATTTAAACTGACTTAACGGTTGCCTTCAACGGTCGTCGCCATTTAAACTGACTTAACGGTTGTCCTCAACGAGCACTAAAATTACAATTTTACAACTTTGTTTGACAAAAATAAACTGGAAAAAAACAAATAAATCGAGTCTTAAAAGTGTATTTTCCAGGAGATGGCGGTATTAGAACCAAAGACCGGTGCTAACTGACAAAAATACACAGGAAAACCCCAAATAAATCGTGTATTAAACGTGTATTTTCCAGAAGATGGCGGTATTACCGCGGTTTTCACCACAGCACTGATTCAACGTCTCCTAGTAGGAACCTTAAAGCTGTCGTTGGGGGCTCATTTGGATGTTGCACCATTTTGTTCCATTCACACAGTACTTGGTGGCGCCTCGTAGTGCTCACTGCGCAGCGCAGATCTCACAACACACTGATGGGTTTCACCCTGCAGTAAACAGACTCCTCCTGTTGTGTAGATCATTGCTGCTTGTATAACTGCGGTGAAACAACCTTCAGTGGACTGACTGTTCAGACATGGCTGATGACAAGACGCCGAAGCAGCCCGCTGCTCGCGTTGCCACCAGGATAGACCCGGTGAAAGAGGGTCTTTCTCGGGAACAGATTCACTTCATCCGACATGTCGAGCTGGAGCAGTGGAAGAAGAAAACACAGCAGCTGCGGGCACGAAACGTGGTGACGGGACTCGCCATCGGAGCTATGGTTATAGGGATCTGTATCCTTCACTAGAGAGCAGCACTAACACCACTAACACCACTAACACCACTAACAGCACTAACACCACTAACACGAACCGCCAACACAAGGTGAACTATGTAACAATAGCTTAGCATGCTAACCTTAGCTTAGCATGCTAACCATCTGATTGGCTGGTAAATGTAGCTACATGTAGCTCACATGCTAACATGCTAACGTTAGCAATGACAGAAAGTTCCAGGTAGCTTTAACTGTACTGTACAGGTGTCTTGGAGTGCATTAACAAAGCAAAACACAGCTTAAATGTTGTATTTAAAATACCCATACGTGACTTATTACTTAGCATTAAGCTTTATTTACTGTACTCTTTTAAAATGTACCAAAGTTACAGCTTCTTTTAGGCTGCAGAGACACCTTCAGTGTGTCAGGTGGCTTCCTGGTGTTACATCAACCTGTTCCCTGTATGTGTCTAGGGGTACTGGTGATGGGAGATGCTGAACACTTACTGTCTCTCGGTGTAAGTGACCAATTGTTGTCTTTTATACACTGACATATCATAAGATACCCATCTATTTTTTTATACATATGGAAGCCCATGTTTGTCAGGGAAATAAACAGATATAAATACATGACAAGTTAGACATGATACAAACAAAACATGCTCAGTGTAAGCTGACATACTGAGTTAGACTTGTAAAATGTTACATTGACTTATTATCTCTTTATGTTAACCTACCATGAGCATTTTTGTTTTTATCATGCATAACATTTAATCTACTTTTTTATTTTCCTGTCAGAAATGGGCTCCCATTTATATACAATGAGGGTAGACTAAATATTAGAAGCACTCCCAGTATAATACAACACAACTGCACTACAGCTTCCAGAATGAAGACTTGAGTAAACACCCTTTAAAAACAGTTTAAACAAAACTGAACATTATCACCTTTATGAAGTTAGGTATTAACTATTGCAGGAAGGTTGAAATAGACTGCATTAGTTTTAGCTAGGTACAGCAAGAAAGTATAAGATTTAAAAAAAAAAAAAGGATAAACGGGATTTTTTTTTGTGTTGCAAATTAATCACACATTTTTTGTTAAAAATGTACCTTAAAGGGAGATTTGTCAAGTATTTAATACTCTTATCAACATGGGAGTGGGCAAATATGCTGCTTTATGCAAATGTATGTATATATTTATTATCGGAAATCAATTAACAACACAAAACAATGACAATTATTGTCCAGAAACCCTCACAGGTACTGCATTTAGCATAACAAAATATGCTGAAATCATAACTTGACAAACTGCAGCCCAACAGGCAACAACAGCTGTCAGTGTGCTGACTTGACTATGACTTGCCCTAAACTGCATGTGATTATCATAAAGTGGGCATGTCTGTAAAGGGGAGACTCGTGGGTACCCATAGAACCCATTTTCATTCACATATCTAGAGGTCAGAGGTCAAGGGATCCCTTTGAAAATGGCCATGCCAAGCTAGTATGACATGGTTGGTACCAATGGATTCCTTAGGTTTTTCTAGTTTCATATGATACTAGTATCTTCGCTCTAGCTTTTAAACTGAGCCCGCTACCACCTAAAAATCACAATTTTCGTTAAAGAAATTAGTGACGTTAAAACGCGTTATTTTTGTGTTAACTTTGACAGCCCTAGTTTTAAAGAATAAAGACAACCTTAAGGTGTTCACATAGATAGCTAATCAATTGGATACAAACACCTGACTGACACACTGCTTATCATGTAATGTTTGTGATATTTTTCTTCTTGCTGTCAAATATTTGCCTTGACCACTTGCTCCCCTGCTAGACGGCTACACGTTTTACTCCGTCTCCCAGGAGCGGATCATGGATGAAATGGATGAAGAGGCCAAGCGTGCGAAACTGCAGGGACCAAAGACCGGTGCCAACTGAGACACATGCATCGCCTGCCTGTTGTCAGACTGTGTGTCTGTCCTGCACTTAACTGAGAATGGGACTTATGTGGACACTGATGCCACTGATTTATATTCCATGGCTGGCCGCTGTTTTTCATGGGGAGACAGCGCTGGACTTTGTTTTTGTCTTGATTGTGAAGGTGAGGTCCTGCTGAGGACTTGATGTGTCTTGATTTCGATTAAGTTTGCCTGTCAGTGGAAAGGGCTAATCCACTGACCTTAAATGCTACCCGGAAGGCCAGACTGTAGAGTAATTACAACACTTACCTAACAAGTTTCCAGCTCTGATCATGTGATGTGCATACAGTTCAACAGGAATATCCTAAATTTCAGTCAGCTAATGATGTTAAATCTACAGTGGCCTTTAACAGCGGAGAAATGCAAATGCTGAAATGACACACGGATTAACCTGTTGAAACATATTTATGTCGATAAAGTGATTTGTAAAATAAAAAAATATAATGTATTTGATTTTTTTTTTTTTAAAAACACAATCAATGTTTCTGTGTATCTATTCATGTGAGGAAAAAAGACACAGAGCGAAGCAGCAAAGATGACAAAAGAGCTGTGGTATTTACAATTGCATTTATTTTTGTCAAAATTTGATATAAGGAGTCTGATCTAGCCACCAAATCTTGAGAGTAAAAATATAAAATAAGACATTGTAAGGGAAAGGCACAGATTCAGCATGGCAGGACAGCAGCAGCTTCAGAAAGCAATACAATTATATATTTACATTCAAAATTTTGAAACTTCTTTGAATATATTATGAACTTTGGAAAATCTTACAGGAGTTCCACTGCCAGAAAATTCAGTGTGTGTTGTGAATATTTTATAAGGCAACAGCTAAACATTCACAGCTTTGGACTGATTTCTCTAGATATATCCCACAATGCACTAATTATTTGAAACTGGGGAGGGTAGATCGTCGTTGCTGTGATCAAAAATAAACTGGAGAATATTCTCTACCTCCCTTATAGGAAACAAAATACCGTGAGACATATCCGCTCTTCCTCGAATGAACACAGTTTTATCCACAAAAGTGTTAAAATGATTGAGAACAAGAGTAGAAGTTGCTAAAGTGCACAAGGTGCTTGATCTATGGAACAAGCGACAATAAATTGCTTGAGCAAGAATTAAGGTTGTTGACATGTTTAGTTTACTCCTGACCTGTAAACATGATCTATAAATGCACTCTACTATATACACATGTACAATCAACAGGAAAGCCAGTAGTCTAAAAACTAGATTTTTCACAACTTATAAATGCACATAAATCATTTTGTCATTTGAAACCAGCTATAATATTTGATGTCTTATGCACGTTTGACAGATTCTTTCTGCTGAAGCAAGCTACATTTATAACTGTTGTACGACTGTTTCTTTCTGAAGCATTAACAACTTCACATGTATGTGTTGATAGAAATAATATCCCCTTATTGTACTGCTGTACAAAACTCATTTTCGCTACATCTAAAAACGTCGGGACTGCAGTCAAACCTCTCCAGGCTGAGTCTAGAGAACTTCCTGTCACTAAAAGACGTACTACAACTAAATGTGTTCATAATGCACATTTGAATAAATCAAACTGCACAGTGCAATAATCAGAGTCACTGTGCAGTCAGCAGGTGCTGAGACATCATTCAACTTAAGCAAATAAGTTGCGAGATTATCCGAAATGTTGTCATGCGTGTACGACGGTTGTCAGTAAAAGTGTTGCTGTGGTTCACATCACTGTGCTCAGATTGATTAACGGCAGTGTAGCAGGAAAACGGGAACTTCATTCTGGGTCAAAGTCGTAGTAAAGTGCCGCACAACTCTGCAGCACTTTGTACCATCGCTTGACTGCGTTTAACGTTTTGCTCAGAGAAAACGGAGAGTCAGCCTGGACGGAAGTTTCATTCTGAACCGTTGGGTCTGACAGTTTATTTACAAGAGAGCAATAATGCTTTTTAACATGAACCAGATTTGGAAGTGTTTCTGTTCTTCAGCTGCAACAAATTCACCAGATCAGATTTTCAGAGGGCTGAAAACGGGATATTACAGTTCCTGTGTAAATCCAGCTTTATTGATGTTTATGTTTATATATATATATATATATATATATATTTATATACGTTGAGGTAAATGACCACTGGCAGAGGGAAGCAGTTTGCTGATCGGTGTGCCAGTGAAAAGTGTTAAAGCGATCCACCTGCAGGACGGGTTTGACCACTGCAGTCACACTTCAGATGAGGTAGTCCAGATATACAGCGTGCTTGGCTGAGAGTTTCTTACTAGGAAAGCGAGAAAGAAAGAAATACATAAAGTGAGAACAAAGCATTTTTTGGGGTTAAGTTTAAGGAAATGATTTGGGTGTTTTGAAGTGGGCTTGTATGAGGTTCTTATCCATAGTCAGTGTATTTCTTACAGTAGATGGAGGTCGGCACGCCCTCAGTTTGGAGAAAGACAGGAATTACCGGACAGAAGCAAAGCAATGTACTGCTTTGTACGGGGGCAGCAGCAAAACATATTTTAGTCACCTAAAAGAATCAATATCAGTTTAATTGCACGCTATATTTAGAATATTTTCACCTCTTTACCTTGTCGTGAGACAGCTATACAGTC
The DNA here is from genome assembly GCF_015220745.1 of Sebastes umbrosus. Classification (NCBI taxonomy): domain Eukaryota; kingdom Metazoa; phylum Chordata; class Actinopteri; order Perciformes; family Sebastidae; genus Sebastes; species Sebastes umbrosus. The sequence goes on along the minus strand of NC_051288.1, from coordinate 20,568,098 downwards.
TGTTTGAAGCTGTCATCTATGCTTTCGCCAAAGCAACCAGACTCCATTGAAAAAAACAATAATTTTACCACGCAGAACACAGGAGTTCCTGGTGTACCACTTCCTCGGTTGTTTAGTTTGATTGTGTTATTGTCTGACTTTGGTTAGTTTGGATTCACACAATAGCACACATAAACTAACCAATTGACGCAGCGGTAGACCAGCAACCCCCATGTCCTGTGAGGTAAAATTACAGTTTTTTTTCAATGGAGTCTGGTGGCTTTGAAGAGAGCATAGATGAATGTAAAAGCTTCAGCTCCCCATTGGAATGGGCTGTCTGACTGCAAGGTAAAGTTGTGAAAACATTCCAGATATAGCGTACACTTAAACTGATATAGATTTTTTTTTAGGCGGCTAAAATATGTTTTACTGCCGGCCCCGTCCACAGCAGTACACTGCTTTGCTCCTGTGTCGGTAACTCCTGCCAGTGCCGACCTCCATCTACTGTAAGTAATACACTGATTATGGATAAGTACCTCATACAACCCCATTTCAAAACACCTGAACTATCCCTTTAAAAGGGGAGAATAATACTAATATGAAGTTTATTAATTCAGTGTCCACTCACCATTCTACTAATGTCAGTGGCAAAGGTGACGCCTTTGCTTGGTTTATCCTGGGAGCCGCTACTGCTGCCTCCAAGGGAGTTTCTCCTAATGATACCTGGGAGAACAAACGTGTGTTATATTATAAAACACATTTAGACATAAGGTGGTCACATACCAGGTAATAAAAGTGGATATTTTTTGCTTACCTTGGAGTGGCAAGATGTCCAAGCGCTGCAGGCTGTTCCTGCGGGACGAGGGGAATCCACTCCCCTTGGACAGACGGCGCTGTCGACTGGACAGCATAGCAGCAGGAGAGACGATGCCTGGAGGAGGAGTCTTCCCCATCTTCTCATACAGCTCTTCAATCTCTCTCTTCTGGGTGGCCTGCAGGGCCTGCACCTCTTTCAGATGTCTGAGAGGGGACAAAAAGGAACAAATGTAAGTGGTTGAAGGCTCCTTTTTGTTGCTGGGAAACGTAAGTGAAACAGGTCGTCCTTGAAAATCCTTAACGTTTTTTTTTTTACTATGTCTAAAATTATTGATAGATACAAATTGTGTTTATTATGTTACTGTAATTTCCTGTTTTTAAATATGTACATAAAGAAACAAGAAGGCATGTGGATTTGAGGGAATTAAGGCCTCAGAAAGTTTGTAATGGTTGGCTAAACTTTTTCTCTAGATTTACTTGACTTAATTTAAGAAATATATAAATTGCATTAAAATCCTAGTGCTGAAACAACTCTTCAACAAAACAAACAAGAATTTTGATCATTGTTTTGATCATATTTTATCAAACATTTGCTGGTTCAAGCTTCTTAAATGTGAGGATATGTTGCTTTTCTCTGTTTGATGCATTTATAATTTGATTATCTTTGGGATTTGGACTATTTATCTTATACTAATACATCACATTGGGCTCTGGGAAATTGTGATGAACAATGTGACGAGTGTGATGAATGATATTAATATATTTTTTTATATTTAACAGACTTGGAGTAGAGAGAGTAGAAAATTCATGATGACTTCACGTGTAATTTTTGACTTAAATCTTGCGTTACACCAAAACATGAAGTCCCAAAGTTTCACCAGAGATCATAAAAGAGATCATTGGAACGTGTTTTCATATTCAACCTTATCTGGTTGACCTCTGACCTCTGTTTCTGTAGTCACTCACTTCTCTCTGAGCTCCTGAAGCTCCACCATCATGTCCTCGTCATCACTGTCAGAGTCATCGCTGCTCATGTAGGGCGCGTTGCGGTTGTATGTCGTCATCCATAGATGGTGAAGGGCGTTGCTGTACTGCGGGCTGCCTGCCGCCCCGTCCCACAGCCTCCCCTCCATCTCAGCATTCGTCACAGAGAGGCCGCTGTCCGCAGACGTTCCCAACAGGCTCATGCTGTACGCTCTCCTCCGACTCCTCTTCCTCGTCCTCGGTCGTTCCCCGACGACCTCTTCCACCACCTCCTCCTCGTCCCCTTCCTCCTCGTCCTGCTGCTGCTGCTGCTGCTCCTGGCTCCCGGCCCATCCCACCTGCCCGTCGGCCTCCTGAAGGACCCCTGTGGTGGACCCTCTGTGGGGATGCTGGTGAGGAGGCGACATGGTGAGGGAGGTGCCCAGGCTCGTCTCAGACTCGCCCTGCTCCTCGGTGCTGCTCTCTGACGGCGTGCTGCCGTCGTCGGCTGGCTCTGGTGCGGCGGGTGCTGGAACAGCGAGCGCAGGGATGTGCATGCTGGGAGTCACCTGGAATCGCCCGACAGTGACTGGTGCAGACTGGACTTCTGTAATATAGAAGAGAAGGTGTTAATATACAGCTCCAACACCTCTGTGGACACTTTTAAAAGAAACATTAAAACATATTTTAGCTTTTACTTAAAGTGCCTCGTCATTTATTGCCTTAGTTTTTAAGTCTTAATCATTGGTTTTCATACTTGAGCCTATTTATTCTAGTTACATTTTATTGTCATCATTTTTAGTCTATTTATTGTTTTGTTTTAATCTTGCCCTGTGAAGCACTTTGGGCTGCATGATAGTATGAAAGGTGCTTCATAAATAAAGTTGAGTTGGGTAAGTGCTCTACAAAAAATCCAGCTGGCATTTTTATAAACACCTTGACTAGTTACCTTTAAGATAAAAACATATAAATAACCTGATAAAGTATCTAAATTTACTTATAATATATAGATTTAAAAGAGTAAATTTATATGAGAGACAGTATTGATTGTTCTGTAATCTGATCAGAGCTGATTGATCATCAGAACAAAGCCTTAATCTGTCTTGACGTCCAGGCTTTGATTAAAGTGTAATCATGTGTGCCTTGGTATCTCTTTCATTGGCTGGGTTTCCACCAAATGTTCCTGGAACTTTTAGCCCAAGTAACTACTTTTCAAGGAACTAAAAGGTTACTTCAGCCCACTGTTGACTGCGTTTCCACCGCGGTTTTAAAGTCCTGTGAAGATTAAGCAAATTAGTCCGCTGGCGTATGAGAAAGCCGCCTGTTTCATCTAAAAAACAGACTGAAGAAAAAACAGACTTGTCTATCTTCAACGATATTTACTGATGCACATTGAATGAAATGCAGCGGAGGAAAATGAACTGTCTCCACAGTAAATCATCTGTTGAGTGTATGAGGGTTATTTATTTGTGCTTTAGATTGTTAACGCCGTGAAACAATCAGAGTTCCTTAAAAGGTTCTTAGTTTTGAGGAAGATTCCTGCGGTGGAAACGGGGCTACAGTGTCTTATTTCCTAAAACAGAAATCTTCCTGTATAGGAGGATGTCCTCTATAGAGCCTTAATTACTGATAAGTGTGATGGAGTTACATATAAGTGACACAAACAGTTTGAGTCACTGTATGCACTCACAGGGTTTAAAATGCTGCAGTGCCTCAGTTCTTCCACTACGTGTCCCCATTACAGTGATCACAGACAGTGTTTGGGTCTGTGCCTGCTAAAACAGAGGGACTCTGTTGAATGTGGGCTCCTGAGGAGGGTATAAACACCGACAGGCGTGGATATGGGAGGAGAGGCCCGTAACGAGCGCGGCTGCTCCCTGATTGGCCAGTGCCGGTGGGCAGGGTCGCAATGACGCCTAGGTTTGTGTTGGTTTTGAATGGAACATTACATCCAGACTCGCCGTTACGCAATGGCTCCTGAGGCACCGCTAATAGGTGATAATGTCACCGAGGATGCGGCGCAGAGAAAGAGAGAAGGAACTGAAAAAGAAGGCAAATTATCCGTAACAGAGACATCAGAGTGTATTTAGACCTAATACATCATAAAAAGGAGCAGAGGAGAAAAAAAGGTGTGAGATTTGGCCGTGGTTGTGTGTATACACAAGCATGTGTGAGGGTTTGTTTGGGGTGCAAACATAAACATCATACAGTGTATGTTATTTTCCAGCTCTCCCAGCCCCCCCTGGCCAGTAACATACAACACATTAGGTGTTGCAGGAACATGTGAACATAAACAGAATTATTTCTTACCAGATTCAGTAGAGGAGGCTTTTGGTTTGGGGGTACTGGTTTTCATCTCAGGTACAGTGGGGTGCAACGGAGCACTGAAGGATGATAACTGGACAGGAAGAATAAACATTGGTAGTATTAGTGCTGCAGCAGATAGATGATTGATATTCAATGTTGTTCTAAAATTCAGTGTTTCAGTTATCAGTCATGACCGGCCTCCAACTCAGAAATCTCTGGCCTGATGCTCGCTTAGAGAAAATGATCCAAATGTGTTCCACACAGTGCAGTACACAGATTTAAATGAGGGGAAAACAGAGCACTCATAATGGATTGGTAACTTGTATTGGCAGATACTCAGAGTTGAGGTATTGGGATAGAAAAAGTTGGACCCAAATTTGTTTTAATTGATCAATAAAACGTCAGAAAAGAGTGAAAGAAGCAATCTGTATTTCCCAGAGCCCAAGTTCTAATAGTTCTTTCTGTCCTACCAACAGTTCAAAATCCAAAGATATTCAATTTATCATTTAAAATAGAGAAAAGGGGCAAATCCTCCATTTCAGAAGCTGGAATCGGTAAATGTTTGGTCTGAAAATGTACTTAAATGATTAATCAATCATCACATTTTTTGTTGTCAATTAACTAATCAATTAATCATTTCTAATTTGCATGCACACAATTTCATTTTAAAGGGATCTCAACTGAGAGAAAGTGAGGAAAAAGTAAGTGTAGGTGACTCACAGTGCTTTCTGGGCTCTCTGGGGGTGACGGGGAAAGATCTGAACTGGACACTTCTGATTTGGGTTCATCCTGGACTGGAACCGGCACCAAGTATGAGGCCACATAACTGTGGAGACTGTCCTCCTGGCTCAGGTTGGGTGGACTGGTGGGGGGACTGTAGAGTCCAACCGGCTGCTGGAAAGGCTCCTGAGGAACCGGTGGAGGAGTGGAAGGCAGAGAAGGTGGAGAGACAGTATGAAGCCAGTTTGGATGACTGCTTTGAGGAAAACCATCCATTAGAGGCATACTCTCAGGGCTGTGGTAGGCGTAAGGGGCCTCTCCTGGCGAGGTCTGGTAATGTTGTGGGTAGATGGAGGGGTAACCGGACTGTTGGGTCATGTGAGTGGGGGGTAGCTGGGGGTGGAAGCCTGGATAGGGGGACATCCCCTGGGCGGGCAGGCTCGAAGGAGGGATGAAAGACTGGGCCATGCTCATGGCCATGGAGATGACATTCGCTAAGGAAAACAGGGGCTGCGTGTGGGGGGGCCACATGTTGGGATGCTGAGGGGAAGATGGGGACAAGGTGACACCATCACTGCTGACAGGGCTCGGGGTCTCATTGTGAGGACTTTGGGAGCCGGGGGCTGGGGAGGGAACAGAGGAGAAGGCCGGGGTACTGGCGACTCGTGTGAGGGGAGGATGGAGGCCTGGCTTGGGGGAACCCGGAGAGCCGGGGTACGGGAACGGGAAGTGACTGTGGCCCATGTAGGGCAAGTGGTAGTGCTGGTGGTGCGGCAGGAGAGACGCAGGGTTGTGCTGATAATGGAGGGGAGACCCTGGAAGACAAAGATAAAAAAAAAAATTAATTAGTATTTTTAATGGGAGAAGAAAAACATGTAAAATAAAGTGTTTTTTTTTTGACAAACATCAACAATGACAGAAAACATGACTGACAAACATAGAACAGAGACAGAAAATATATTTTTTTAACTGTGTAAAATTGGGTATAGGAAAAGGGTGGGACTGTTATATGAAGATGATAGTAGTGACGGGGCGGCAGATTAAGAGGCGGGATCAGATATGAGAAAATGTTTTTGAATTCCGTGATTTGATTATTTTGTTTGAGACTTGCTCTAATGATATATGTTCTGAGAGGAGGTTCAACCATTGTTTTATAGAGAGTAGGTGTCTGGATTTCCAATTGTGGAGAATAGTTTTCTTGGCGTACAACGTGCAATAAAGTTAGACGTTTGTTAATCAGAACGACTAATAAATTGGGCTGTTATGAATGACATTTTTGGGCTTCGAAGCCTTGGGGAGAAATATTCGAAGGTATTCAAAGGTATTCGAAGCTTCGCAGCACAACGCCATGCCACGCAACGCCACGCCACGCCACGCCACGCCACGCCACGCAACGCCACGCCACGAAGCGCCACGCCACGCAACGCCACGCCACGCCACGCAACGCAACGCCACGCAACGCCACGCCACGCAACACCACGCCACGCAACACCACGCCACGCAACACCACGCCACGCAACGATATCCGTCTGAGAATAGCTTAAAATAATTAATGTTGAATATGAATAATGAATAATGTTGTGGGATTAGTCCTTATTTCATGGGCTATTTTTTGGATTTGTACATTATTATTACATACTTATATATATATAGGAGGTCATGGAGGTCGATTACCATGGCAACAGTCGAAGCTTCAAAGCACTGGCGTCAGCCCTTCTAATACGTGTAATTTTAAATGAGACCCCCCCTGCACAGTTTCAGTGGAGACAAGTTAGCTCACTCATTCTTCCTCTCTCGGTCAGTCTACTTCTTCCTGCCAAGACGTACGCCATGTGGAGCATAAATCTTTCCCGTACTTTCAAATAATGGGTTTCCATGGTGAACAAAGACGTTTTGTTTAAAACAAACATCCGACTATAATTGCATTCGTAAGCCGGAGCGGTTGCACACCGGGCATTACAAGGCTGTGAGGGAAGACATTTCCGAGGAGTTTAAATGGAACACACGTGCGCGTACACAACTTTTTTTTGGGTTGGTTTAAAGTAAGATTAAAGTAGTCTGGATGCCGACATCACTCCTTGGGGAACAGTTGAGGATGCCAATACCCGAGCCTCATCCATTGATTTGACATTTACCTCAACAATGGCTCCACAGTTATAAACCACACCTCCTGTTCCTGATGATGCAAACCAGCCTCTACTTTTTTCCATGCTGACGGAAACATAGGTTAGGCAACACTCTGTGAGGGTGGCGGGCGGCCAAGGAGCATTGCGCAAGCGACCATGCAGTGGACGTGCAGCGGAGAGGGGACCAGAGGGAATGAGAGTGTTCAGATACAGTACAGGGGACATATGGAAGATATGTGTTCTTTGATCGCGATCAAATGCCCCTCCTGTGGGGAAGCAGACGGCGACGGTGGGGAGGAGGCTTTCTTGGAAAGTCTGTAGGAGTTTGTGCTGGCAAACAGATGTTGCCGACTATCGCAGCACTGGAGAAAAGCTCATGCTTCACAGCGACAGCATTCACAGCTCCCTAAAAGCCAGAAAAGCGCCCTTCAGGTGAGGTAATTACCCAAGAGGCCCTGCTGCAAAGCAGACACAGACGAAGGCTTTGAGGTGTAGGGATGGCGGATGGCGCCATGTCTGAACAATACCAAGAACGGGCCGTGAGAAGGGGAGGGGGGGTTTATGAGGTAGCTGAGCTTTGACTTATTCTTTGCCAAAGGACTGCAACAATTTTTCAGTGTGCTGAAACAGTAAACAATGCTCTGCCTCTTCACGTAGGGACCAGAGGGAGGGCCGGAGGGCTATTTACCTGGGCCGCTGTGGAAAGACTGCGAGCGTAATAGAGGTCGCCCGGGTGAAGTAATGTCTGCACTGAAGACGTCTCCATTGGGGCCACATACCCCTACGCTCTGGTTAGCCACACAGAAGTCTACGACAAGAATCACACATGCATGAGGGGATGGATGTAGACACACAATTATCATGCACAGTTAAAAAGAAAAACATGCAAGTTAATCTGACATGCTGTTATGCAGTTCACTCTGATGAATGTCAAACTTTCATGACGTGATTACAGACTGGCTGGCGGCCAAGCTCTACCGTAAAACATTCATTCGCTTCATTCATATCATATATAATCTCCCCGAGCATCAAATTATCCTCTTAAATGGGTGAATTAAGAGCAGACAGGAGACTTACCAGGCAGAGAAGAGGAGGAGAGTGTTCGAGGCAGGGTGTGACTGTGTAGATTAGGCTGGAAGAGAGCACATTTGATAAAACTCAATCACCACTTCTAACCACGACATGATTCAGCTGCAGCACAAAGCTCACCAGCACTAATAGGTGGGTAGAAGCCGGACTGGACAGTATTAAGTTCATATTAATGTAGCACTACTTAGTGTAACATCTATCATGCCTGCTGCTGCAGGCTTCTGTGACACAGAATTACTGCCTCGCAGTTGTATGCCTCAGTTGCGGTTTAGATCCATGTCGGTCCACAACGTCATCATTTGATCCTGTTAGACATTTGTGTGAAATCGTCATAATTAGCACATGAATTCTTGAGTTAGTGCCAAAGTCTGTATATAAGAAGTGGAGTTCAGTCTACAGCCCTATGCAGAAAGTTGGATGATGTTCCACTGTCAAATATCTTTACAACAACAGGGACAGACTGGGACAGAAATCCATCCCAGGACCAGATTAGGAGGGGCCGTTTGTATCCCCCTCAGTATGGCCCAGTCTGACAGGCAGTTTTTGGTTCCTTTTTATTATTATATTTCTATTGTTATTTAGCTCACAACGATTAGTTGGCCCACATTTTGCTGCCCTAGGCTATTGCCTATATGAACGTGCCGGCCCCTGGCTGTGACGTACAGGTATAGAGGTAGCTCTGCGTAGGAGTGTGCGTTCACGTCATTGCCTACTTCTTGCCTTGCTTTCAACAACATCAAGCTCGCTCTGGCAAGCGCTTTCACACAGTAGTAAAACTTCTGGCTGCACTGTCTGTACTAAACGCCATGAAAAACACTCTGCTGCCGTATGCTCAATATATTTTTAGAAATTCTGAATTTCATATTCTAGAAAACAGAATGGTGCAATAGTCTGGAAACAGAAATGTTTTTCCAAACTTATCCAGACCTGGAGATTACTAAAATCAAATTCCATACTTTTCCATACTGCATAGGAACTCTGTGAGATATCATGTTCACGAGAATGGGATGGATGGACAACCCGAAGACATAATGTCTCCAGCTAAGGTTGTTGCCGCTGCGGAGGCATAAAAGCAGAATGGACAAAATCAATTGCAGAAGAGGCCGGGATGAGATATCATACATTTTAGTCCCCAATATGGGTCAAGCTCCAAAAAAACAACAGATCCTACACTTCCCATAATGCAATTTATTAGCCTGTAACCAGATTTCAGATGATGTAGGTGACCCTGAGGCCTGACCTCAGGTCAGTACAGCATGTATTAAGTGGACAATAAAGTTAAGATGGTCGTAAAGAATTTATTGTTAGTTTGTGAGGAGCTGTTTCCATAATAAATCGCATGTTATTAACCATTTAATATAACTATTATTACGTCTTTATGCGTGTATACGAGGACAGTTTGTGAAAGTAATTTAACGGCAACAATAAATGGATAAATTGCCGCTTTAATCTGGCTCCATCTGCAAAATCTGAGAGGCGAAGAAACAGATTTTTCTCCGCTGATTTCTTTATGTCGGTCTGTGAAATATCTCAACAACTTTTCGATGGATCGGCATGACGTTTTGCACAGACATTCATGCTCCCCAGAGGATGAATCCTAATGACTTTGGTGATCCCCTGACTTTTCTTCTAACTAGTTTTTCCTCCAAAGTTTTCATTTATTCAGTTAAATATCTCATTATCTTCTAGATGGATTGGCGCAGCTGTACTTGTTTAGTGCTAATGAGCAAATGTTTACATGCAAACAAGCTAAATTAAGATTGCGAAAGTGGTAAACAGAGTAGCTGCTTTCCGTCATTATGTTTGCATTTAGCTCAAAGCATGCACTAAGTAAGTGCAGCCTCACAGAGCTGCTAGCACGGCTGCAGACTATTAGTGTTGCTCTTCAAGCGGTGGTTAGAGCAAATAAGGAACAGCTAGACAAGCAAGGCTTTCGAGGTAGTCAAGCTCCATTTGGATTCCTCCTTTAACTCGACTAGCTTGATCTGTTTTTTTGGCTGGGACAGTGCGGGGGAGAGCGGCCATAATGAGTCTTGGGGGATGCGGTCCATGCAGTGTTTTTAATCAGGTGCTGGAGCGGAGCCAGCACAGATTTGTCCACAGTGGTTCAGGGTAATTATGTAGCCAACGGGTCGGAAGCAAGGTAGATAATTGGCGGTAGAGGTTTACTGCTCTTACTTGTCCCACATGAAACTGCACATTATTCTTTTCTCCATCATTCATGAAAATCTTAAGATCATTTTCACTGAAAGGCACAAGGAGATTTTGTTCGTTGTGTTCCGCAGGGTGGAACATATCCTGGCAGAACAAACGCTGCCTTTCCTTTGAGCAGACATACTGTATCTGATTAGGTATTAGGTCTTATCTTGTAGAGGATGGCACGGCTCTGAACAACTCTTTTTGTTTTTCATTTTACAGTTCCACAGAATGTTAAATCAGAAAGGCTTAAGGCCGGGGGAGGCAGGATATTTTTGGCATCATTGGGCAAAAATTCCAGAATAACCTAACTAGGCTTCTGCAACCTCCTCATGGCTCTGTTTTCAGGCTTTAAAAAATCTAGCCTGTGACGGGACTTTGACCAATTACAGGTCATTTCAGAGAGAGAGAGCGTTCCTATTGGCTGTACTCCGGCTTGGTATTTCCTCAACTGATCTCAACATGGCTGCCGGGTCACAAACTTTCTCATTTTACAGCTAAACAGTACACTACGAGATGTTTCTGAAAACATTTGAGGCGAGAAATAGACATTACAGTAAAAGAATATTCATATTTGATCAGCGCTGCCTAGTTTGACCGTTTGGTCGGAGTTAACGAGTGATTGACAGCCGCTCAGAGACGGCAGACTCCAGATAAGCTCTGATTGGTTGTTTTCCTCCGGTGTATGAAATCCTGCAGATGCCATTAGGAGCACCGGAGGACAACGGAGGACACCCAGGCACACAATCTTATTCAGATCACCTGTCTCATGCACTACTGTCAGGACATAGCAACCGTTTTATTTATTTAATCATATTTGCTTCATTTCGACCCACTGCTGCTTTAATTAATCCAATCATAAATTATTTTACCCGTTCAATCTGGGCAAATATGCTGGAAAGTTCATTATGGTGTAAGCACTGGAAAGGGTTTTGACAAATAAATGTGTGATTTATGACCTTAGTGCTTTTAGTAACATTATGTTGTAAATGAAAGAAGTACCTCAGGTTGCTTTAAGAACACTTAACCCAGGATCTTTAAGGGCAAGCGTCAGGAGGGATTATGGACAGTGGAGGAAGCACTACCCTACATTAGCTCCAGATTTATGGGTCGGCCTCGGATAAGGACAGCTAGACACGCTATAGCTGATTTATGACGGTACAGTCAAACACTCAGTTACTTCCTTTGTTCTCATCTACCAAAGCTGTGACGTAGATGTGCTGCTGCTGACCTGTGAGGAAGACAACGAGTTAACGCCGTTGTGGAAAGCGGGCTGGGGGAGCCGGTGCCCGTTGGAGAGGAGCGGATGCTCTTTGGCCATCAGAGCCTCGGCCCGTTTGATGATGTCGCCCATGCGGTGGATGAAGCCCTCCTTCTCCGATGGCAGGATGAACTCGTTGTGCACCTTGAAGACAAAAAGACAAAGAAGTATTTAGATGCTTTACTTACTTCTATATAGTCAGTTCTGCAGAACTGACCATGGCCAGTTTTCCATTAGGTTTAGAGGCCCAGTTGTATAGAACAGCTTTCCTGCTTCACTTTGCAATCACTCATTTTAGGGTGCTTTCACACTTGGTCCCTTTCAGCCCTCCAAACAAACTCAGAGCGATTAGTCCAAAAGAACTCAGACCCCTCTGAAACGAACCATACTCAGACCTCCTCGGGAGGTAAACGCTGTTCGCCTCACTCAGAGGCCATCCTTACCATAATAACACTACTTTAGGAGCAACAAGGTGAGACGGCGACTGGCGGTACCACGGTTTTGCACTCTGTGCTCATGTTACTGCAGTTTCACAAGCGTGTCGGAGAACTAATGAAAACATAGTTATGAATATTATATTCCATTATTGCAAACAGATCCCCTGAAATGTTACACACTACTAGAGTAAATGTACTTAGTTACTTTCCACCACTGTAAAGGAATAGATAGAAGAATACATGCGTCTGGGATTACAAGACATACTTGTTGTCTATTTGTGAGACAAACAACACGTCCCCTCAGCTAATGCTTATTATTTGGAAAAAGAAACGCATAAATCATCTCATGTGAATCCACAATACAGCAGTTTGTCAGAGGAGGTTTTAAGTTTTGCATATTCATGCATTTCTGAGAGCTACTGTGAATTGTGGGTTGGGGCGCGGTGACCGGTTCCTGTCAGCATGGCATAATTTAGCTCATTTAAAAACCCTGAACTGAGAACGACGGGGGCTGTTGTGATGCCAAACAGCGCCCCTGCTGCGCCAAGACTCCGTAAACAAAAGCCCACTGTGTTTTTTTAAGAGTCAGGAAAAACAGGACGTGCTGTTGCCTCATCACGCCTCGCTCTCACAGGCTCGTGCATGTACGCCACCTCTCAACGCTCCCGGCTCTAGTGAAGACAGTAACGAGGAGGGGGTGGGGGGACGGAGCTGCTCACCTGCGTCACTCACTGCACAGAAAGTTTGATACAATATCAGCCAGAGATAGGGTCGACAAACACAAAGCTGTTAAGTGGAAGCAGGATGAATCATGTGTACGTTCAGCTGAGATAGAGGAGTGTGCCAGACTTATCAGCTGACAGAGTGACTTCATTTATTTATTTCTGTATCCTATAAAGGTCTGGAAGATTCAGTCGCTAAAAGACTGATTAGTTAACCCTGAACATCCCCTTCATTTCTCCTTAGTTGGCTTTAACGTGGAAAACATCTACACTGTCTGACAGTATAATATAGATTCTGTTCCAGCTCTTCATGATGTTTACACTCAGTGAAAACCTCCATGTATTTATGGCTGCACCATTCAATCAAATGGAAATATCATGGATGTCTTGTGCATCATTTTATACACATTTCACCAAAATTCAGCCCGACACATTTGGTATCTTTGGAAACTTTGAGATCTCCCCTAGAATTTAAAATAATGTGAGCAAAGTTTGGCTGCACAGCATGAGTTTGTAATGACTTTCCCACCGGTGTGTCCGTGGGGATCCAAGAAGTTAAATGACTACCATGCATGTTGTATTTAGGATTATCTGCCATCTCATTTAAAGTGAGATTATGTGGCATTTGAAAGACAATATAACATCTTCTTACAAAGTTAAACTACCATTGCTCAATTCAATATACTCAGGTTTTTTTTTTGCTGCTACAGCCTAACTCGGTTTGGTATGACCTGTAGCTTTCAGTAGATAATGTTATCAAACTTTAGGTAGATATTTCTGTATAATCGATATGACTTTTCTCTACTTGTCCTACTGTTTCACACACGTTTTAACATTTACAATTATCCAATGGTGGATATCCCAGATCAAAATCACCACCAATATCTAATCAATTGTTACTTGGTCCAAAGCCAAAATTTCACAAAAATTCAATACCATTCACAGCTATAGTTAATAAGTGTTTTATCAGTGACAGTCTGAATGTGGTACCTGTTGATCATTAAGGACCAGTAATGACTCACCATGACAGCAGCGATGTCTTCAGGGTTATCTCCATCCAGGTCAAACTTGAAGGTCACCATCTTGTCATTGTGCGTCTGCAGCTGACACTCCACGACCCGGTCCACTTTATCAGAGAGCTGCAGAGATGAACAGGATCAATGGTAAAGACAGGTGTGTCTGTTTACCCTCTAAAACACTGAGCAACAAAAAGGAACATTGTGTTTTTGTATGCATGTGTGTGTGTGAGCAAATCTACTGTAAAAACCAGTGCGTTTATGTCTGTATTGTGCACTCTTTGCACCACTGTATGCACGTGTGGTTATGCATGATCTGTTTGTCTCTGCCTCCAATCTAAACAGGCTTGTTAAAAGACCACAGAGTGTCCTGATCAGAAGAGAAATGTACTGCGGTTGCCGGGGGAAGAACAGCAAAGCTACTGATAACGCAACCCGGGTGGAGCTTCACCGCAGCCTCATAAATAAAATGATTAATTCAAATCATCCAGCCGGTTGATTTATTTGTTTACGATGTGCTTTTGCAGCGTCGTAATTAAACAAAACTTTTGATTTACTGTACCCCTGTGATGCGCAGCCTAGAGCGCGCCCTCCTCCTGAACAGTTTCCCAGCTGTCCGCCTCGCAGCCGTTTTATCGCTCTTCTCCGATAGGCCCTCGTAGCCGTCACTCAAGCCTGACGTCACATCGGAGGCGTAGCTGCGGAGAAATACATTACTGATTAGAAAATACAACCCCAAAAAGCCATTAAAACATTCCTCAGGCAATTTGAAAGTAAATTCATCATCTTTAACAACTGAACATCCATCATGGCTGATTATCTTTACATCACACATAATAATAAACAGCACTCTGAAGTGTCAAATAAAGTCTTGATGTGTTACAGTGGCATGTCTCTCGGGTGTAAACAATGCAGTGTAAGGAGGCCTGTTCAGAAGCAGCACGTCCATGTGATCTGTTGTATTTATGCAATGAACGAGTTTTAGGTTTCAGAGAAGCGGAGAACATTCAGCGTATTTTATAAAAAGCTTTGGTTCAGCTAATTGCGTCTCCTGGGTCTTTTTGGATTACTGCGGTCACCGACTCCCCTCCGCCCACCTCTCCAACACGGGCTGCAAACATTTACAGGCCTACTGGTTGGCAGCGTCCGCCGGTCTCTATTTAAAAAACTCCACCTCTCGGGTAACTTCAGTTCAAGGTAAAGCCTGTTTGCACCGAGCAAATGGAAATCAAACAAAGTAAGATTATACAACTTGCGTTGATATTGCAAGTGATGATGAAATGCAGTTCTGCTCGTCAGTAATCTGAAGCTTTTCTCAGAAGAAGAATTAATTAACGGATCCTAAATAGTGCACGTCTAAGCTGTTGTGAAACATGATACTCAACTGGACTCAACGTTTGTTTCAATCTACTACTGAAAAGTCAGATAAACACTCACAGAAGACAAACTAAACTGGCTGTAAAAGACCTTTTGACAAAATATTTTGAAATATAATAACTGTATTTAAAGTTATAATCTTGAAGATTTTCATTTAAATGTCCAGTGTAAAGTTTTCTCCGGCTGGTGGGCGGTGCTTGGTATTTCCTCAACTGATCTCAACATGGTTGCCGGGTCACAAACTTTCTCATTTCACAGCTGAACAGTACACTACAAGATGTTTCTGAAAACATTTGAGGCGAGAAATAGGCATTAGAGTAACAGAATATTGATTCATATTTGATCAGCGCTGCCTAGTTTGACCGTTTGATCGGAGTTCACGAGTGATTGACAGCTGCTCAGAGACAGCAAGGCTCAAGCTTCGCTCTGATTGGTTGTTTTCCTCCGGTCTGTGAAATCTTGCAGGTGATATTAGGAGCACCGGATGAAACAGAGGAACATGATTTTTTTCAGATTACCTGTCTCATGCACTACTGTCAGGATATAGTGACCGTTTCATAAAAATAACTTTTTTTAATAATACTTGCTCCATTTCTACCTACTGCAGCTTTAAAGTGAAAACAATCAGATGACAACACACACAATCTGCTCGTCCATTGTCGGCTCTCATGCTAAGAATAAAGCCGCTCTCTCTGTTAACATCCCACCAACATGGAAAACAGGGCCTCCACAACATCACACAGAAACCTGCGAGGGTCCCCTCTGCCTCACTGCTATGAAAACACAGAAGAGCCTGTCGATTGCCTCAAGCTGGTCGTCGCAGCCCCACACAGATGTGGAGGAGGAGGAGGAGTTATAGAGGGAAGACCAGACATTTCTACCAGAGTCTCATTGATTTTCAGGCCTCTAACTGGAATAAAGACAGGACTATTGAACTCTATTGTTGCTTGGATGTTAAGAAGGCAGAAGAACGTTACCTGTCCACAGGAGAGCTGAAGCCGCTCGGCTCTATGTTGTTGGATACTGCAATACTCTGTGAATAGAAACGAGGGAAGTGGTGAGAAGAACGTGGATTAAAGACTTTCATTGATTTCTTCTTCTTCTTCTGAAGCTTTAATACAAGATAGTAGCCTGGAAACATTTTCCACATACTGATGTATGCGATTTACTTCAAACCAGTTATGTCAACATAATCTGAATGTGGCATTACTTATGCATTAATTAACCATAAAATTCCTCAATTAAAATTCCTTAATTTGCTTTAAAGTATGCACATATGTGGTCATGGTTTTTAATCAGGCATGGCAATACTGCACAACTTTGGTCTAGACTAGATCATTATCATTATTATTATTAATCATTGATTAAACTATTGGATGGGTCGCCTAGTTCAGACTTTCGTTGTCTCCAGAGGATGATCAGCTATTCCTTAATTAGCGGTGAGTTATGATATCAGATTATTGTCAGGTGTTTCTCTCCAATGATGTGACTACACACTGTTTACATATCTCTCTGTCAGCACTGTATTAGACTGAGCCATGTTGATGAAGGAGGTCTCGTAAAGTCTTCCTTCCCGCCTCCACTTTGATGACAAGCTCCGTGTCGAGGCCACTCACCGAGGGGAAGCGGAGGGCTGGGATGGTGAGACCGTTTGCGACCGGGGGGTCGGTGTGCGTGGTGGGAGGGGTCGCAGGCGAGTTGAAGCTGCCGGCCTCCAGCGGGTCCTGAAGCCCAGAGGAGCTCATATAGCCGTCCGTCTCGCAGTCAGCTGTTTCAACAAAAGCACATAAGCCATTAGCATGTGACCAACTGACACTAACTGTACCGTACACACACACACACACACGACCTGAAACAACACATCGAATGATCCCAAACTGAGACATACCCCCCACACACAAACAATAAAAACTCCTTCACTGTGGATTAAACTGCTCTGGAGCCACACAGGCAAATTTATTTAATATCTGTGCTGTTGTTTCAGATAAAAACTGAGAAATACTCAATAACTACAGCACAGCATGAGATAAGACTTACAGGGGATGAATAATTTAGTTCTCCACAGTTTCACATTTCACTGTACGCCTCTCCCATGTGCTCTGAGATCAGAGCAGCTCTCTGCTCAGCAGTCAAGTTAAGCTAAAGCAGCGAAAAACAACTGTCTCCGGAGTTCATGATGACGGGAACAAATCGAGAGGTCGTAAGTTTAACTTTGACAGGCTCATCTGATGCACATGTGACTGAAACTTGTCAGTTATAGTATGCAGTGGCGAAATGTCACTAAGTTTATTACACGGCTTTGTTGAATACTCGATTCTGATTGGTCAATCACGGCGTTCTACGGTCTGTTATTTCATTATAGCAGACCGTTGCTATGAATAACAGACCGTCGCTAAGGACACAGTTCTGATGTCGGACTCTGGAGGACCATTTTTGTGTCAAATTATCGATTGTAGCCGTGTAATAAGGAGAATAATGTAATAAGGAGAATAATGTACAGCTAACGGGTCATTGTTGTGAAATAAACCCCCTTCAGGGTAATGCAAGACCGGCTCGCTGTACATTATCTCTTACATATTCACTCTAGTACTGTACTTAAAGGTAGGGTTGGTAATGTTGAGAAACTAGCAAGAGTATACTAGATTTTAAAAATGAGTATTGCCAACTCTTTTCCAATGAAAGTAGCTAGCAGCACTGGCTCAAAAAGTCACTAAATCTAGCGAAAATCCATCGCTTCAGGCGTCGCTCCAAAGCCACTCCCCCACTATTATCATTATGAACGTAAACAACTAACATGGCTGTTGTTAGTACTCACAGCTGTTGAGTGTTGGGCCGAATGAAATGACTGGGCAGGTTTATTACAGTCCCGTGACAGCCACAGATACGGGATTTTTTTCTTTTTTTTGTCAGAGCATTTGATTTATTGATTGATTGATTGTTTTAAAAGTGTTTTATGAGGCTAAAAAGCTGAACAGAAAACTTTACAGCCACCACAGATGGGGATAGCTTACAGACGTTTCATGGTATGTGATGTTATATGAGGCGGCTCACAGTTAGCAGAGGACAAGCTGTTGTGGCGGATGTGGAAGTGCTGGTCTGCCTCGGGCTCCTCTGGCTCTGCAGGGTAGCTGGAGCTGACTCCAGAGTCCACGGAGCTGGTGACGGGGGACTGGATGGGGGCCGGAGGGGTCAGCGCCGGGGTCGGGGACTCTCTTGCGACGAGGTCTCCGACTTTAGGTAAAGGAGAGTGAGTCCCTGCTTCTTCTTCTATAGCTTCTCGCTCCTGCTTCTTCTTCCGCTCCTCCGCCTGCCGCCTCAGCTTCTCCCTCTGCCGCTTGATGGTCGCCACCCTGTCCCGTATGGCCTTGGCCACGAGCTTGAAGTCTGCCTCACACACAAAGCCAAGAACAACCTGCATAACACAACAACACACAGAAACGGTCAGGGCACAACATGTGCATCGGTCACGGTCCATAGTGTGTTCCCGCAATGTGTGGACAATTTGCGCAGGGTTGTTGCACTTAGTGACCTGATCACGCAAGCTGTGGCATCAACAGTCAGTCCTTTGATGTGACAACATTTATTTTGTAAAACAGACGCACACAGACTGCATTCTTCTGTCTCACACGGCCTCTTGTGACACCCAGCCCGGCAGAGTGGGACACTCAGTCCAAACCTGCCTCTCAACACATAGTCAGATTACAGTACTAGATGTCCCCCGCTGATACCAAATTTGATCTTGATGAAAACTTACCACAAAGAGGTAAACAAGTAAGGAATTGTGGCGTGCATTTTCATTAAAAGTGACCTCTGCGGACGGAGGACATAAGGGCCTGTTTTGTAACAAGCAAGAGAGCCATTATATTATTAAAGACGTGACCTCGGCTGCTTCCTGAGACACGCTCTCACATTACGAACCACTGATGATTAAATGTTGAGCCGTGCCCTTGACACACTCCGCGAGGCGCTCTCTTTATGTGCCGGAGCGCATTTCAAAGTTTCTGCTGTCATAGCAGAGCCGTAAAAAGAAGAAGCATGATGATGCCGAGGTGCATTAGCGAGGCCGCACTCGCTGTTTGGGGTCAAAAGACGGATAACTCAAAAATAAATTTCAGTTTCACTAATAATGTCAGACTCTGTGATTTGATGTTAGCCTGTATTCAAAAGTTACCATATCAGCAACATTCATGGAATTCTTAACATCTTGAAGCTGGATTTTGATCTGTAACTGAACTTGCTGAAGGAGGAAACTAATTAGCTATAGAAACATTAGTCCAATCTAGGCTGTCATCCAACCACACTGCATCCGTCTTTCTTTTGTGAGGAGGAATCTGGTGCTTAAATGTGTTAAGAAAGGTCAATACTAACTCCATATCCAGACACGCTTCCCCCAGAAAACCTATAAAAAGCTATCATCATAAATCTAGAGCAGAGAACATGTGGGGGTTGGCTGAAGTCGCCGCTATCTGTTGATCAATTACTCAATTTCCTCACTAATGGCTGCAACAAACTGGGTCAGTAAAGGTTGACCTCACACAACACACCGTCTTTCGGACCTACCATCTCCTGAGACACCTCCTCGGGCACGTCTTTGTAGAGCTCAAAGAGGAACTCGATGGCGTTGTTGTCCTTGTACTTCCCGTGGAGCTTCTTGGTGTCCTCCATGCGCAGCCACAGCTTCAGGCCCGACTTCACCATGTCGTCCTCCTCCGCCAGCTCCACGTGCACGCCATTGTTCTCCTGGAAGAAGGGGTGTTCCAGGAGGTCCTGAATGGTGTACCTGCAGCGAAGGAAGAAAATCAGTCGTCTGCTTTAAGACACAGCTTTGCAGTTTTTAAACCATGTTTCCACAAAAACATTAACTAACTTTGGAACCGTTTCTGATAGAGACACGCTTTAAATTGAGTCTGAAACGTGAGATTCTGTAGCGGGAAATACAACAGAAGTAGTTGTGAGAGTAACTGATTTTGTGACCGTGATGGCGTCACAACCGTGGAAAATGCAGTCACTCACTCAGTCATTCATGCGGTTCGTTGTTTTATTAATGTTGACCACAGTGTGTGTTTTCACGTGTACCTTTCATCGTTGTCCATACGAATGCAGCCCTCGATGATCTCCTTGAGCTCCGGGACTTTGACCTTGTAGAAGCTGTCAGGTTTCATTCCCTGTGAACACAATCGGGAGAGTTTCACTTCATCTGTGGTGCATCATACTGTATCAACAAGTACCAGAGGAGACTGCTTTAAACAGAACAAGTGATCAGCAGCAATGATCTCTTCCTTGTGCATTTATTATCCCGCAATTCTCCTGTCAAAGAGGATCTAATCGCAACGGTAACAGCCACTCCCGTCTGCATGTTAATCCTCTGCTTTGTGGCATCTGCCTTCAGCCTGCATGACATTCGGCTCTGCGATCATGTCAACACCAGAGGGGAACAATAGCAAGAGCTCATGAAGATGGAAAAAAACCAACATGACAGCTGGAACAAGACAGAAAATATTCAGACAGGACGACTCGCTTATATGAAATAAGGGAGTTTCTCCTAAATGCTATCATGAGAATGTACATAGATTACAGCAGAGCTCCCATCCCTGTAAAAACACCGATAAGAGTCAAGGTCAAAAAGATGTTTGGCCTACAGATACCCAAGCAACCAGCTGACACCCAAATAATTAGAATTACCAGAAACAAAAGGCTGAGTGATACACTTTGTTATCACATTTACAGACTGATATGTCACACAGTAACTGTCGTCTTTTTCTTGAGATATTTCTGCTTCCTGTTTAAGTGAGTCAAAGCTGTGTGAGACGTCTTTAGCGAATGTATTCAGATGCGTTACATAATGAATTCACCCAAATTCAAATTGAGGAGCCCCGAACTGAAATGCTGTTATCTTATATGTGAAATGTGATTTAGAGGATCTGAAGCAGACACACAGAGGTTTCTTTGTTTTAAGCCTTTGCTTCAGTGTTCTCACAGGCACCTTCAGAATAAATCAGTTTCCCCTCAATCCAAATCTAATTTGCGGCTCGGCTTGTTTCCTGAGGAGACGACACTCGAGACAAGATCTCGAGAAATATGCTGTTATCATACTGACTTTATCACATTTGTTAATGGCAATTATTTCAGTGCCAAAGCAACTATTTTAAATATGAATAAAGCATGGTTATGTTTCACGAGCCAAATGTGGTTTTCTTTGACGTAGATTTCAATTCCACTGAGGGAAATACACTACATGGCCAAGCAGCCCGTTCTCATTGCCGGGGCGTTAATTACAGACGCTCTGTCACGGCCATCGGCGTGTGATAACCACACACAAGGCGCCCTTTAGCGCCTGCATGAAACTGGGTTTTAAAAATAAGGACAGTAAGCAAGAAAGTGCTCTAAGAGTGTGATGACGTAGTTTAAAGAGCAAAAAGACACACAGGGTGGGCGTGAGGGGAGGTGGATATGCCCAACAAACCAATGCGTTCACATCCGAACTCGTCACATTGACGAATTTTCGGCGTCACTCTTTTCGGTTGCTTAATGTTGTGAATTCAAACAAAAACACACGCTTAGCTTCAGGCTATAAAACCACTATAGTTATGTTTAAAAAACAACATGGTTGGGCTTAAAACTACTACGTTTGTACAGTGAAAGTGACACTGAACGTTGTGAACACGCGACATGAACGAACAGCTGATTGTCACGTGACGCACGAGACACGAACAGCTGGATGAAAGCCTTGTCTTTGTTTGTTAACGCCCCCTGGCCTGGTGTGTGTCTTCTCGCACTTAAAGCCACTTCACCACACTCCGGCGCGCTTTCCCTGAGCGTTTAATATTGAGGCAGATGGGTTTAGTTAATGGAAGGCCCGTTGTGTCTCATACCGACGCTAAAGGGTGCAAAAAATACTGAAGTTACCCTTTAATGGGTAATTTAATGAATAATAAACAGTGTGCTTCCAACTTTGTGGTAACCGTTAGAGGAAGGCCTTTTCCTGTTTTAACACGGTAATGTTCCTGTTGCACCGTGAGGTTCACAAACAATGTTTACCACAGTTATTTCTAAAGCAGAAATGCCCAAAATACACTTTTTCCAGCTTCTCAAATGTCAGTATTTGCTTTCTCAGGCTTTTATGATAATAAACTGAAAATCTTTTAGGACTTTTGGTCGGACAAAACAAAGAGATTTGAGTAGCAAATCTAGGCTCTTGGGACATGTGATGTGCATTTTTCACTATTTTGTGATATTTTAAAAAACAAACAATGAATCAATTAATGAGGAATATAATAATTAGTTGCAGCCGTAAAACTGAATCCTTGCAGCCTGGTTCCGATATCTTATGGAGAGCCTTCTCAGAAAAATGGAGTCTGTTATAGCAGCACATTAAAGCCCATGGTACTGGCCATGTAATGCATACGAGAAGGCATTTATCCACCGTCTGTAGGCATTTATTTCCTTATCAATCTATCTATTTGATGTGAAATTAAAAACATATTACGAACAAGGCCAAGGAAAGTCTGCAGACAGTTGTGACCAACCACATGGGAAAAAAAATTCCAAGAACTTTACACTATTTGTATATGTTCTGCTTTTATATGTCAAGCTATATTTCTTACTCTAGGCCTCTTTAATGGCGAGTGACTTCAACTACAAGTCCTATAAGTGAAACATTTAGTGTTTAATGTTTTAAACCAATAAACTGACAGATGTCGTCTGTACTTCACATAAAACATAAACAAATCCTGAAAGGCACTGCTAATGGATTTTTATTAAATCCTGTTGCATGGGTAAACTTCTCCGACGTGCACGTGGAACATTATTATGTTGTCTTGTTAGCGGAGGAGCCAGACCCGCTCCGATTTGTTGGCATTGTCGCTTTCTCAGTTTCCAGCCTCCGTCAGCCACTGTTTGCTTTGCATATGTGACACGCACGAAAGAAACAGCCGTCTTTGTGTGAGCAAAGAGTGAGACACAATTTCCAAAAACATATAATTCTGGCGTCGCCTGCTTTTGCCCACCGTGGCGTCATCGATGTGCTTGGCACTCTAGAAATATGGCAGCCTAGGGCCACTGTTGTAGCTCTTAAAACTCAATACGCTGCTTCTGGTCTTTTTTTATAAGAAGTCCCAAAGAATTCTCTGCGTAAAACTTTCTGATATGATCTCAATGCAACATCAGTTTAGGTTCCTGTAAGTGGGCGGGGAGTTCAAGCCCTCTTCATCCTCAGACAGATATCTAAGAATGAAGATTTCATCATCTAATACATTTGTACTTTCTTAAAATATATTTTTTTCTGCATCTTTGAGACCCGTTGGATTGCTAACTACAGTAGACGACCTGAACTTTACAACCACAAACTAGAGACCTAGAGCATTCAGAGGATGGATGGCTTTCCTAGGTAGATTGACAATAAGGGGGTTTCTGAGCAGTTTCCAAAAATGTGCAAACGTCAGTGTCGATAGGTCACTTTTACGTGGTGAAGGGAATATTCCAGTGATACAGGATCTTTGAACTGGTAAAAGATACAGGCAATCAGTGAGTGAAACATGTGCGACCCTGCGTCATGATTGCGGGGCTGAAAAAAGCGGTTCTACATCCTGAGCCTTTAATAGACAGAACGAGGCTTTCATTCCATGTGGGCCCCACTTCTTTCCAAGGATTCAGGATATCCAGACGTACACACACAAGATATCCTCTCGGTTTGGTTAAAGTTGAGCACGTGGACGAAACACATGTGGACAATTATTCTAAAATACGGGTTAAAAAAAACTAGGTGGTCCTCCCTCCTTCCCTTTACTCACACTGGTGACTTTGCGGTAGATCTGGGCGGCGTTTTGGCACTCGGAGTACGGGTACTCAGAGGTGGCCATCTCCAGGATGCACATTCCAAAGGCGTAGACGTCCACCGCTTCGTCGTACTTCTCCTCGTACATCTCTGGGGCCATGAACTCTGGTGTTCCTGTCAGGGTTCAGAGGTCAACAGTTATTCCAGTACTACCAACTGCACATACAAAATTAACCTGCTGCCAGCCAATGCTCCACCCATAGGACAAGAGCACCATGTAAAACTTTCACGGACTGCTAGTACTACTAAAAGCTACATAAGTATAAACATGTAATATATGCTTTGATAGATAAGACTCTTCTCTTTTTGGTAATTTTCAAAAATAACGTCTTGTTGTAAAACACAATGCATTGCAGAGTATACAAATAAACCTTAAACCTGCATTTATTGATATTTTGGCCACGTGGGGACGGATAACAAGCTGTAAAGACAACACTGACACACCGGTATTATCGTCTTATAAACCTGACATGGTTAACATGTTAGCAAACAGTTGCTTATGTACACATACAGCAGACGCGGAGCAACATGAGCATCAATTTAGAGTCGTGTTCCCAACCAACTAATGAATGAAATCCAATATTCACTCTCCTTTTAGCTCTGTTTTGGTCTCCACCAACTCCTGAGGGAAATATCTGACTATTAAAGGACCAGCGTGTAACATTAAGGGGGAACTATTGGCAGAAATGGAATATAATATTAATAAGTATGTTTTCTTTAGTGTATAATCACGTTGTGTTTTCGTTAGCTTAGAGTGAGCTGTTTATATCTACATAGGGAGCGGGTCCTCTTCACGGAACCGGCCACAATGTTTCTACAGTAGCCCAGAACGGACAAATCAAATGCTGCCTCTAGAGAAGGACAATCGCGTTTTTGCGTCAGCCACTGTAGATCTCCTACACGCTTGGCACACGGGAGAAGTTTCAGTTGGTTGCAATCTGCAACCTCACCGCTAAATGCCGCCAAATCCTACACACTGAACCTTTAAGCAGCTAAAATGCTCCAGTATGTTCACCTGCTGTATGTATAAACATCAACATACTTTCAGGTAGCGTGTTTATGTATAAAATTTCAATTAAATTGCGTGCCGCAAAGCAAAGTGAACAATCAAAATGTCCAAAAACATGCGAAAAATTACGGAAAAACATCCTTTTTATATATTAATTAAACATAAAGTGTTTGATTTGGTGGTGAATTAAACTCATCAAGTGTCACTTTCAACATGACTCAAGTGACAACAAGTCTTTGACACTCCCTGCATTTACTTGATGTAGTTCCCACGGCCTTTAAAAGCCATTTGAGTAATTAATGCCGTGATTAAAGATGCAAGCAGGAATTCAAACAGAGGCACATATGGTGTGGTTTGGGTTGCCTGTGTGCAGGTGAAACAGGAAACAGGAGCAGGAGAAAGTGGAAGACTCTTAAGCAAAATAAGAAGCATTTAAGAATTGAGTCAAAGGCTTAATTTCATTGCAGTCCCTCTACGATTCAAGATTAGTGGCCTTTTGCATGTTTTAGCTCATTTCTAAAGAGTCTTATGGTTTTATAGATGCAATTTATTTCTGATATCAGCGTAAGAAGACATTTGCACCAAATTTACACTTACCAATGACACTTTTGGCAAAAGAGGCACTTTTGAGAGTGGCCAGCCCCAGATCTCCGATCTTGACGGAGCCGATGGGGCCGGTGATGAAGATGTTGTCACACTTGAGGTCCCGGTGGATGATGGGAGGAGAGCGCGTGTGCAGGAAGTGAAGCCCTTTGAGGATCTGACGACTCCAGCGCTGCAGCAGCTTCAGCTTCATCTCCTTGAACCTCTTCAAGTACCTAAAACAAAAAAGAGGACAAGACTTAACACCCCATATTTAAGAATGCAGTGCCAGAAATAATTAATGTCTTATTTTGGTAGCCAAGAGGAAGTTTAAAAGTGAGTTTCCTGAATTCCCCTCCCAGAACATTGTATCCAAAGTGGAGCTATTCTTTATCCTGCACCTTTTATCCTTTCAAAGCAGAAGACAAGCTGTCAAACATGACACAAATATCCTCTTTTCTACGGAAAAAAAGATATCCGCCATTTGGGAAACGTAACACCTTCTTCACAAAAAGAAAGAGAGCAAAGAACTTTAACTGCTTTAAGGACTGAATTGGGTGGGGAGACTCACGTTTTGAGCGTGCCTGAGGTCATGAGTTCAGTCACCAGGAGGATGCACTTGTGGCCTTTTACCGACGACTTCCAGGAGTCGTGGAAGCGGACGATGTTCGGGTGCTGCAGGCCCTTCAGCATGTCCACCTCCTCACTGAAACGCTGTCGCTCCGCCTTGGTCAGCTTACGGGTCTGCAGAGAAAATCATAAGAGTATGGCGTTATTGAATGCTAGGAACTTAACATTTTTCATGACAATCACAGAAATATGTGATTCTGAGGTCTGGAACTGGGCTTGAAACTCACAACACAGCTGCATTTAGTGCTCTGCTGGCTTTCATCACCAGTACTAAAAGCAGAGATCGTCAGACTTCCACTTTTATTCCAGCGTGTAGATTGATGATTACATTGTTTATCACGGAAACATGTTGAAGGTGTTTACATGCCAGTTTCTGAGTACTCCAGCGTATTCAGGTTTGGTTTATTCTAGTTCATCTTTTCTGGTCTTGCCCCAAGCTCAAGAGTTTCTGGGAAGACTTTTTTTTCTTTGTACAACGACATACTGTATGCAACAGACCGCTAATCCCTGACAGATGTGATATTGGGTTGCTCCAACTAGCATTAGAAAAAAGCCTCATGTTTGGTATGGTCATAGCAAAAAGAGAGTTTCCCCTGCTTGCTTTAAATAATGTCTAAATGACATGGTTCATTGTCTATACCTGGAAGAGATTCGGTATACTCTTTTCAATGCCCATCCCAAGTTTGTTAAGATCTGGGGACCCTAACCTGAGGAGGGAAAGGTGTCAACCTGGGAACTAATTGTATCAGACTTGTATGCATTGCATTTGATCCATCAGGACTCCAGTTTTCTAGCCTTCGTCTTGGTCTTTCCTCGACCATCACTTGGCTCCATGGACTCTATTTCTGATCTTTAATCCACTTGTGGACATTACGGTCATCATACAGATTGACATGCATATGTGCACTTTTTCTGTGAGCTGGCAGTTTGTTTTATTTTGTTTTAATCTGACATGTCTGTTCGTTTTTTGTTTTTTTTGTGCGGTAAAAAAGCAAAAATTGCATATAAAAAAAACTATTTATTTATCCAGAATATTATTTTACATGCACAAACACATAAATACTCAAAAAAGCTGATCATCACCAGGATAAAATTGTGCATGTAGACACTCCAGGACACCTAATAAATAAATAAATAAATTGACCTTGAGGTGAGACTGTTTTCTTTCCAAGGTCAGGAATGAATTTTGAAGTTAAACTTTTAAGACAATATGAACGAGAATTCCTTAAAGACGTTCAAACAATTTAATGAGAACTGGACAAACTGCATCTGCCGATGAAGGCCATGTGATATGATTGAAAGCTACACTAAATGGACCTTGAGGTGTGATTGTTTTGTAAACCATAAATGTGCAGTTGTGTTGACAGCTGAGTTGTAGAGATCTCTGGTCTTGTCGGCGTTACGTAACTAGGTAGCAATAAACACAGCGTGCGAATACACGGGACCAATTTGATAAATCACTGTTACTTTAACTAATGAGCTCGCTGCGGGACTGGAAACCACAGGTCCATCCATCTGGGCGACCCTCCAGTTACATAATCACATTTATTTTCCAGTAAGGGGAGCTCTTACTCTACACATTTCAGGATGAGGTTTCCGAAATCCACGTAAAACTGAACCAAACACTGCAATCACGCTGGACGAACAAAGACATTTTTGTGCTTCCTCTAGGATGAATGGCCCAATTTAGCTGCTGTTGGAGTAATTCTGCCTGCGGTGGGTGGTTAGTGGAAAAAACTCCTGGGAGACTTCAGGTCCATGAATCCTGCATTGAAGCAGATTTCTGGGAAAAATGCTCTGCATATGTTTATGCTTACAATCAACTTGACCGCCACTCTCTCTCTCTCTCTCTCTCTCTCTTTCCTCTCTGCTTTTTCCCAGTGAGTGAAGAGGTGGTGCTTCTGCTGATGCTAAGCTGCCGCATCAATCAGACTGCTTGAAGCCCGGCCCTGTCTGAAGTCACACAACGCAAGAGCCCTTTTACCTGCGTCAGTCAACTGTCAAGCTGTCATATTACACCAGCAACTCAAACATGAGGGCCTGTGCTCAAGAGCAAGACACGGAGGCGACTTCTGGACAAGTGGTTTGCTTTTAGGTGGATCAGTTCATGATGTGAGCACAAGCTACAGCTTATTCCTCATACGCAAGACTTCTGCCAGAACTACTAAGTGGTTTTCATGAAAGAAAAACATCTTAAAGTAATGACTATAACGTGTTTACAAATGTCGTTAGGGCTCAAAAAGACTATTAGATCACACAAATGTTCATGCATCTTATGAATAAGCCAGTTCAACTTTAATCTAATTTGTGCTTCTCACACTCAGTCGAGTTTTAAAGGGCAGGTCCTTCTGGGTTCTTTTCAGTTACCCGTCGGAAAAGGCTGTCTGATGGCGAGGTAAAGCGGCTGTGGACGAGAGCATCAGAAAAACGTATTTTAATCACCTAAAAAAAACAATCAATATCAGTTTAAGTGTATGCAATATTTAGAATATTTTCATCGCTTTACCTTGCCGTCAGACAGCCCTTTTCGACGGGGAACTGAAGCCGTTATATTGCTGTCTTCAAAGCCACCACACTCCATTCACAAAAACAGTAGTTTTACCTCGCAGAACACGGGAGTTGCTGGTCTACCGCTGCATCGATCGGTTATTTTGTTTGTTTGTGTTATTGTGTGACTTTCGGATCCGAAATAACATGGCGTCCACACAGCAGTACATTGCTTAGCGTCCGTGGTGGTACTCCTGGATGTATCCCCAAGGATGTACTGTATATATACTGTATATGTACTGTATGCAGCGTCATCATGCAGAAACCAACGTCAGGTCGCGTGAGAAAACGTTTTTAGAAGGGCTTGGGAAAATACGATTTTGACGCTAAAACATACATACTTTGACCAAAATTGTTTGGATTTGAATATATAAGGAACGCCACTGGGAAGCTACAGAATGATATAAAAAACTAAAAACAAAAAATAATGGACCCGTCCTTAAAGCACCTTTGCTTTCCTGTCCAGACGTGGACATTGAGGTTTATTCGCGCTTTAGAATCACTGTATCCCAAAAAACACACGCAATTTGACACAAATTATGGCGTGAATGTAAGAGTGTGCGTGTGCAGTTTGTGCGTGAGTCAGTGGGTTTAGGAGCATCTGGATATTTATGTATCTAAGCGCGATAACACCAGACCCCTGTGTGGCAAGCTTTGTCTCCTGTGGACAGTCGCCTGTGCAGCGGCGGTTTGCAGCACAGTCAGTGTGTAACATGCATTAGCTGTGGCACGCGGCCGAGCCACTTGGACACTGACACTTCCAAAACCGCAGGACTTTCTAGAGCTTGGCATGCTGGATCGCAAAAATACTAAAATGCAAAATGCAGACGACGTTTGGCAATTTCAGATGAGCTCTTGGACCAAAAAGTCCTGCTGTGGCAAAAATGTGAGCTGTTGAAGAAACTGGAGATCATTTCATGTGACTCATCAAAAAGCCGTCCAAAAAAAGGGAGGAATTGTTCATTTAAAATGCCAATGAAGTGGAAAATGAGGCGGACTATTACGTACAGATGGAAACAACAAAGCACACGTACAAGCTGTGTTAACACTGCCATGCTGTTATGTGATTTTATTGTTATTGGTGCCGGCTAATTTCAGGGTAACATGGCGCCTCTTCCCAGTAAAAACACACACTTAAGATGTGACTAATAGCAGAAATGAAAAACCAACCACACAGCAAACACTTCAGTTTGAATGAGATTGTTTTCACATCATGACCAATTAATCAGTCTAGATTATTTCTTTCATTATTACAGATAACTATAGAGTGTTAAGCTTAATGATATCTATCTTTAGTCAGAGGCCCTGTGGCATTTCCCCAAGAATGAATCATCTGTTGACAGCTGTGCTTTTATCTATCACTTATGTAGATTGTGTTTGTTGCTTGAAAATCCTTTGCTTTTATTGCTCTTTTAATTCTGTTTTGTTTGTTATATTACTTGTATTGTTGAGTATTTTCTTCCATCTTGCATTTTAATTATTAACTGTGAAGCACTTTGGCTGACTGCCGTTTTGAAAAGTGCTATATAAATAAAGTTTAATATTATATTATTATTATCTATATAACTTTTCCATGGGATATTTGACTGCATCTAATTTCCACCACCGCTCTCTCTTCCCCCCCTCCCCTCTTTGAAAAACGAGGCCAAAAAAACATTGCGCAACACTGGAGAAAGCGATGCAGGGGGGGGGAGCCACAAAAACAAACCATCTCCGTTTTGAAAAGACAAGCGAGTACATCCATAAAAAGTTTAAGAGGTCTGTGAATGAGCCTCTGCTAAAGGTTTTCTCATATATACTGTCGTCTCTTCCAGCTGGATATTTTATTCTTAGCTGCTGCTGCTGCTGGGAGGTGTGCATGTTGAGTCGGGGGTCTGCAATAGCTGGAAGTATTTGGGCTTGTTGCCACATAAGTGGAGTTACATAAGCAGTGTTGATGGTCGAGGAGCCACTGGTATTAAGAAGTCCCTGTCAGCGCCCCTATTATGACAACCAGGACATGGACACGACATGTCAGCCAACACCAGGTGGTGTACACTGTGGGGTCTTAAATACGGGAATGAACGCTCAAACACATACAGGAAGTCTAGACCAAGGTTTGCGGAGCATCCAGTCAGTGAGGACAGACTGTGGCATCTGTAGGAACCTTGACTAAACACGGAGAGAAAAGTAGGCCAAGTGAAAAAATGGATTCACTCATACCACTTATAGCCCGCAGGGATGTGTGTTAAGGGTTAGAAGCTGGGGTTTCAGAGCAGTTTTTCATATCCATGTCTTGAATACTTGGATCTGCATTCAAAACCATGTTAAGTAGAGAATCTAATCCCATGAAAACTCCAAAACCAACAATATATAAGTCCATCTCTAAATAGTTTCCCCATCCCAACTCAATTTGCTCCAACTGAAGACATACATCTTTAACAACAGGTCACAAATATGTAGTAATAGTAAGAAGAAGAAGATGAGTATAGTAGTAGTTCTCAAACAGGAGGAAATAGCGCATTTGTTGGGGACTATTTTCAGCCGTGGATTAACACACATTTGGTGATCTAGTTAGTTTTTATACTGTACGTCAGCGCGACGGCGGTATGAAGGATTAACTCAAAATAAACTACAGTACAGTGCCCAAGTTTGTTGTAATGATCTAACAGGTCACCCAGTGCAACAGTGTGGCTCATTTGTGCGTTTTGAGCTCTGTGGCTCAGAGGTAGGGCTGCAACTAACAATTATCTTCATTGTCGATTATTTTCTCTTTTAATCGATTAGTTATTTGGTCTATTAAATGTCAGAAAATAGTAAAAAAAATGACGATCAGTGTTTCCCAGAGCTCAAGATGATGTCCTCAAATATCTTGTTTTGTCCACAACTCAAAGATATTCAGTTTACTGATATAGAGGAGTAAAGAAACCAGAAAATATTCACATTTAAGAAGCTGGAATCAGAGAATTTTGATTTTTTTTTCCCTTAAAAAATTACTCAAACCGATTCATCGATTATCAAAATAGTTGGCGATTAATTTAATAGTTGACAACTAATCGATTAATCATTGCAGCTCTACTCAGAGGAATACGATATATCAGACTTTAAACATCAACATTGTTGACTACGGTCTTTTCATGGGATTTGTTGACAATTAGAAATATATTCAATATTGCTAGCTTGATCCTTTAAGTCAAATAAAGGGTTCTGGGAAACTGTAATAGCCATTTATCGCTATTTTCTGACATTTTATAGACTAAATTAATCGATCAATTGAAAAAAATTAGGTAAAAAGGACTTGATCGTGAAAACAGATATTAGCTGTCGCCCTAGAAAAGCAGCTGTTAATAGTAGCTAGACAGTACGGGATCTATAGAATATGTTTGTCAAAGAACGAGTCATAACTTTTTGTGTAATTCCAGAAATAATCAGATCAATCTGACATAGTTTTCCATCTGCCTTGACCTCAGGTTGAACCCTTTCAGGGAGTAAAAATGTTAGCCCTCCCCTCTTCTTCCTGTCATTAACTTATTATTGAAAGTTAACAGGCCGTAACTCCAGTCCAGATGTTGACAGTGAGGAGCTCTGCAGATAAAGACCAGAGCTCACAGAGACCTTATGACGACAGAGCCGGCAGGAGAGAACCTGCAACGTCTTCAGAGGCGGTGACAACCGGCTCGCCAAGATCTGGGATTGAGGTCAAAGGTAAAGAGGGGAAAAAAAAAACAGTCTGACCTCATGCCTCGAAGACTGACATGCCCATCCTGACTGACACACGCTCTGTATAAACACGCACGTAGGCGCTTACACTGGCACAGTGCTGCATTTAGATGTTTGCAGGTGAGAACTGAGGTGGCTCTGTGCTCTTTCCAAGAGAAACCTTGGCATGTTCTGTAAATGGAGCGGGCAGAGGGAGGTTAGCCATTAATCTCATCAGGATTGAGGACTCAAACCAGCCTCTGACTGCCGCTCTCACACCGACAACCTGACCCGACTTGTGGCGCCCGGCTAATTACCTACACGAGTAGGACAGACCTAGATGCAGGATTACACTATCTCAGTGAAAAGCGGCCTGTCGAGCAGATCTTTTTTCCATCTGGTTTAGATACTTTTTCTAGATAGGAATATACTTTACAGCCCGAGTCGACCCATACTGGATTTTTGAGGCCGATATTGATATTTGGGAGATATTTGGGAGCCGTCTTGGCCAGGACGGCTTGGAAAAGAGACTTGAAATCACAATGGGACCATCCTGGATAAATAAAAATAAAATAAAATAAAATAAAATAAAATAAAATAAAATTAAATTAAATTAAATTAAATTAAATTAAATTAAATTAAATTAAATTAAATTAAATAAAACATCAACATACATTATATATTTTTAGTTTTTTTTACCACGAACACATAACATTGAAATAATTAAAATTGTGGCCAAAATACACTTGTGTGGTACATTTTAGTTGAAAAAAAATGTACTTTCTCTGAGAACAAACTATGTACCCCAAGCATTTTACTATTTCTGCATATTTGTCCTGCAATTTCTTGTTACTTACTGGCCGGCATATACAATGATATCGATATATGCAGTAAACTCATATCGACCTGGTCGATTTATCGGTCTAGCTTTAATATATATTTGCACAAGTACAAGGCTGTCCTCTGTACTGTACAGTAGGAGTTGCCTCAGAAAGTATTGCATCACCTAGTTAGAGAGCCAGGAGATCTTTTATCTTTAGTGTGTTTACTTTGGTATTCTTAAGGTCTCTTTGCTTTTAGTGACTCACTAAAACCTCAGTTAACATTCTTCTGTAAACTGCTCTGTGCTCACAGAACAGTCCGTTAAGACCTCCCTTCTTAAATAATCCTCTTCCCTTTCAAGCTGAGATTTGCACTACGAAATAACAATAACTGGTAACTTTTCCTTGCACGCTACCCGATCCACCCCATTACTTCTCATCCATAGAGCGCTCCAGGGATGACGTATTTTTGTAGGACAACAAAGAAGTTAGCATCGCCCTGTTTCCCTCGTTGGATTTTTCCATTGGGTTTCGGATTATTGCAGAAAATAAACTCTGTGGTAAACAAACGTTTATGATACTTACACAAAGGTTTGTTCAGCTAGATAATCTTCACAAATGAACACCACTTTTATGATTTTTGAAGTGTGAATGCAGTCGCCAGAAGTAGAAAGCTAACGTTAGGCTTCAAACCACCTACACCACGGTCGCATGAGTGCGAGTATACACAATGAGGCTGTAAAGGCGGACG
This sequence comes from Sebastes umbrosus, assembly GCF_015220745.1. Classification (NCBI taxonomy): domain Eukaryota; kingdom Metazoa; phylum Chordata; class Actinopteri; order Perciformes; family Sebastidae; genus Sebastes; species Sebastes umbrosus. The sequence continues at coordinate 20,534,238 of NC_051288.1, read as the reverse complement.
AGTCGGCGGGATGACATTTAGTAGTCTAATTTAGCCACTTGTTAGCAACCGCCTTTTTTAAGACACGTAAAAGGTGGGCCGAGTGGGGTATTTGATGTATTTTATGTCGTAGAACATGTCGTGTTAACCACAGACCTAATTCAGACATCTAACTAAAAACCCATTGACTTCCAGCCGAGGGAGCCGGAGGTGCTAAAATGCTTACTCATTTCCGTGTCTTAGGACTCATTCCTGTGGCGCTCTATAAGCTCTATATCATTGTCTTTTGTTGCGCTTGACATGGAAGCTTGTGATAACAGAAAGGAATTATTCTACAGTTGCTTATAGATGTTCATTAAAGGCTTAAATTGTGAACTGCAATAGCTGAAATGTCAGCACCTCCATATGTAAGATGTACGTATAGGGGAATTACCCAGGCTGACAGACAATAATTCATCTTAAACAAAGCCCCCTTTGTGACTTTAACGCTCAACGTTGGTGGTGTGTACGCAGTCTGAAGAACAGTTTGACCTGTGACACTTTTCAGCTGACCTCAGGTCAAAGTTAAACGGAGACGAGAGGACACACGTGCTCCAATCTGATCAAATAACCCTGCAAAGGGGAAGTAAGCTTTGAAATGCTGGAAGAGAGAGTACATGGGCGGTTCTCTCAGTGTAATGGCATTTGAAGAGTAGAGTGCGAAGGCAACAAACACTTTGTACTCTTCAGCGAACCACAGAAAGATCACAAGATGCCGGGAGGATACAGCTCCAGTTATGGGTCGTCCAATCTAACAGGCACAATGACATGCTTTCTTTGATGACCAAAGTTTAGGTAATAGCACTGGAGGACACAGATTACCTGTCTCATGCACTACTGTCAGGATATAGTGACTGTTTTATAAAAAATACTTTTTAAAATCACATTTGCTCCATTTCTACCCACTGCTGCTTTAAAGGAGCAGCTGTGTCAGAATTCAATAAACAAGTAATGTATCACATGAGATTCTTGTTCCTCATCTTGTTCTTGTTCCTCTCGTTAGGTACACCGGCACAGCGGACATAACAGCCTGTCATGCTTCGTCACGGCTACGTCTCCGACGGCTATAAAGGGCCAAGATGAAGCTGTGGGCTCTTAAACCTGATTAAAATGAGTCCAGCGGCCAGGCAACCGTGGCAAACACAAACAATTATCTGTGTGCGTTCATCTTTACATCCTTTCTGATCAGTTTCTGCTATTGTAATCATAAATATGTGACTATATATATATTTTATTGTCATTATTTTTGCTCTTTTGAACTCCTTAGAATGAGCCATTCCAAAGGTTGTATCAAATATAATATGCTAAAAAGGATGTCAATCATTTTTTACGATCTGAAAATGAAACATAATGTTCCAACAGCTTCACAATTACCTTTATTAGAACACCGATTTCATCCAATCATTGACGTTAGTGGATGAGACCATTAAACTTCCAATCTGATTACAAGAACTACCTCAGGCGTAATTATAATCCAGGCTACTGTTACTACACGCCTCAACAAGTTCATGGCAATACAGATCTGACAAGTTTTAAAGCTGCATGCCTCCTGGGCGGACTCCTTAGATCTTCTGGCGTCAGTAACATACTTGTTTTTATGGTTCATTAAAGCCTACTTGGGTGTCACATAGGTGGATTCTGCCAAACAAGAAAAGCAGAATACAATTACGAGAACATCTATGCCAATGGTTCCCAAACGTTTTGTCTTCCAGATTGTTTAAGTTCAATCATTTTCTGCAGGCCTGAAGAACTAATCTATAAGTATCAATTGTTTCACAAGAATGAAGGAAAACGTCTGAAAATAAACAACATTTTGTGGAATACATTTTTGCACTTCTTCATAAAGTTGTAACTAATGGCTTTATTGTGGGTTAATCAATCAGTTGCTAATGCTTTATTGCTCAGTTATAAGCCATTAATACAAACAATGTTTGGGTTGCCAGGTAGTGAAAACATTATTTTATTTGGACATAATGCAGCTATAAATGCTAGTGTTTTTTCTCACATTCTAATAAGTCATCAAATCTGCAGTTACAAATGTTAGTAACTCACTGATAAAAATAAATAAAGTTGCCAAAAAGGCCATTGGATGTTTTCTTGATGAAGTCAAAGCAAGTGTCATGCTGGAGGAGGATTAACATAAACCAAAGGGGCTTTTCAAAACCAGGCAACCCAAAGGGTTAGGTAAAGATAAATGATCTGTACAGTACTTGTAAATTAGTAATAAAGACATTAGTTACCTATTTCAAACCACTTTATTGAGGGTTTCATAAAAGGCTACAACTAATGATTATTTTCATTATGGATTAATCTGCAGATTGTTTTCTAGATTAATCGATTAATCATTTGGTCTATAAAATGTTAGAAAATAGTGAAAACGGTCCATCCTAGTTTCTAAAAGTCCAATGTGATGTCTCTGGATGTCTTGTTTTGTCCAAAACCCAAAGATATTCAGTTTAATATTATATAAAACAGAGAAAAGCAGGGAATCTCTATATTTGTGAGGCTGAAAACAGCAATTCCTGCAATTTTTGCATTAAAAATATACTTAAACGATTAATTGATTATCAAAATAGCTGGCAATTATTTTTCTGTTGATTGACTAATCGTTGCAGCTCTAGTTTCTTTTCAGAAATTGGTAGATAAATGCTTTTTTTTCTTTTTCTTAGTTGGTAATCATCTCTGCATTTTGTTGTAATTGCATTTAAAAACTTAAAAACCTAAACTTTATTTTAATTGTCACAAGCATAGTACACATACATGACATTTCCATTGTCTCAGTACCTATAAACTGAAACAAATCTAATCTAATCTTACGCCCCCCCTTAAATGTACTGTATCTTGACCTCCAGGTTGGGAGGCACTGGTGTGGACGTCACTGAAGCTGTCACCGTTTGATCTGTCCTGATGCAGAAAGCTCCACACATCTGGGAACTCCAAGTAGGACAATATAGGCTAAGCTTTGCTGGCAACTGAGGTATGACCAGGAGAGCGTTGGAGCAAAACCCTTTGAGGTTGTTATGACCCGAGGCTCTGCAACAGCCAGCAAACCGGAAAGGTGCTTTCATCTCAGGGCGGTTTTGTCTTTTTTTAATATTGTTTTTTATAAAGCTGATAAAAATCCTTGAATATTACATGAAATACCTGAAAAGAATTGAAACATTCTTTAAGTCACTTTATAATAATAATAATAATAATAAAAACATTTTCTATCGATGTTTTTGTGAAGGTCAAACTGAAATGAAACATGTTGAAACTGTATGTCTGGTGACTACTTGTACTCCACTGTGGCTGTAAGAGGGGTGCAGCCAGTCGCATAGTGTTACACTGACAAACAAGGTTGTGCTATCAAGTGCCACTGGCAACCAGGACCGGATATAGTTCACGAAGTGATGGTATGCAAGCGGCGCCCCTGTCACAGGAAGGCAACAGGATGAAAGATTTATGAATCCTGGACTGGTTGCTCAATAAAAGACACAAAATGACGGATATTTTAGAGGAAGAACGTGACTATAGAAACCCACAGAGGTTGAAGATAAATGTGAACTAAGACAGCCTGGGAGGAACACAAATTCATGTTTTCTGTTGACTGAGAAACAGTGTTTGTTGATGGGTATTGCAACGTGCCGGAGCCCAAACAGGTAGAGCCATTACTGTATACACACCATTCAACCCAGGACTCACGTGGAGCACATTTAAACCCCCGACACCTCCGTCCTGCACGCTCCGACACACATGGTCAGTTCAGAAATGACCAGCGGTGACCCCGAGGAGCAATCTTTTCCCTTACCAACTATGGCTTCAGAGCCCCAAACAGCTATTAAAACTCGAGGTCTTTGGTTTGTTTAGGAAGCAGGACTCAGGGCCTCCCCAGGATCCAAACTACATGTTTTCCTCTAAAGGAACGGCTGTACAGTCACACACTGTCAATACTGGAAACACTGTGGAGAGAAGAGGTTTTTCCAAAGTGTACATCTGGTGAAGTCTTTGGTTGTCAACTTAGTCGATTACTAAATGAATCGATCGACACAACAGAAATGATTGACCCATCTCGCACAATGTGACATGCAATTAACCTGCAAGATTGCAGTTATTAAACTGTGTATAGAGGCCTTAAATGTGTTGGAAATCATCTTTATGAAGAATAGTTTTAATATGCATTGATAGACAGAGGGTTATCTGAAGGTTATGGGCAAGTCCCAGTAAAGGAGAATGACATATGAGTATCCAGGACATAGACACATATTCAACAAGTAAATATGTATCTGTGTTACTTTAAAAGACAGAGCCACAAAAGAGTCTTTTAGAGGAATGGATATTGATGTTATCTTGAAAGGATGAGCCTGGTGTCAAGAAACAAGCTTGTAAAAACATGAAGCAGAGCCAGTGATTGTATAATATATGGGTCACCAGAATACTATTACTTGAAGCTGGAAAACTTTTAATAAACCTGGAACCACTTGCTGAAATCTCTCACATGAACAATCGATCCACGGTGTTCCCAATAAAAGCAGCAGAGACAGATGTGTCGCCAGCAGCACACTAAAAGTACAATAGCTCAGTCATTACATCTGGCAGAACCAGTTTATAATTGTTTTTTTCCACTTGGTAGAGTTACGCGTTGAGAAGCGTTGTACCGCTGACAGATGAAAATTAGATCTCTCATTATAATTATAGGCGGCAGGTGAAGCTTGTGATCATTTTCAGTCGATTATATCTTTACATATTCTCTCTCCAGAATATTCTGGATGTTTGTTGAGGCCTTGAACATAATAGAAAAACAAACAGTAAGTCAGATTACTGTGTTTGTATGACTCGGTAGCCTGACTAATAGCTTATCTAAGATATGTTTAGCTTTCTATTAATCAAAAATTACAGAAGCTATTGTAAACGCCTTATTGTATTAATATGTTCTGACTTAAACTGAATAATAACTAATAACACAAATACTGTCAGTATCGCAATATATAGAATCATTACCACTGTATCATGATACGTATCATATCGCCAGATTCTTGGCAATACACAGGCCTACTTTAATACAGATTTTTTTTTATCGCAAGTAATATTGTTATCGTAATATTCAATGTTATCACATGTTACATATTTTCCTCATATTGTGCAGCCCTAACCTGAAGGTTTCTAGATGTAGTTCTCTTAAATGTTTAAAGTATCTGACAAGTTTGTACCATCCACACATCTATTTTCTGAACCGTTTTATCCTGTAAAGGGTCACTGTGCAGGGCTGCAGCCCCCTCCAGCATGGATTAGGTGAGAGGCAGGGTGCAGTTCATAACTACGAGCAATTTAGTTTCCAACAGAAACGTACAAACACACCAAACAGCCCCATGCTGAACACAGAGCCACCATGCTGCTCCAGCTTGTACCTACAGTATCCACCTCCACCCTAAACAAGACACTAACATACTATCAACAGCAGCCAATGAGACACTGTTATCTACAGCTTCAGCACTGAGTGCATACTGTATGATACAGACAAGCTGTATCTTACAGGACAATCGTCAAATGAGTACACATTCAGTACAGTACATGTTTTATAGGTGACACAGCCTTCGGCCTTCCCCTCGAGACTACGCAGAGCTAAAGCAAACAAACAAAAACAGCCCTCGCGTCAAAGTGACGTGCTGCCATGTGTAAATCTAGACCGCCGTCGTGGGCCTCCTTCACGTTCTCCTCAGAGAACACTGGCAGGCCCTGATAAGCTGGATCTCGCTGCACCGTGGGTCCTGCGAGGAAAGACTGTGTTGATGTTGGCTACAGTAGAACTGATAGGAAGCCCACAGCTTGTGTTATGTCACTGAACACTAGCCACTTTCAGATAAAGGTTACACAGCCAGCACTGTATGAGGCCCGGGCGAGAGCGTGACGTAGAGAGGCAACGGAGAACTAGATTTATGCCTCGTTGTTTAACCTCATAACTCCGAATATACAAACTTGAGCGAGATGTTAATGAGGTTTTACAGCTTTAATATAATCCGGGGCTATTATATGAGCTATAAAACACAAACAGGGCAGCTTCCAGTTCTTTCTACCCAGTGAGCACACTTTTACTACAGTAATGGTTCCAACTCTTACTACAACAGGGGGGATGCAAATCTTCCACCTTCACACCTCCTCCTCCGTTCACTTTGTCCTTAGGTGACTCTGTTTTCTTTGAGACTTTTAAACATACAGAGTCGAGCTGAAACTAATTTTTTTTAATATAGATTAATATGTCCCGTCATGAGTTTCCAGAGCCCGAGGTGACGTCTTCAAATTGCTTTTTTTGTCTGTCTAACAGTCCGAAACCCAAAGATAATTAACAATTATATACAACAACACAGCAAATACTAAAATTTGAGAGGCTGGAACCGTTATTATTTGACATTTTTGCTTGACTGAAACAAATTAATCAGTTATCACTATTGTATTAATTGAATTTTCTGCCATGAGCCATCAATTAAATGACTAATTGCTAGAATTTTAATGCAATATTATACCCCACAAGCTTATAATACACTGGCCGCACTATAAAACAGACAAAGATTCATTTGAAAACTTACTGAAATGATTAATCAAATACTAATCAGTGTCTTTAGTCGTTAAAGCACTAACACTATCAGACAAAACTGAAACCGAATGATGACAAGGGCTGGGCATCATTTGAAATGTTTCAATACTAGTGTCGACACCAAAATTATGCTTTTTTTTACTCTTATATAACTCTTAATATAAACATGTTTTCTACAAAACCTTTTTTTGAAATTTAACAAAAGAAATCAAATTACAACATTTTATGAAATCAGTAGATATAGGCAGACAAGCTGTTTCTCCCTGGACTGAGTTTTTATGCTAAGCTGAGCTAACTGACTGCTGGCTGTAGCTTCATATTTAGCAGACAGACAGAGAGTGGTATTAATCTTTTCATCTAACGCTCAGCAAAGAAGTAGTAAATATATTTCCCAAAATGTCGAACTATTCCTTCAAATGCTATCCAAACACAAGCTGCCACCAAGCGGCAACCTCCGGTGATGAAAAATGAAGCCAACGCAGAAGTGCCAAAAGCTGCAGTTCTTCAAATGGCCACTTGAGGCTGGTTCCAAAAGCGAGTCAATCCCCGTAGACCCCCATGTTAAAATACCCCACCTTACAGCAGAAATAAACACGTTTACAGACTGGTACAAAAAACGGTTTTGGTCTCTATAGCAAATTTCCACGTTCATGCTGCTGCCTCTAGTTCACTTGTAGAGTACAGTTTAAACTGATACTGTATGTATGCTAGACTTGATTCAGTTAAAAGTCAACCTTCTTTACACTGAAACTCTCCATCTATACCAAGCAGCACCAATGAACAACTGATTAATAACAACCCACACTAGAGACAGTATCAGTACAGAGTTTTATGTGTTGCAGGAAAGGGTTAACACAAAACAAGTGTCCTCATTAGCCAAAATATTCTCTCTGTCTGTATTTATGCAGCAAAGGAATTGGCTAATTGGTATTTTTAAACGCACTCAAGCTGATCTTGCATTAAGCATGGCCCTCATAAACACTGATAGTGCTGAAAATACAGGTGGCTGTGGCGAAGTAGAGCATGTGAGGCAGTTTATATAGAGCGTGATTAAAGATCGTGTGTTGGTTTGGGTTTAAAAATGAAACTTGAGAGCATAAAAGTGTCTGCTGGAGGCTGGAGGAAACTAGCTGGGATCTGCCCTTGAATAAGATCAGGTATTGTGCAACAAATGACCTTTAAAAAAGGGGCTCACCAACAAGGATATGTGCTACAGTTCACTCATTCCTTTCAGTTACTGAGTAGCTCACTGACTGAGCTGTTATTTGTGATTCATATTTGATGCAGTTTTGTGCAAGCAGCAATAACAAAGTACCTACAGTAAACTCTTTTAGCCTCGGTGTAGATTGAATGGAAGTGGGAGGAGACCAAACAACGGCTCATCCATATTTGATCAGCTCTACATTTCCTTCAAAGCCCAGTTTATGTTGCCTATATGGCACCTGAGTCACCTGTTGGTCTGTGGGGGGAAGGGTTGCTAGGTAGCTGCCACCTGGGAAGGGTTTTATCTTTGCATTGCTTCTTTTAGAAACAGCTCTAAACTTACAGCCACGTGTCTTTAAAGCTCTAAAGCTCTCAATAAATGTGTGATTAAATCGGCCTGAACTGCCATTTTATTTCACTTTATTATTCTATTTATCTATATGTATTTTATCTGAATTGATGACAAATTGGAGATGTGGTAGCGACTAATTGATCCTATTTTTTACACAACACGTGGAAAGTAACAACAACAAAGGAAAACTAAAAAAGAAACTTTCACTTGGACCATGCAAGGTGTAATAAATATAATAAATACAAGGCATACAAGTGAAATAAAGGTTGCAACACATATTGAAATACAAGTGTTTTACATGTGGATTGTTTATTGATGTCTAAAATGTGTGAGGTATGACAAGCAAAAGAGGAATCAGCTCTTGAGATAATTCAATATATTTGGACCAGGAGTCATAGGTACAGTTTGTTTTAAAATGTAGTGCGTTCTGCGTTCAACGTGTAATAACACAGATTTCTTTACATGTGTTTAGAGCTACGAGTAAAACTAGTTTGTATTCACTTGGCATGTGTAGATTAGATAAGGAAGGACGCAGAAGGTCGAGGGTCTCTGAGCAAACTGTCCAGATTTTTGTGCAAACCCAAAGGGTGTGGAAATAATCATCTATGAGCCGATACTGATATTAATACTTTACAGTTGGTAAAATAAAGTGTGATATTTAATTGGAACACTGTTTCTAAAATGACCTCAAACATATTTTCTGTATAACTTGTGTTGTAAATCAGCCAACATATGAGCTGGTGCTGGTATATGTGTGATTATATTGTCCATGTGAACACATCATTCAGTCTCTTATCACTTTTTATTACATGGCTGTGTTGAATGCTCGATTCTGATTGGTCAATCACGGCGTTCTACGGTCTGTTATTTCTTTATAGCAGACCGTTGTTATGTATAACAAACTGTTGCTATGGACGCAGTTCTGATGTCAGACTCTAGCGGATTCTTTTTGGTGTCATGTTATTGATTTCTTAAGTAAGTAGTCGTGTATTAAGCAAGATAATGTACAGCTAGTGGGTCATTGTTGTTGCAATAAACCCCTTCAGGGCGATGCAAGCCCCTTCGGCATTGCCCTGTTGGGGTTTATTTCACAACAATGACCAACTCGCTGTATATTATCGGATCGGTACTCGGCATCGGCCGATATCCCAAGCCCAGGTATACTTCAGTACTGAAAAAGTGGGATTGGTGCATCCCTACATTGGACACTGCTTCTGCAATTGTCAGTTTCTCTGTACCTTCTCTTGTCCCTTACAAATAAACATATAAATAAAACATGCCTGAGGAGTACCTGTCCAATAATTACTAATGAAGGCTTAAGAAAGCTCTGATTCCAGTGGGTGCTTACTTTTTTATTGTATTATAGTCTTAGTGGTAGAATTTATGGGCAGTGACGAGAGCCCTGTCTTGTATTTTATACTGTACCCGCTGAGCTTTGGTGTTGCATGTCATGGAAGAATCTAAATGCATTGTTTACTCTTTGTTTGCGAGCACAAAAAGTCCCAGTGGACACCGCCCAGACAGACTTGTTTCAGAGCAACAACGTGGACAATACACTGTACCGGGAGAACACCTTTTGAGTGTCTCACTTATAATAGTGACTAATTAAAATGATGATCTGTGTCAGTGGGAATCAGATAAATCAGATGTTGTTTGAACCCCCTCTCACATTCTGAACAGCTGATCTTAACCGCCTGCAGCTTACAGCTCATGGCTCCGTAACACATAGTTAAAACAGCTTAAGGCCTTTCTACTTGACTTGTAATGACGCACCTCCGACTGCTGCTCCGTCAACATTGCGGAGGTGATTGTGTTTAGCCACCAACAGCCAGCTTTTGTGTTCATTTAAGCAACAGGGGGCACACGGGGAGGACGGGGTGGGTGATTTCAGTTCAGAAATGTCTTTGAGGTTAACTTCATCACAACAGTAACCATATCAACAATGGCCTCCTTTAAGCTTATTAGGAGCGATTAAGGAGCTTAACTGGGCTCATGTCTCAAGTCAAGAGATGAAATAGCATGCTTGTTTCTAATAAAGAGCCGCCGCAACACAATGTGTCGCACTTTGCACTCCACAAAAGCGCTTTAAAAGTCACACCAGAAATACTGATGGACCCCCGCTTGTGTTTGACCTGAGGGTGTGAAACAGTTGTTAACAGGTAAAGGGACATCTGGGCCTCTCAGAGAGCCTGGGAGGGACTCTTTTTCTGCGTTCCCCAAACAGACACCTGTTGTGTGAACTGACAGGTGGGCTCTTGAGGCAGAAGTCTCAACCTGCTGGTGCTGGAGCTTTGTGCCCTGGGGGCAGACTCACTTCACCTTGTGTAATCCCCGACTGTCTTTGTGCCGGTGTCTCCTGCAGAGCTTCAAATGCAATACAAAGACTACCTCTGTGCATTGAGCAAAGTGAGAATGTGCTTTCATGTGCAGCAGTGTCTTAAAACAACTTTCTTTTAGATCGGACTGGTCAGAATAAAAGTGGTTGTTGATAGCAGTCCAATATCAGTGGCACAGAGTTTAATTTGAGGTTTAGAGGGCACGACTTCACACCTAAGGAGAATCACATTGGTGCGAGACACCGATACCAATGCACGTCACACAAGACACAGCAAATGTTAAGGGATTTAAATCCTAAATCTTTAAATCCTCCGCTGTGCTATCAAACCGTGTAAGCAAGAGAAGTGGCAGCAGCTGCTCAGGCTGTTCCGTGCCTTCATGCCAAACACTGTGGCATGAAAAAAACGGACTAACACCTCTGTATGTTTTCATCAGACTGGACAGACAGAGCTGTCTTAGTTGTGATGTTTACATGCTACACGTGAGCCAGACATTATCTCGCTTCGTCCTGCCTCATAGGATGGAAACATTTCAAAGCACAAAGGGGAACTACTATCATACTCAAATACTGATGGCATGGCAGACCATCAGAGCTGAATATAAACAATGTTTTGCCTCTCGGTTGTTCTTAGTTTTGCTCGTGAGGCGTCCAGAGAGAGGCAGCCTTGGTGTCACCGGTTGTTAATGAAAACAGAGATTAGAGTGGATCATGGCAGGCAGAGTGGTTCAGCTGGAGCTGACTGCCGACAGGACGACCTGGGTTACCATGAACGGGCCTGACACAGCCCAACTCAAGGTCAACAAGGAATAATAATCAGTAGATTAGCTGCTTCACATCAACTCTAGTGACCTGAGGCGGGGGGATTACAGCTGAGTGGGGCAGGAAAGTAGGGAAAGTATCCTCCTGTGTAGCTGGGGGATGATACTACTATATATACTATTTAGGATGTTTACGTGTAAAATTGTGTCAAGGGTCTAAATATTGTATATTCGTGACATCACGAATGGGCAGAAATCCTGACAGCTTGTTTCAAATGCAGAGTTTCTGAATACGGGCTGTGTGTATTTCCCTGTGGATTGAGTGTTTTGATACTTTCACAGTATTTATATAGGACTTAAAGGGACTGTTTGTAACTTTTTACACGTATAAATCTACCGGGTCGGGATCCCATGCTCCCGCATGGGACGCTGTTCAAACCGCTCCTCTGCCTGCTTGCCTTCACTCACACAACGCGCGCGTTCTCGCTCCACCTCACGTTCATGTGCGCAAACTCCACACTGCAGAAAGAGTTAGTAGCTCTGAGAATATCTAGTGAATGTACAGTGGACGTTTGTGCAGAAATAAATGCTGCAGCTCCTCCAGACCAACAGAGGTTTCCCGTGTCTTGTGAAGTGACGGGGCTCCGCAGAGAGAAACGTTATCGTCTCTGACCGGGTGCCGGTGTCTCCCTGCGGGCGCAGTCAGGAGGCGATAACGTTCCTCTTCCTGCTTCACCGACACGCTTTTCCTGCTTCAGCCCCGGAGGCTGAGGCAGGAAAAGCCAACACTGAGTGATATTGTGGTTTTAGCTGACGTGTGTCGCCTCACTGTTTTGAGCGATGCTCGTTCATGTCTATGTAGAGCGAGCAAGCGCGAGCCCGACGCTGACTTTCGTTGACTTAACGGCCACAGGTGTCGCTGTTAACAAGCATTTCTGATTCTTACAAATAGTCCCTTTAAGCCTGCTTTATAATAATAAAAAAACATGTAAATCTCACTTTTTTATAATATGGGACCTTTAAAGATTTGATCTATATAGTGAAATATAAAAGAAGAAGCCATCCTTACCTGTAGCTCACACCATGCAACCTCCACTGTTGTCTCTGTGTCCAGTCCTTTATAGACCGTCTTGAAAGACCCCCTTCCAATCTCTATGTTGAATTTGAGGTACCGTCCATCTGGAGAGGTTGCCACAGCTTTGGTCTCCACGTCCTCTTTCTCTTCCTGCTCCCACTGGCTATCAAACGTGATGCGAGGAGAGATCTTGTGCTGTTTGCTGCTGGGAAGTTCATTTTCAGACTCCGAGCTGATGGCGTCCTGAGCTCCAGGTCTAGGGACTGGCTCCTGGCTGCTGGCGGGCGTGTTGGAGCTGGTTCCGGGGCTGGAGACTGGAGATGGAGACGGTGGAAAGTCCTCGGGTTTCTCCTCCTCTGCTCTGGACTCAGGGAGTGTGAGGATGTTCTCAGCTGACCAGGACAAAGCTTTGGAGAGGGCTCCACTGTACAGAGGAGAATCGATGTCCATGGTGATTTTCTGCAGCCCATAAGAGTTCCTCCGGGCACCCAGACCACCGTGCGTCCTCAGCACGGATGGCACCCTGGACAAGCAGTCGTCGGTCATCTCCACAGAGAGGCCTGGGAAACCTCGTACTGGAAGCTCAAGCTGTGCATGTGTCATTGTTGTAGCAGCAGGTTTCAACGCCTTCTTAGTTCAGAGACCTAAAATGTGGAGATGGCACATCAGGACAATAGATACCGTTACATCAAGTTACTTTTCCATGATGTCAGCAGCTTTAAACAAAAGGCTGAGCATTAAAATAACAAGTCTGTTAACAAGAAAAACATTAAACATGCCTTTCTATGCTGTTGTTGAAATTGTTGGTTTTTTTTGTTGTTCTTCTTCTTTGAGGTATTTATTTATTTTGTCTTATCTTTTATTTTATTTGTTTTATTTGTTTGATAAGTGAAATACATGAAATGTCATGTCTCTCTTTCTTGAAATTCTGAATAAACATTTCATTATATAATTTAATTAGTAATATTGTTAGTCTGTCTGTATGTGTATATATGTATATATATCTGTATGTAAAAATACAATAAAAATATAATTTTTTAAAAAAAACATGTCTTTCTATAATACTTACGTGTATATACTGTATTATATATATATATATATTTAACTCATTTATTTTCTTTTTGTTTTGTTTTTGCTCCCCCTATGCTCTACACATAAAAGAAAGGATGTCTGTATGTGTTTAAGAGTAGATATATGTCATATATGTCCATCTAGCCTCATTCAATGCCAAACACACACCCATTATCCACATCACACACACATTCTTCAACCTGCTTTTATCCCCTTGTGTTGTTTAGTTTTGTTTTTGTACTTTGTTATTTGTCTTTCTCTGTATAATATATTTTGTTTTTTTTAATATATGTCCCTGCACATGTCTTCACTTGTTTTGTAATCACTTTATAACACAATAAAACAAAAAGAAAAAACAAGAAAAACATTAAACATGCCTTTCTATAATATTCGAGCTGATATTACATGTAGAAACAGTCAACTTTATGTCTTCTAAGTATGTAAAAAAAAACAGAAAAGTGAAGAAAAATGTACTCACTCATCACAGCTGCTGCGTAAAAACAATCCACATTAACGCAAATTAACGCACATAAACGCAGATAAACGCATAGTTCATATCAAATAATCCAAGTTGTGCTCTTCTTTTCTCTTCTCTTCTCTTCACAAAGTCCTCAGCCATAATAACCTCCGATGAAAGGACGGAGCTGCCTATATCAAGAGAGCTCCGGAGGGCTGTGCGTAATGTGCGTAATGTGCGTAATGTGCGCGCTTCCAGCTCCGCCCATCGCCGCAGCTTCACGCACTAATCACAATCTGCAGAGGGAGTAATTAGTGCAGGATCTGAGGAGTGTTTGCAAACTAGTATTCTTTAAAACCCCTAACCAGCGCCGACCTCCCTGAGTCACACACAAAAAAACATTACTACTACTACTACTGATAATAATAATAATAATAATAATAATAATAATAATAATAATTATAATAATTATAATAATAATAATAAAAATTATAATAATAAAAATTATAATAATAATAATAATAATTATAAAAATTATATAAATTGTCAATATTTGTGTTTTAAATATGGAATGCACCCAGTAATATGTGTAATTTGATTGTAATGTGATTATATTTTGTATTAATAATCTGAATCTGTAAAGTAATTAAAGTAATATTTCCCTCTGAGATGTAGTTGAGTAGAAGTAGAAAGTAGCAGAACATGGAAATACTCAAGTAAAGTACAAGTACCTCAAAATTATACTTTAGTACTTAGTTACAATCCACCACTGAGTACATTTTACACTATTGTGTTTTTTAAAAGCATTATAATTAATAATAGTAATTCATGTCCAAAAAGAACTGTGGAGTATCTTTAAAATCCAAATTGGGGCCGTGGTGTGAGTTGCATAAGATGTAAAATAAGGGCATGTTTCAGATATGATCAATAATGTTATTTTGTTTTTGGACATTTCCTAGCATTGATTATGCATAGTCTTTCCACTGCTCACTTCACACTGTGCTGCAGTAAACACCAGAAGAACAGGATGTCTCCTCTTCTAATTGGCCCCGTCATTAACTAGCACATCTCCTCTAGTTTCTCTGAATTAAGAAAGAACCGATGAGTCATTTCACTACAGTCTGTTGTCATTTGATCAACCTGAATGAGAGAGATATGCAGCCCTAGGAGGGGAAAGTGGTAGCGTGTGAGTGTAACCTGCAGGGGGAGCCACACTATGGACAGTTGCTGCTGCTGTTGCTGCTGCTGTTGCTGCTGTTGCTGCTGAAACAGGACACCTTTATCAGCCAAGGCCACACTGAGCCCCACCTGTCCCACAAGCGCACACACACACTGACAGTTATCAGAAAACACACGAAGGATTCCCTGGAGCTGTATCATCCCCACAGGCAGGAACACACTGCACACGAGCCATCCAGTCCAGCTGCAGGCAGAAAGTAGAGATCTCTGGGGCACTGTTAACATTCAGGTTTTACACACAACGTCTAAGACAATTCAAGGCATTTTGCAGAAACAAAAAGGAAGCAAATATAGCAAATTTCTAATTTATTTTCCTACAGGATATGAAAAAAAGAAATATAGACAGAAAGTATAACAGGAGTGTCACAGTAGCTACTGCACAATAATAGGATGACAGCAATCTGTATATGAAGTCCACTATTATTATTACACTCAGCTGAGTCGAGCCAGGATTTGGTGGTGGTGGTCCGAGTCTCTGTGGTCTTCCTCTTCTCCAAGCATTTATTCTCAAAATAAAAAAGTCCCCCTGGTGTTGCATTGTGGGATTTCTTTGGGATGTCTCGTTAGAACAGCTGAGCAAAAGGTCCAGAGCTAATTATACTGTTAACCGGGAAAAAGATCTGGATAAAACTAGTCGTATTTACAGTAAAGAAATAGTAAAGTTACAGCTGGTGGGGAGAGATTTTCCCCAGGAGTATTCAGATAGTATTTAGTCCCCTGAAAGGCCCATTGCATGTTTAAATGGCAACAAATGTTACCTGCGACTACTTTAAACGCGGTGTCACCTCAAATGCAAACACTTAGAAATGATATTGGTTCTCTTCCAATAAGAAAAAGGCTTTGCACAAACCAGAAGGCAACAACAATTGCAGGACCAGCATCCTCTGGGCCGGGCGTTGAGGTGCAACCTGTGTAGCCTTTAAATGGCTGAATATTAAAATGTGCCTGTGAGGTATCGTACGAGGGCTCCCAGACAGAGTGTGTGTGATTCCAGCACCGTTTCAGAAGAACTTGACACCCTTTCCATCGTCCATGGTGATGATCTCTGCTTTGCCGTCTGTCTGTAAAGCCTGCAGCGAGCGCAGCAGCATCCACTCTTCTAAACCGTGGAACTCTGGAGAAACAGATTACAGTTTATATGTCAGAGGGTGCCATGAGAATAATTACCTATTTATGCAGCAAAACAAAGCAACAAGGTGCTTTACATGAGAAACAATAAAAAATAAGATATGCATTCTCTCTTTTTCTAATATTTGTCTACGTAAAAATGTTATCAATAAGAGCTTTAAAGGTGAGAAAACAAATAAACAATATAGCAAGTAACAAGTGAAAGTGTAATTTTTCATACTTCCATTGTTATTATTTTATTTATTTTTTCAGTTATTTATGATCCAACTAATCAAAGGTATATTTATAGGTAAAGCAAAAGAAAAGATTCCCTCGTATAATAGAGATGGCGGTCTTGATGATGACTCTAATGGAAATGAATTGGAACCTGGATGTTTTTTGCTTTTGTTTGTTTCCTATAAGCGTGAGGTAAAGAATTTGTAATTGTGTTCTGTAAATCCTCTGGCTGCCAATGAAAAAAATGAATAAAATAACAATAAAAAAATAATATTAAACACTTTAATCAGCCTGAAAAACAATGTATTCACAATGATTCATGTTATCATTTTAAATGTCACCATACCTTCACCTTCTGTGTCATCTCCATTGGACAACTCATAAAGTGTAAACACAGAGTTGACCATCCCGTTTCCAGAAACCTGAAATGTTAGAGAACAGAATAATGTTCACTCTGACATCAGTCAGTGGACAACAGACACAACAGACGACTCCATTTTCTGAGTAAAAAAAAAGGTGTTGAAAGTAATTTTTTATACCGGAGGGATGAGATCTGGAGCATACGGTTATAAATAGAGCTTTTAATAAGGTGAAGAAACTAAAGTTTTCACAAACTCAAAGTCTTCATCAGACATCAGACCTCTAGGGCTGCTCATGTTAAATCATCTAGCCGGGACTTCTGATAATCCCCGTCACCGCCGGAGCAAAAAACTGGCGATATTCTATATTTTAGTTATTGTCAACAAATCCTATGAAGAGACCAAAACAAACTTTAGTCCATCTTTTAACACTTTACTGACTTCCTCAGCTTGTCTGCGGCACTCAGCCCCAATCACTCCTGATGAAGTTTTTAAAAAACGCTTCACAAATATAGTTTTCACATTTTCAAAAAGCTTCAGAAGTTTCCTAAAACATTTGGGCACTGTAGCGTTTCACAAAAGATTTCTGCAAAGAGTCAAAATGTTCTGTAATGGAAACAGATTTATTTAGACTTAAGGAAACTAGTTTCTGTTTTAGCTTGACTTTGGAGTATGTTATTATTAGGGCTGTCAGTCGATTAAGTCATGATTAATCGCACATTTTGTATCTGTTCGAAATGTACCTTAAAGGGAGATTTGTCAAGTAGTGTGATCATTACTTCTTTCCAATTATCTATGATGTATACTGTATATTGATCAAATTTTGTACTTATTTCTTATTATTATTATTATTATTATTATTATTATTTAAATATTTTATTTATTTGCATTTTTATAAATATCATATTTATTATTTTCATGCTCAAAAGGTCTTTGTGTTCATGTGGTGTCAATTTTGATTATGTAGTTTCTGTTCATTCTGTATCTCTAAAAGTCAATTAAAAGAGAACAAAAAAAGAAATCAGGTTATTGCAGAAAGCCGACTGTAAAGCTGTTATTTAAATACATGTAAACACACCGACAGTTCTACTGAGTCACCCAGTGTAGATCATATCGGTCTTACACTGTGATTATCATGCTGGCTTTATCAACGTAACAATAATATTATTGTAACACTGAACAACACGCTCTGACGGCAGCAAATTACACTGCTTTCATATTTACTTCTTATTTATTGCTTTGGAGAACATTTCCTTCTTTCCACTTATCAGCCACGGAAATGCACAGAAATGTACAGTTTCACAGACAGTACAGTTTGTGTCTTAAGCTCCATGACTCACCCACTGGTATATTAACTTTCCCCACTCCTCCGGTCGCCTCCACATGACTAGACACCGAGACTTGTTTTTGTCCAACCAATCGAGGTTCCCTGAGGTCAGACGACACAAAGATAAAAAATGTACAGCGAGACAATGAGATAAGTATTCTTAATCTCAACACTGTGCAAACATCTTGACAGAACAAAATTTTACCTTTTTTCCTCAATTCCTCAAACACAACTTGAATTGCTTCCATTGACAGTTTTCCTGGTATTCAGTTAAGGGCAAACAAAAAGTAACAAATGCAGAGTCAATGTCTGGATGCGGCATGTGATGTGTGAAATCAGTGTAATTCCCCTTTAACTCTAGTAACACCAGAAAAACTGACTTATAGAAGTTCAGTGATGCCATTGATGATAAAGTGACTAATTCAACACGGGCTGCTGCAGCTGTGTGGAGGGCAGTTTGCGAGGTGGCCTTGTACTAAAAAGCATTTAAAACCCACCCTGATTTTAATGTGTGTCAACAATAATATCCTGTGGGTAGTTTTATATCCCAATGAAGGAGGCAGCCTGTAAACCCTTGACTAACAATCCAGATTAAACCTATGCAAACGTGGGAGACTACACGGATTTTATACTGGTATGTTAGGATCAAGCTGTATGATGTATGGTGGTAACATGGTGGCCTTGACTGAACCACAGGTGGACTGTCTGTTAGGATACGTTCTATCTTCTTGTTGTTGAACACGGGGCTTTCCTGAGCCTCCATGACGTCCAGGGTGTAGAGCTTGTGATGGCGGCAGTAGGACAGAGCCAGGGAACACCATGCCGCCAGCTGTTTCTGTCTGGTGTCAACATTGGGCTGTAGCCTGTCCACAAAGAGAAGAACGAAAGATGTCAGCACAAGGTAAACAGCAAGACAACGGCACTGCAAACACCAGGCAAGATCCAATCCATCTGGACATTTAGCGCACAGTGCTCGCTTTCCTTAAAAATATATATTTAATCTGACCTCAAAAATACCAGAATTTCTTGAATGTACACTAGTATACTGTCATTTCTACTGTACATTCAAGAAATATTCTTATTAATTTCTTGTTTATACCGTTCTGGCATTTATATTTAACACACTTAACAGATCCCACTTCTCAGCATTTTGTATTTACTTGTTTGCACTGTGGTAATTTGTTATATATTGCACGTCTTAATGCAAATATTTGTACATATTTCTTATATTCTCATTTTTAATTTCAGTGCTTATTTATATTAATCTTGTCCTAATTGTTTGTTATCACTATTATGTAGTCATATTATTTCTTTATATTAATCATTTTCTAATTGTTTGTTATCACTATTATATAATCATATTATTTCTTTATATTAATCATTTTCTAATTGTTTGTTATCACTATTATATAATCATATTATTTCTTTATATTAATCATTTTCTAATTGTTTGTTATCACTATTATGTAGTCATATTATTTCTTTATATTAATCATTTTCTAATTGTTTGTTATCACTATTATGTAGTCATATTATTTCTTTACATTAATCATTTTCTAATTGTTTGTTATCACTATTATGTAGTCATATTATTTCTTTATATTAATCTTGTCCTAATTGTTTATCACTATTATGTAGTCATATTATTTCTTTATATTAATCATTTTCTAATTGTTTGTTATCACTATTATGTAGTCATATTATTTCTTTATATTAATCATTTTCTAATTGTTTGTTATCACTATTATGTAGTCATATTATTTCTTTATATTAATCATTTTCTAATTGTTTGTTATCACTATTATGTAGTCATATTATTTCTTTATATTAATCATTTTCTAATTGTTTGTTATCACTATTATGTAGTCATATTATTTCTTTATATTAATCATTTTCTAATTGTTTGTTATCACTATTATGTAGTCATATTATTTCTTTATATTAATCATTTTCTAATTGTTTGTTATCACTATTATATAATCATATTATTTCTTTATATTAATCTTGTCTCTAGATGGAGGCTTCAGATAAGCCCAGTGGTTTTTTTTTGCCTCTTCCTGCACTTTACATTATTAATTTATTTGTTTTGTTGTGTTGTGTAGTCTTAAATTGTGCAAAACAAATAAACATAAACATAAACATAAACATAAACATAGCTAGCTGGTGTTTAGGTGGCTATCAAAACAGCTAGCTGGAGCTAACAGCTAAACTCATTCTCTAAACTTGCACACAACACCATTAATTAACTATATATCGATGTCTTTACATATTCACATGCAGTGGAGCTTTACTGAGTCAACACGTGGAGCTTGTTACACAAACTCTAGAGAGACAGAAGGTGATTAATAAATCCACTTCCGTAGCATTGTTGTGTCGTTTAGCTGATTAGCATGATGCTACAGTTAGCTCTGAAATAAACACTCTTTAACTCATAACATAATAAACTACAGAGGCTGATAAAAGCAGAGTTTATTAATGTTTTAAACGTGGTTCAGAAATGTAAGTTTACTCACGTGAAGAACGGTGGGAAGTTATACTGCCAGGGCCACTCAAAACTCATGTTAGTGGATGCGGTGTCTCACAGCTGACAGCTTCCCGGAAACAAGTCCTACCACTCAAATGGTTCCGACTAACTACAACAGATTCACCAAAGACTTTACAAAATAAATAACAATCAAATTAATACAAATACATATAAATAAATTGTAAATATATATATTTGATAAACAAAACATTTAAGAAAATAAAAACAAAAATGTATATATATATTGTTTTTTTTTTGTTTTTATTTCCTTAATTTTTTGTTTTTCAAATATATATATTTACAATTTATTTATATGTATTTGTATTATTATTTTTTATCTTTTATTGTGTAAAGTCTTTGGTGAATCTGTGTAGTTAGTCGGAAACTGTATAATAACACCATAGAAATATAAACCAGTCACATCTTTTGACAGTTAAATCAGTATATATATCTATATCTATATCTCTATAGATATAGATATCTATATCTATAGAGATATATACTGATTTAACTGTCAAAAAATGTGACTAGTTTATATTTCTATGGTGTTATTATACAGTTTCTTCAGGTACAGCATGATTGAAAAAATGGCATTTTATTCAGTGGAAAATAATCTATAAATTGCACAAGTATTCTATGTCACCATCTATTTCACAGCAATATGTTGGTATTAATATTTATTTTTATACATTTATTTGTTTTGTTTTGTTTATCAAATAAGTATATACAGTATATATACTTATTTGATAAACAAAAAAAAGTATAAGATATAAAAACAAAAATATTAAAATATATTCTAATCTAAAAGATTTAATAAATAAAAAACAAATTAAATGTAATAGAAATAGTTTAAATTAATTATTTAAATTGCAAATGATGGAAGGCAAGTATATCTACTCTAGTACTGTACTTTTGGAGGTACTGGTGGTCTACCGGAGTATTAAGTTTAAAGCTTTATTTTAAGCCAATTTATCATCAGAACCAGGGTTTAAAAAGTGACAAAAATATAATATGTTTATAATATTAACATATTGCTATGTGTTGCATTAAACATAGCAAGAAAACATTTTTTTTTTTTTTTAAAGTACAATAAAAGATCTGAGTATGTTCATATAAAGCGAATATAGTAGAGTACAAAGGAGCAATACAATATCAAAGAGGCTAGTAAACTGTAAATAATAGTAAATATATTATTACCGATCTATGGTACTAAATGCATCTTCTCCACTATGAAAATTTACTCTACAGCAGTATATAAACTTGTTTAAAATAGTTCCACCTTGACCAAGCTGCAACATTTAGAGGCTGCATAGACATGAAGGCATCAGTAATAGTAATAAATAATATAACATACGTAACAAAAAACACTCTGAAAGGGGTAATTCTGCATAATGAGTACTTTAACTTGTGTAATTTAAGTAAAGTTTTCTGATCATAATTCTGTACTTGAACTTGAGTTATATAATATCTGACCATCTCTGATACCAGATAGTTGTGAATGCCTCCCAAGTTTATGTTGTGTGCAGTAACATTTTCACGACTCTTTTGACAAGAATAAATAAACAGCTGTACTTTTTTAACAAAGTTATTTTTTATTATGGAATAACTTGTGCATTGTCAACAACTTTCAGCATAAATATGCCATCTATTTCTATTTACAGGTCATAAATCTCTTCTAGAATCCACTTTTCTGTTTCATTGTCAGACTGATTTAACTGTCAAAAAATGTATGACTAGTTTATATTTCTATGGTGTTATTATACAGTTTCTTCAAGTACAGCATGATTGAAAAAATGGCATTTTATTCAGTGGAAAATAATCTAGAAGTTGCACAAGTATTCTATATCACCATCTATTTCACAGCAATATGTTGGTATTAATATTTATTTTTATACATTTCTATATTACAATAAAATTCATGGGTAAAAATGACCTATTAGAATACAATCTCAGTTACTGCCACATGTGATATACTGCAATTTAAAATAGAAAACAACATTTAAATGTCATTAAACTTTCTAAAATAAAGATGGAAGCAATCATTGATCATTTCTTTAAGAGAGCATTAATGCATCCGTCCAGGTTTGACTTGGGTTCTATTATCACTGCGGTTTAGACAAGCCAAAAAAAAAAGAAATAAACAATTAAAATCTCCAGAAAGTGACTTGTGAGATTAAGACAGCTAGAGTAATCTGATACAGTCCTTCTTCCACCCAAGCAACAAGCTCGATAGCTCTAAGACGGGAAACCAAACCACACCTGTTCACACCTGCGTGGCTCAATACTACAATACTGCTAAAGATAGCTCTAACAGTGTCAGCCTCCTAGGGAGTAAATCTGGACAAACAGTGGTTAAACACGCTTCAAATATTCTCAGTAAAGACCATTCGGACATCCCTTTTATCTATGTGGTTAAGCCTCAAATATTCTGAGCAAAGAAAACTTGAAGGGCCTTTTAACTTATTTTACAAGAGGAGTTTCATTTCAGATGTTGCACTGAAGCTGTTAATGTGCATGCAAAAAATAGTAAATCTATCAAATAACTTGAGCACATTGAGACGTTTGCCCAGGTCTGCACCGGAGGCTTGTGGCTGCTTTAGCTGGAGTAGAAGAGGCGCTCGTATTCGTTCAAGATGAACTCCACTATCTGGTTCTGAAAGACCATGTGCATGGTGATGTTGGATGACTCCATCTCTGGCCGAAGCAGAGTCGGGCCGAATACAATTGCCACGTTCTGCACAGTCATGCGATTGTCCTCCCCGAATTGAATGACCCTGTTAGAGGAAAAAAAAGTGAGGATGATGTGCGGAGTCATGATTTTCCTGTTTTTTCATTTCAATAATATTCTTACATCAACTTTTACAAGTTATCAAACTGTGATGGAAACATGCAAATGATCAAATAAAAAAGTATTTTAAATAGGGCTGTCAAAGTTAACTGTTCAACGCCACTAATTTCTTTAATGCATTAACACAACTTGCGATTTTTAGGTTGTAGCGGGCTCAGTTTCAAAGCTAGAGTGAAGATACTGGCATCATATGAAACTGGAAAACCAAAGGAACCCGTTGGCACCAACCATGTCATACTAACTTGTTGCGAAGAAGGTTAAATAACGCTCCAAACTTGCACTAAATTTTGGCGAGGAAAAACTGTCATGGTCATTTTCAAAGGGGTCCCTTGACCTCTGACCTCAAGATATGTGAATGAAAATGGGTTCTATGGGTACCCACGAGTCTCCCCTTTACAGACATGCCCACTTTATGATAATAACATGCAGTTTGGGGCAAGTCATAGTCAAGTCAGCACACTGACACACTGACAGCTGTTGTTGCCTGTTGGGCTGCAGTTTGCCATGTTAAGATTTGAGCATATTTTTTATGCTAAATGCAGTACCTGTGAGGGTTTCTGGACAATATGTGTCATTGTTATGTGTTGTTAATTGATTTCCAATAATAAGTATAAACATACATTTGCATGAAGCATTCATATTTGCCCACTCCCATGTTGATAAGAGTATTAAATACTTGACAAATCTCCCTAATCTCCCTTTATCTCCTTAAAAAAATGTGCGATTAATTTGTGATTAACAATGGACAATCATGTGCGATTAATCACGATAAAATATGTTAATCAACTGACAGCCCTAATTTTAAAACATACCTGCGTAAATGCCCGAAAAGGAGTTTCATGGTATCATGATTTGAAGAGGGAAGTGTTTTGACCAGCTCATACATGCAAGACAATTTTGTGTTGTAATCAGGAATTCCTAGAAAAACAGGACAAAAATCAGTTATAAATATAATGAACATCTTTCAATCACCATTAACATCACTGACGTTAATGTACATATTTGCTGTTTTTAAGACTAAATACACAAAGGTTTGTCCTTTGAGGTGTTAAAATGTATGGATTCAAAAATCGGCTTACTGATGGCTTGAATGAAGTCATTAAAGTGGCTGAATGGGAAAAGCGGCTCAGAAAGCTCTCGGAAAAACAACTTCAGCGCTCCGGTGATGACGTGAACGTCCTCCCACTGGCCGTCCTCGAGGTCCAGTTCCTCTGTTTTAAAGGTCCCATATTGTAAAAAATTAGATTTTCATGTCTTTTATATTATAAAACAGGTTTAAGTGCTATATAAATAGTGTTAAACTATCAAAACGCTCAATATACAGAGAAACAAGCCGTTAGGATTTCTGTCTATTTGTGGTGTCACAAATATACAATATTTAGACCATCACACGGTTTTAAACGTAAACATTCTAAATGTGTCCCAGTTTATTTCCTGTTGCAGTGTATGTAAATAACATCAGCTGACAGGAAGTAAACATGGACCCAAGCTGTTGCCTAGCAACGCAATTCCGTTGCAATTCCCTTGAAATGCACTAAAACGGAGCGTTTCAGACAGAGGGTAAATACAGACATATTCAGGCTGACAGTATGAGGAAAATAAAGTTTTTTTTGAACATTACAGTATGTAAACATGTTCTAGTAGAAACATAAAATACAAGTATGAACCTGAAAATGAGCATGATATGGGACCTTTAACACAACAGGTGCACAGCACATTAAAGCACAGCAGGTGGTGCTGCTGTCTGCGGTCAGATACTGCAGTGAACTATGAATTCTCTGCTTCCTCTTCAGTCACTGACTGAATTAAACCGGTTGTAAACATTTACCGTGATCGGCCTTGAAGCGTAGTTTCTGAATGACAGCGAGGTTTCCGCTCACTCTGTAGAGACCATCGATGTCTAAACCTGTTAATGAACACATCAGTAAGTCATAAGTCAGCTTTTATTCTGCACACAGCAAAAAGACTTCAATATGATTCAGGGAGTGACACAAACAAGCTGGATTACCTCTCTTTTCCACTGCTTTGATACAATTCTCCACAAAACTAGGAACTGTGGCCCTCTCTTGTGCACACAGGGTGGCCAGATGGCAACCAAACACATTGTCTACAGGGAAAAAAAAACATTATAAGTAGTAGTATTAGTAGAAATAGTAGTAAAAGTTGTAGTAGCAGTATTATCATCCCATCGAAGATCTTAATATTGAAGATAAGAAGACAGAATTGGATATCAGATATTGTACTGCACTGATATGGAACGCCAAAATACACATAATCAAGAACGCTGTATACTTAGACAATCTTGACGTGTGTATTTGTATGCATGTGTGTGTGTATGTATATATATATATTTTTTTAATTTTATTTTTCCCTCTTATTTTGATCTTTGATGTTTTTTATTGTTGTGTTTTTGTTGTGTTTTTTTAAATTATGTTATCTTAATTTTCTTTTCTTTAGTTTTTCTCCTTACGTTGTGGGGAGGTCCGTCCGTTGTATAAGCCTGTGGCTTCGTCACGTCTCCGGTCACATTTCTTATTATTCTTATTATTTTTTATCTAGATTTTATGAAGTTTTATGTGTGTGCAAGTAAATAAAATAAAAAAATAAAACAAAATAAAAGCATGAAAAAATATTACTTTTGAGTATATATAGTAATATATAATCCAATTTGTACATGTAATATACTGATTAACAGAAAATATACAGAATGTGTTATCATATTTATAGTAGCTAACACTCCTCCTATGAATAAAAACTATAAATATAACACATATCTTCATAAAAGTGAATTGTTCGTGGTCGTAAATGTGGTAGTGAGTAAAGTCATTTAATTCTAATACACCATAAACCGCCTCTTGGTTTCCTGCAGAGTTCAGTACATTATCTTATCTAACAGTATCTCTACTGTAATTGTTTTTATCTCATGAACCTTTTATTGTAGTCTGTATCACGTGTATCGAGTATTTCACAGCTATAAATGTAAACATTTCCTGTTGCAGTGTGTGTGTGAATAGCATCAGCTGACAGGAAGTAATCATGGACCCAAGCTGTTGCATAGCGATGCATTTCCGTGGGAAACGGTCTACAGCACCAGCACATTTCATGTCTTCAGTTATTATTGTGTCTTATACGCGTTTATGTTATATGTTTTTATGCTGTCTTTCTGCAAAACAAATGTCCTCTTGTGAAACAATAAAGATGTGAACTGAAATTAAATGTACACTGGGAAATATAAAACAGCTTGTGTTCAAATATAAGTAGAACCACTAACAGGAGAGTTCAAAGTCTGGTAGAGTGAAACTCACTTTTCCATTAACTTCTATTCAAATCAGCCGCAGCCTGAAGAGAACTACTTTATGTTGTGTTATTGAGTTTACCCCGGATGTAGCCTTTCTCCTTCACAGACTGCAGCGTCGGCCGTTTCATGAGGAACTTCATCAGCTTGGTCCGAACCCTCTTCTGGTCCACGTCTCCTGCATTGCTGGAGGAGGATGTGACACTCGGCTTGGAGGCTAGAAAAAAAACAATGTTAGACATTTAAATAATCGTAGCTCTCAATGGGGTTTAATATATCCATCTGGGTCATTTATGCCACAGTTAAACAAGGAAAATGTTGTTTGTTTTTTTGTTGCAACTTACGTCTTCGCTTCTCCATGCCGCCTCCAAGCTCTGGGCTGCCGATCTTCTCATATAAGTCACTGTCCTCCTCCTCTGAATGATGGTCCAGGTACTCCTGATGAACAGATATAGAAAGTGAGTTAATCAAGCAGACGTGTTGCACGGTGTCGACTGCACAATTACAGAAATTAAACCTGAATTTAAATGGTATTTAAAGGAACGGATGAAAGGACTTACCAGCTGTCGTATGGTGTCCATTAAGACTTTGTGCCAGTCAGTGATGATGCTTTCTGTATCGTACTGTACCAGAAACTCCACACCGTTCTTGCCTTTTAACTAGAGGAGAGATAATAAGATATTGAAGAGGGCAATTGGGAAACAATGAATACACGAATCACAAACCACATTTAGATATAAGTCCCAGAAGACCTTCTTTTACTCATTAATTCATAATATTTATCTAAAGAGTTGATATTAATACATGAGATCTTGTTGTAGTTGAGAAGCATAAAAACACTGCAGGGACTCAGTTCTTAAATGGGGCTAAAAATAAAACGCATGTGTTATTTGCATGAGATAAAACACTGATAGGCACACATTGCATTACGTTCCATGCCAACAAACAGACACACCTCTAAAACATTCTTCTTGCTGGATTTGTCCTTTGAGGCCCAGCCAATCGTCGCTCCTCGCAGTTCCACCGTGATCTCCGGAACAATCTGATTGGTCTTGTTCTGTGTGGAGGAGGCAAAAAAAAAAAAATGACAGCTGTTTACGAAACTGACGGCGCCGCATTCCAAGAAACGAGCTGCGTTTAAACAAAAGCGTCGACTGTCCCTGAGGGCTTGTCCGTGCTGTCACTCCTCAGAAAGGTGACAAAACCGTCTGCATCGTGCTGCGGTTTAATGTTTCATTTGCTTCTTTAGGTGTAAAACATGATACCAAAGTGCAGACTATATGGAAAAAAAAATGTTTTAGGCAACTTTTAGACAAAAGAAAGAAAGAAAAGTCAGTTGTTAATTCTGTCTATAACCTTTCACCTCATCACAACACTCTCAGAAATACACATTCAGGTGTCAGCGCTTCTTATTTCCTCTACACACAAACATGCGAGTCCTTCTATTATTAATACTTAAATGTAGATCTTACCGAGGCCCCTGTTGTTGCCTTTGGGTCTTTGTGGAACGTCAGCACTCCTCCGTGGAGAACCGTCCACGTCTGGGCCCAGTTTTTCCTTAAAATGGGGGAATAACCGTCACTAACACAGAACAAAGCAGCAGAGAGCTTTGGGGGAGATGACACATGACTCCAAAGACAACCATAGAGTGTCTTAGCTTACCTTACTTTCTTGCCATTCTCACACACTTTTGTTTTGTTGAGAATCCCGGCTTTCTCTAAGTTCTGCACCTGAAAATGTAAAAATATCACAAAATTGTAATTATTTATAGACTATTTGTTATTGGCTTATGTGTCAAAATCAAGTTATGTGATGATATGAGGGACACACAATTCTGGTTACGGTTGAACACAAACTTCATCATTAAAGACATGCATGCATGCAGCATTCACATCCAACCTATTACAATCTGAGCACAATGATGAATTCCTTATAAGACGAATATCCTCATCAATCTCTGTTTAGAGTCGCACCATCACTAGAAATCAACAGATTATTGAGTCTATTCTGTTTATGCTTAAAGGATGAGGCAGGTGTTGTTCTATATTTTCATTATTCTCAACAAATTCCATGACAAGACCAAAACCAATAATGTGTTACTCCGTTTCTAGATACTTTTTAAGTAAACACTAATGTGATTTTTTTAGTTTTTGGACAACAGTGAATGCATTGAGGACGGAAACTGCCAAAATAAAAAATAAATTAAGAAATGACTCATTAAATAAATAAATATTGAATAAATGTAAAATTAATAAAAATAAATGCCAAAATATATAATATAATAATTAATGAATGAATGAATTAATTAATTCATTAATTAATAATAAATACATTTAAAGATGAATGAAAATAATACATAAATAAATAAAAGGAAAAATTAAACAGAAGAGAAAAAATAAATAAGGGAATTAATACAAAGATAAATAAATAAAGAAGCAAATTAAAACAGAAATATCAATTAATGTCAAAATGTATCAATTAATTAATGGCTACATTTATTTTTAATATTATTTTTGCTACATTTAATGATGTACATTTAATGACGTTTATGGAGCAATTTATTTATTTATTCATTTATTTTGATTGGTTCCATCCTCCATACTTTTCTGGATTGTAACTGAATGAAAATGCTGACGAAGAATAAAAACACTTATTTTGCTTAATTATTGGAGGCTTAAAACAGACATTTAGTAATGACAATTACCATGACCGTTGTAGAGCAGCATGTTGTGGAAGTGCCTATGATCTATTAGGGCTATCCCCGACCAAAGAAATTCTTAGTCGACTAACACTCAAACTATTTTGTCGACTAATCGATTCGTTGATTTAATCGACAGATCTGTAAAACTGAGTTTCTCCACAAAGAATCAAATGTGCATTTATAAGTAAAAAATCTGCAGTGAAGTGTGCGCTGGATTATTTCCTGAGCTACCTGAATAAAGCAGGACATGAACTCAAATCCCAAACGCTATTGGATATACAGTAGATGATAATGGGAATATGACCAGTAGGTTCATCAGGTGGTCAGTTTGGTTGTAACATGCATCTCAGCAGTGGGAATCCATGCAGGGAATGAAACACATGCTCCATGAGTGATCTAAAGTCACACCTTTCGCTCATCATAGATAGACGCTGCTATCTATGAGTCAAGCTCAGGTGAACTCAAACTAACAACCCACATTATAGCGCAGCCACCTGGAGGTCAGATAATAGGGGTTCCTCCAGGGTCTAAACCCAAAAGCCTTAAGAGAGAGACACAGAACTCCATTCAGCTCACAGTGCTTAATACCTAACTAACTACTTAGTTTAGTTTTGTTAGTTAGTTAGTTTAGTTATTCTAGAGAAACAAGTATCAGTAGACGGGACGGACAGATTCCACTCACGTTATGCTGCGTCTCCGGAGAGTTTCCTGTACTGGAGCTGTCGCTGCTGTAGTCGGACGTGTTTCTCCGGTGAGTTGGGAAGAACCTCTGAACAACAGGAGAAGAGAAGCAGATTTTAGTCAAATAATAAAAAAACAGTGAGTGTTTTTTAGGGTGACACACCCTGATGAAGACTTGTTGAGTCGTTGGTGTTATCCGTGTCTTAATAAAGGATTTTTAATTCACAATCAGAGTGCCTCGGATGTTTTCCAGACTGCCATCCTATACCAAGGACTTCCTTTCAAAGTAAGCTGGACTTTTTTATGATGTGATTACTTGCCACATCCTTGAAGAGTACCTGTTTTTTTACGTCAACATTACAGTTTCCTGACCCAGTGCAGCACTCCCAATTTTTTCTTCATTATCTATGAGTAGATTTTTGTATTTAGAATTCATAAAATCACCAGATAGAATTTACATTTCTTTGTACAAAGTACGCTTTGATCTCTAGAGTAGCTGCGATTGTGAAAAAAACTCAATGACGATAGCATAACAATACATTGTCTTTGACACATTTAGCTGCTTTCCTTTTGCTTTGTCACCAGCCGTGACAGCGACGCTGGTATTGTTTTCACCTTGTGAGTCTGTGTGTGTGTGTGTGTCCTCATGGCACAATGTAGTCCTGGAGACGCCTACTGTAGCAGGAACTACCGCAGAGGTGGCTTTGAGTACTTTGCCAGGTGTTTATTTTTCTGTCTGTCTGTCTGTGGACGGATTTTGTCACAGCGATAGCGTCACAACCGTGCAAAATGCAGTCATGAAACTTTACAGGTGTGTACTTGACATGAATATGAAGGCCAAGTTCGAAGATGGATGTGCCAACACCTATAGGATGAACTGGAACCCCGACTGTGTGCCACATCTTATCACCACACATCAGTGTTGGACCTCACTGATGCTCTTGTGGCTGAAGGGGAGCAAATCTCAGCAGCCAGGTTGTAAAATCTTGTGGAAAACCTTCCCAGAAGAGCCCTACCCTACTGTTATGCCCTTGAGCAAGGTGTTGAACCCTTGACTGCTTAGTAGCTCTTACTTTTATCCAGCAACTCCCAAGTGTTTGCGTACATTTCCCTCCCCCTCCCTCTGCAGCTCTGTCCTCGAGCTGTTACAGTAAATACGAGAGCAGTTCATTTGCCTTGCTAAATACGGGTTTAAAAAGCTGGGAGTGTCGGCTGTTGAGCAGAGACTCACCCTCACTACTTCTGCCTGACTGAAGCTCTCTGTTTAAGCCGGGCGGACACACCCTGAATGTGTGATAGAGCGTGTGCATGTACATGCAGGTCTGAGTGTAAAGTATGTATGGGTGTACCCCATCATCCTGGGCTGGGCCGAGCTGTCCAGGTCCCACGGAGTGCCTCCAGTTTTTGATGACTGACAGGTTGTCTGCTTCGACGCCATTCTCCATCCTGGACTGACCAGGAGATACAGGAAACTGAAAACACATTTTAGTTTAGTTTGATGTAAATAATTTGAAATCTTGAGGGATTTATTTTACTTCAAGACAGGCAAGAGTATACTTGAAACTACTTTTTGGCTGAATTTGTGTCGTTCTACTGTACATCATGAATAAACTGTTCCTCATTGATCCGCGTGGTAGTGAAGGATCTTTACCTCCGGCAGGTTCCACTGGGACCTGGAGCCGTCTCTCAGATAGTAGTAGGTCTGCCCTCGATCATCCACAGACTTGATCCACTGTCACACAACAAAGATTTCACGGTTAAAAGATGATTCAAACTCACTGTTGTTTTCACAAATATGAGAAGTATTTTCACTGCTTCAGATGACTTGATGATGTCTTGAAAGAAAAATGGCTTTAATCTAAAATAGCTCATAATTAGGGCTTAAAGTTAACGCAATAATAATGCGTTAATGCAGATTTGTTTTAACGCCATTCATTTTAAAGCTAGAGATACTGACACCATGTGAAACTAGAAAGATTAATCCATCTGTACCAACCATGTCATACTAGCTTGTTGATAAGGAGGTTAAATAACGCTCCGAACTTGCGCTAAATTTTGGCGAGGAAAAACTGGCATGGCCATTTTCAAAGGGGTCCCTTGACCTCTGACCTCTAGATATGTGAATGATAATGGGTTCTTTGGGTACCCACGAGTCTCCCCTTTACAGACATGCCCACTTTATGATAATCACATGCAGTTTGGGGCAAGTCAGTCAAGTCAGCACACTGACACACTGACAGCTGTTGTTGCCTGTTGGACTTGCGTTTGCCATGTTATGATTTGAGCATATATTTTTATGTTAAATGCAGTACCTGTGAGGGTTTCTGTGATTGTTTTGTTTTGTTAATGGATTTCCAATAATAAAAATAAACAATTGTTTGCATAAAGCAA
This sequence comes from Sebastes umbrosus, assembly GCF_015220745.1. Classification (NCBI taxonomy): domain Eukaryota; kingdom Metazoa; phylum Chordata; class Actinopteri; order Perciformes; family Sebastidae; genus Sebastes; species Sebastes umbrosus. The sequence continues at coordinate 20,501,686 of NC_051288.1, read as the reverse complement.
GCATATTTGTCCACTCCCATGTTGATAAGAGTATTAAATACTTGACAAATCTCCCTTTAAGGTACATTTTGAACTGATAATGATATGTGCGATTAATCTTTTGCAATCATGCGATTAATCTTGATTAAATATTTTAATCAGCTCTACTCATAATATATAAAAAGTTTATCTCCTATACAATCTATTTATATTATGTAAATATATATTTGCTCCTTGTGTGATTGTTTAACATTATTCTACATTATAAAAGGCATCAGCATGTTTCAAGAGAAGTGCTTTCTGCAATAAAACATCATGGTATCCGGGCTGGAAATATCTCTTAATGTCTCTTAACATTCTTCAAGTGTTTTGAAGGTTAAAATCTTAACTGTGTTTAGGACCTTTGTGGTCTTGGAGCTAACCTGCTCTGGAGAGTGTTCACTGGTGAACACCCAGGTCCCGTTGGGGTCCACATTGAGGTTCCAACCAGACGGGGTGCTGCGGTCCAGGTTGGCCCGGGGGATGATGGTCCGGCTCACATGACTGAGGGTGTACTCTTTAGGGAGGGTGGGAGGGCCCGTGGCGAGAAGATCCTCGTATCCCTCTGGTGGAGCAGCAGCCGGGTAATCCTCTGGGGGGTAGTCCTCGTCAGGTAGAGGAGGCTGCGGATGGAAACACAGTGTACGTTAAAACACGTGTTTAAGAGCTGTGTGCAGATTAACTAACGAGTGATGCTCTCTTTGGTGGATCCTAATTGTTTTTGGAGTCCTGAAGTGAGAAAACTCAAGTATTTCATAAAAAAAGCCAAGATTTGATAACAAAACAGAGAAAATTAACATCATTTTGTAGCAGAAATGTTTTGTCTTCTTCTTTCCTGTCTTGTTAAATGGAATAGTTCAACATTTTGGGAAATACGTTTATTTAGCCAAGAGTTAGATGAGAAGATCGATACCACTCTCATGTCTGTACGGTAAATATGAAGCTACAGACAGTTAGCTTAGCTTAGCACAAAGACTGGAAACAGAGGGAAACAGCTAGCCTGACTCTCGAAATCCACCTAACAGCACCTCTAACGCCGGAAACACACCAAGCAGCGGCAAAGTGTGGCTCGCCACAATAATTAATAATTAAACTACTATCCCGTAGTATCCCCAACTTTTAGTTTGGCCACGCGTCGCTGAGCTCGGAGCGGCCGTTGCAATTTTCCATAGACATTGCATGGCAGCAACGCCGCAAGCCGCACTTTGCCGCTGCTCTGGTATATTGTTTTCGGCGTAAAGCTCACTAACAAGCTGTATCTTGTTTAAATCGGTCCAAAATTCCAAAAAGTGTAAAACAATCAAATAAAAGTGTAAAACAATAAAATGTGTTTTTACGGGGGTGCTTATGTTGACTGGATTCTCCTCTGGAGAATTAGAGGTGCTGGTACACGGATATTGTGACCTTTGGACAGAGGCTAGCTGTTTCCATCTGTTTCCAGTCATTGTGCTAAGCTACGCTAATTGGCAGCTGACTGTAGCTTCAGTGGTATCGATCTTCTCATCTAAGTCTTGGCAAGACAGCGAAAAAGCACATTTCCAAAAAATGTCAAACTATTCCTTTAATCAAACCATTAATCAACAGACCCGACACTGACCCTGGTTTTTGCTCAATTCAGTTTTGGTGTTGAAATGTTGCTACATCTCACTGATTAATATCAGATGAATAACTACGACCCAGATACAGAGCTCAATGACGTTTCCATGACTTTGATAAATAAGTCACAGCATTTCCATGACCTGAAAGTATTCTTCTTTCTAGCTCAGAAAGCCATTAAGGGGAAGAAAAGGGGTCACCTGTTGCGTGCGTCATGAGGAAAAACAGCTGAAAGCCGTCTAATGTGTGAATAATGTCTCTGAGATGTTCCTATAAAGTGAAGCATTTGAACACTTCTTGATACTTCTTGAATCCCCCTGACTGTCTGGATATAAAATAAAATAAATTCAAAATGAGGACAAAAGTCTTTAAAAGTAAGGGGACACTACAGTTTGGGACATTCTGCACTGGAGCACTGAGCTTTCCTGATGAAAACTAGTCCCGTCTGTTACAGTATGTAGGCGCAGGAGATTTAATTCCATTAAAAGCAGACTGTATTTACAGCTTTCCCCTGGGTGAAGCTAAAACAGGAGACAGAGAGAGGCTAAGTAGAGCAGCCAGGCTGTCCTTACCGGCCCGTCCTCGTGAAACCTGTGCACGCTCATAGGCTCCATCAGAGGGGGGTACGGGCTCAGCTGCTCTGGAGGCTCCCAGGACGTCTCCCCAGACATCTGGTTGTAGAAGTAGGGCCGTCCGCTGGTATCATCCACCAACTGCTCCCAGTCTGAGGTCCACGCAGGGGGGGAGGCGGTGGACGGAGAAAGGGCGGGAGACTGAGGAGGTGAGGGGGAACAAGGCGGCTCAGGGTCCGTGGGGGAGTCTAGGAAGGGGTTGTCCCAGGTGGTGCGCCCCGTGGTGGGGTGGTAGTAGTACTCCTGTCCACTATCTTGGTCAACGTGCACCTCCCATCCCTCCGGGTCAAGGTAGGAAGGAGAGTAGGACGAAGAAGCCGAGGGGGGAGACTCGGAGATGCTCTTGCGAAGTTGTGCTACGTTGACGTACACGGCTGACCGGAGACTTTCATTCTCCACCTGCGGAAACACCAAAAAATGTATATTTAGAAACTCAAGTACAGGTGCTGCTACAGAACAAGAACTAAAGTTAATGTGCGAACAGTGTGTGGGGGATTTTGTAAAGACAATATTTGAAGTAAAACAGGCTTGCAAATGACAGTGTTTGGTGTACTTATACAAGCAGTGACAAGTACCACAGCAGTGTTGCTCTAGGGTGTCAAACATACAGCTCAAGGGCCAGAACTATAAAGAAGTGACACATCAGGGAGGAAACTAACCAAGTAGTTTTACACCTGCACTGATTGTCACTTGTTGTTGTGGGCAAACTGTGAAAACAAAAGTATGAATCTGAATCTGTACTTAAATTTTGAGGTATTTTACCTGAGTATTTCGATGTTATTCTACTTTATACTTCGACATTTTAGACGCAAATATTGTACTTTCAAATGTACTTCATTTACTGGACAGATGTAGTTTACTTTTTACTTTGCAGTAAAAAAAAATTATACAAAACATGTGATCCAATTTATTTTCAAGCTTGCAAATGACAGTGTTTGGTGTACTTGTATTTTACAAAATAAAAGATGTGTCAAGCAGTGACCACAGCAGTGTAGCTCAGGGGTGTCAAACATACGGCTCAAGAGCCAGAATCGGCCCGCCAAAGTTGTCCAATCCGGCCCACTGGATGACTTTGCAGAAAATTGCAGAGAAGTCATTAATTCCAAATTTACAATAAAATGCACAGCAATTCCTACAGTATTTGTCCGCTGGTGGTCAAGCTATGCTTACCTACAGGCTGCGTTACACAATAGTGTCAAGCGTGGGTTGTTGTTCATGCAGGAGTAGTAAGTGTCTGAGTCAAAAAAGGAGACAAGTGGACCAGATTGCCGGAATATCCACGAAAAATGGACCAGTTCCTATTTCTTCACAGAGGTAAATGGGAAGTGAGTGTGCTTGTTGTGTTTACAGCACCTTTCAGTGCTCAAGGAATATAATATTCAACGCAACTATCAGACTCATCATGGCGACAAATATAAGAACTTGCAAGGACAACTGAGAGCAGGGATGATAAATTAATTGTTGGCAGGTTTGAGGAAACAGCGGTCTGTTTTTAGTCGTGTTCATCATCTGTTTTGTAAATGGATTGTTTATTAATTGTGAACTTTTTCAGAATGTACTTCTTTACACGAAAAGAGAGGGCTGCGTATTGGCAAAAATCTGGCGATACAATACGTATCATGATACAGGGGTTGCGATTCAATATATCACGATACTGTAAGCAAGGCAATATATTGCAATTTAAATTTAATTTTAGGAAAACTGTCATAGTATAAAGAACACACCATCATATGCATAAAATCGGACTAAAAAAAGTAAGTGTCACAGTCCCTGTAACATCCAACATCATAGCACTACATTGAGAGGGTGCATCTCTTTGCAAATTAAATAAAGTATCGACTGAGTTAATCTTCGCATGTAAACTATTAATTAAAAAATCAATAGTGTTTTTAAGATTCAATACAGTATTTTTTCAATTACAAGGTTTTCTTACAACTCTACTAAAAGACAGGTGTCATTTATAGGTTGGTTTTACTGATCCGGACAACTTCAGATCAAACTGAACTGTATGTTGCCCAGGAACTAAAATAAGTTTGACACCCCTATAGCTCTTAATAAATCAGCCTTCCGTATCTCACAGAGCACAGGAAGTAGCCCACAGCTGAAAAAAACTCAACACAAACCGCAGAGGTGTTCCTCCCACAACAATGATCATTACCTAATTCTAGTTTCATTTTCAAAAACACCCACACACACAAGAGTTTGATGCTCTCGTGTCAAAACAATGTCCAGAGGTTTAATCTGTCTGTATTAGTCAAAGCAAACTAACGTGCCAATCTTTGGCTAAAATAGCCGCGATGAATGCAAGAGAAAGATTAACTACCACACCAATGTCAGCATCTGACCGCAGGCCAACTGCAGAGGACTAAAAACTAGGTTAAACTTCACCACTATCATCAGTCCTATCACCTGCCCTATAATGAATAGAAACTTGCTTTTAAAGACAAGCATTTTCAGTTTCTGTCTACTACAGGGAAGCTGTCGAAACGTGTCATGTTACTTTCATGAACAGAGTTCTACGTGATTTGACTCTCTGCACAACAGGAACATTTCATGCAAAATGGACCCTGATCATCACAACTAATTTGCTTAAAGAACGATGATTAAGAGTGAGAAATGTGATGAAAGGCCGCCTCTGTCCTCAGCACTCTGAAACTGACCCCATGCCTGGAGGAAAACAACGTGATCTTTCTTTAAGTTGCTCTTTTTCTCACCTGAGCTCCACTGAGGCGATTCTTCCTCACCGTGGGATCTACTGCCCTGCAGAGCCTTTCATACGCCTTCATGATGGCACAAAGACACTACGCTCTTTTCAGACTGCGCTCTAACTACCTCTCGTCTCTCAGCTAGCCTCATGGTCTATATTTACCGAGACCTGAGACCTGAGGGTGTCTGTTCATCACTGTGCTAAATGTGCAGTGCTATAAAGAAGAGACATGTCAGGGAGGAAACTACGTACTTCAACACTTGCACTGATGTTCTTGTTGTTTCTGAGTGTTCTTGTGCACGTACTGTGAAAACAACTGTGAAAGCAAATCTCCACTACAGAGGACAATAAAGAATTAATCTGAATCTGTACTTGAATTTTGAGAAGATTTTTAATGCAGGAATTTTACTTGTTTTATATGTATTTTTTTATTGGATTATAATTATTGATGTATTAATCTATTCATCACTTTAATGTTGCAGCCGGTAAAGGTGGAGTTAATTTAAATTACTGCTGGGTAGTTTAATCTATAATAATAATAATAATAATAATAATAATAATAATAATAATAATAATAATAATAATAATAATGTATTAGTTTATTTATATTTTGTATTAATAATCAAAATCTGCAAAGTAACTAAACATATCAAATAAATGTAGTGGAGTAAAAAGTACAATATTTGCCTCCAAAATGTAGCGGAGCAGAAGTATAAAGTAGCAGAAACTGGAAAGACTCTAGTAAAGTACAAGTATAAAATAGTACTTAAGTACAATACTTGAGTAAATGTACTTGGTTACTTTCTACCTCTGTATATAAATAAAAGTGGTTAAAATGAATAAGCCTTCTAACATAATAAGGGGAGCAGAGCATTTCCGCTTCATGGATTTCATGATCCGTCAATTCAATGTTATCACTTTGCTGACTTTGCTTCATTATTGATCTCAATCTAACCACGAGGCATCAACACGGACAACCAGACAACTGACCCCTAAACAGATTGATTCCACACGACACAGCAGGACAGACAGAGACAGACAGAGGAAATGAAAGAGCTGCATCATTGATCTCTGAAATAGCTACGATGGAATGCCCCCATCATTCACTGGAAGGAAAACTGTACAGGCAAATGTGTGATAGACTGTCAAGACTGTGTAGGGAATACTACCGAGTACTAGCATGCAAATACTGTATATCAATCCATGTACATTTACTCTAGAACACTACTTCAGTAAAAGCTTGAGGTACTTTTTTAATTTATGCTACTTTATACTTCTTTTCCGCTACTTTTCAGAAGGAAATATTGAGCCTTGTACACGACTATATTTATGTGACAGCTGTAGTTACTAGTTGCTTTTCAAGATTTTACGAACACAATCATGATATTTTATAAAACACAATCCATTTTCAAAGATTAAACCAGATTCCAACCTTTTTGGCCTGTGACCCCTTGCAAAAAAAACCCAAAAAACAAGCTCTACCAGACAGAAATTTTCCCTCTAAACTTCATTTAAATAATTGCACAAGGTTAAACAAGGTACACTTTTTCATTATTTCACAAAAAAAGCAAAGACTAGAGAAGAATCCAAAAAATGTATGCAACTATTTGTCACAGAACTTTGTTTTTTCTTCTTTCCGACCTCATTGACCTTCTCATGACCTTTCGGATTTATATTGTGACTCTTAGGAGCGGTCAGACTTCTAGGTTTGGAACTACTGAAATACCAAACTTTATTTATAGAAGTTAAAACCAGGCGGCAACTTCCGCCTCTGAAAAGTGAAGCTAATGTGAAAGTGTCTTATACTTGCATTCTTTCTAACAGCCAGCAGGGGGCGACTCCTCTGGTTGCAAAAAGAAGTCGTGAGCCTAATGAGCAAATGAGTAAATGAGCCTACTTCTCACTTGATTTATTACCTCAGTAAACATTGTAAACATGAGTTTATGGTCTCAGTCGCTAATTTCAAGTCTTCTTCAATACAGCATGATGTTCATTTAGTAAATTATGGTCCCATTTAGAGTCAGATAGACCATAAAGCAGGGGATGCTTTAGGGCGTGGCTACCTTGTGATTGACAGGTCGCTACCACAGCGTTGTCCGGTCTGGGAGTTGTCCGTCTTTTCGTCTTAACAACTTTAGCCCTTTCACAGTGTGTTTTCAGTTCATGAAAGTTAATTGTAACATTTTGGTCGCCAAAAAACATCTTATTCAGCATTTGATTGTACTTAGCTCCACCGTCTCGTTTCACTTCTGGTTGCAAAAAAACAAGATGGCGATGGCCAAAATGCCAAACTAGAAGCTCCAAAACTGTAGTCCGCAAACAGATGGGTGACGTCACGATGACTACGTCCACTTCTTATATACAGTCTATGGTCAAAGCTAGCTCCACCTCGACCAGCTTCAACAGTGAAATGTTAGTCACATATTGAGTAACAATCTAACAGCGGCATGCATAAACATGTCATAACAGGTGCCATTTTTCTGCAGAAGGAGTACTTTTACTTTTGATTCTTTACATTTTGCTGACAACACTTGCTGTGTTTTAGCTTCTGAATGCTGGACTTTTACTTAAAGGAGTATTTCTAAAGTAATGTATTGGTGCTTTTACTGAAATAAAGGATCTGAATACTCTGGTTCTTTACTCTAGTTAGTATCTTTGCAGTGTATAGGTAGATGGACAGCTATGACAGAAAACAGGCTGGTTGTCTTGACTATAAAACACAAAGCTTTGGAAGGAAAAGGAATATTTGACCCCTTTTTAATATGTTCAGTTGCTCTTGTATGTTGACGCAGCTACGTGCTGTATATCAGTATGATATTACACATCAAAACACTTCTTCTCTGGTCCTGTTATGAGGTAAAAGGTTTCCCAACAACTGACATGAAATAAAAACTGAAATATTCATTGACAGCAGATGACAAAAGTGTCAAAATCGGACGTAAACGCGTGAATACCGGGGCTCTCGCTTCTGCTTTCAAATAAAAAAAAAAAACATGTTTGTGACTGAAGCCCATACAACACATGAGAACACACGGAAGTGTTCTTTAACATCCAAACTACAAATCTAAAACCAACATTCACAATGACTGAGCTTTTAAGCAGCAGCAGCTTTCAGCGACCATCACTTCACTATTTACACCACTTAACTCAGCACAGGAAAAGAAACAAGTGCAAGAGTGGCATGTTTACTCAAAGCCGGAAGCAAGAGCGTCATCAAAACATATAATCATATAAAGCACACTGACCACAGAGGCTGACATTTTTACAATGCAGCAATAAAAAGCTGTTTTGATGACGGCGTGACCACGTACCTGAGGAACCACCGGCAGACTCAAGCCCCGCTTGGCCCTTTGACTTGACCAAATCCTGGAGTACATGTCCACCATGTTTATATCGTCCTATTTAGAGAAGCCATGTGTCCACATATTTAAAACGGGACAGCGAACTGAAGTGGCTAAAGCAGCGCGACCACGTTCAATCAACTTGTGATGGGAGAGAGGCAAAACGCACATTCATGAGCACTCCCCTCAACGCGCGCACATCCTCCTCTCGCAGCAGCTGTGACAGTTGCAGCCCAGATAGAAAGGAGAACTGTGAGCTCTGTTACAATAGCAGCAGGAAGGGACTGGGTGAGATGTGTGTGTGTGTGTGTGTGTGTGTGTGTGTGTGTGTGTGTGTGTTCACATGCATGAATTCCTGTGCAAAAGGGTAGGGGGGTAGAGGGTAACTGTCTGACTGCGCTAAGAGCCAAAAGCAGAAAGAGACAATGAAAACAAGACAGAGAAGAGGGTTAGATAGAGGGAGCAACATGCAAGTCACTTCAACCTACTTCCTGCTTGTGTGCCGATATGATAAAAAAGGAAGTTTTTAAAGAGTAAACACCTTGTAGTTTAGGGTTATACTCAAAAAGAAATGTCATAGAACAAGAGAAGTACAAAAAAAACTATGTTTTGGTGCAGCAGCTGCTCCAAAGTGTACAGTATTCGACCCTGTAGTACTACAGTAGGTCACTCAGCCAATAACGGGAAGAAAGGGGAAGTAATAGTTTCCCACAATAATCTGGGAGGGCTGCTTTTGACGGGCTATTATCCTGATGAGACATCATGTTGTTAAAACTGCAGAGTCCACGAGGCTTGAAACAGGAAGTCTGGTTTCAGGGCCAATTGTTCCACCATCACTTCCTCCTATGCGTGGGGCAGCAAGCAGAGCTCTTTGTGGCTGTTGTTGTGGAGGTTTTGGGGGTTAGGTTTAATCTCAAATTAGGTTTTGAGGCTTGTGGCTTGTAACCCCTGTGTTTATATAGTGTTAAATTTATGCTTGTTTGCTTTCAAAGTGGAAAACCTTCAAAATATTATACTGTTGTGTCTCATTTTCGTGGGCGATCCCGACTGACTTTACTGTCTTTCAGAGGCTCTAGTAGGTTCAGTTTTAGAGTGAAGACACAGATATCATATGGCACTAGAAAACCTAAAGAATAAGGAATCCATTGGTACCAACCATGTCATGCTACCATGTCGAGAAGGAGGCTAAATAACGCTTCAAAGTTGGGCTAAATTTTAACGAGGAAAAACTGACATTTTCAAAGGGGTCCCTTGACCTCTGACCTCGAGATATGTGAATGGAAAATGGTTCTATGGGTACCCACGAGTCTCCCCTTTTCAGACATGCCCACTTTATGATGATCACATGCAGTTTGGGGCAAAAACCATGCAGTTTGCTTCATGTAATATAAATGTGTTATTTTCGCCTATTCTAAAATGGTGTATTTGAATATTTCTGCATACTGGGGTCCCTAAACAGTCTTGGAATTACATAAATTGGGTATCAATGTAAAGCTTAGACTCTTCTGAATCCAATGAGCCCAACTGTATTCATGTGTGATGATGTTAGTCCCCATAGTAGCCATTTCATTGTAGTGAGACCATTTATTTGAAATTTGACCTCAATGTATAAAATGACCTGTGGTGACCTCTAGGATAATCACAGCCTCATGAAACTTTACAGCCACAAACTACAGACCTAGAGCATTCAGAGGATGGATGGCTTTCCCAGGTATATTAACAATAAAGGGGTTTCTGAGCAGCTTCCTGAACGGAAGTGCTTGCCATCCAATTGGGGAAAAATGCAATTCTTGCAGAAATCTCAAAATGTCAAACGTTTTTGATGCCAAATCACAGCATGGCTTTTTCTATGGTGTTCCTCAAGGTCTTGGTGTCTTAATGTGGTATTTTAGAGTGATTATTGATCATTTTTATCAATTCTCGAGTAGAAAAAAAATTGTTAAATTTAGCACCAAATCTGTGTAACAAATGGTATCAACCCAAGAATTGCTGCAACAACTTATGAGACATAATAGAGCATGGGGATGGCCATCACATACTTCTATCATAATGTTCTAAGCCCTTACTTTCACAATTCATTATTCATTCATTCATGTTAATTCTCATTTATGACCAGAACAACTTGACACACAGTGCTGAGCTGCATCTCAAATTAATCTTCGGGTTCCCAGCTTTCAGATGATGTACACCTCTTCTATGTGACATCTACTGCTGACCTGCTATCTCCCCCTAAAGACCCCCTGTACTCCCCTAAAAACAGGTCTATTGTTGGTCTCAGAGGGTTAAACAACTGCGTTTAGGCCTTGAACAATGTTTTCGAGCATGCTTTCCAGAGCAGACAACTCTCTGCCCCCTCAGCAATGCATGAAGCAGCAATCTGCTTGATTACTTAACCACATTAGCGCTCATCCAATCAAACAATGGAGCACCAAATTGGGGCCCAAATCACGCCACAAAGCACACAGTCGAGCTATTGAATCAAATCTGGCTCCGCCTCCTCTTACATCACACTCCTCATGGCCCAGAATCCAGGAGAACTCCAGAGATGCCCAATGTGGAATCCATCAGCTTATCACATCCCTATCTTTGCACTTTCAGGCCAGGTCTGCATGCCGACGTGCAAAACCTGCTGATGTTGCTTGTTCCTGTCAGATTTCTCCAACTCTGTACTCCGTAGCTGAAGTGTTTTCTGTGTAGGAGGTGAAATACTAAAGTACCAGTTGTTGCAATGCTCTCTGAGGCAACTGTAAATAGAAACCCCACTCTTTTGCAAGGGTGCCACCTTGACATTTAGTTGCAGGTGCAAGTAGATAATCAGCATGCAAACAAACTGCAAACTGAAGTATTCAGGACTTCAGCTGCTTCTGGGAACCGTCTGCAGCAAAGCACCATTGTATTCAACATACTGAATGATAGGATCAGTGTAATCGGACACGTCATCACAACTTAACACAACATTTTATAAATAGTAATGACACAAAAGGCATTCCAGTGCATATGACTCAAATGGTGTTAAACAACCATGTAGCTCGTTGATCCGAATGTAAGGATAATAGCCTACATGACAGGCACAAACTCTCTACTGTTACGTCTGATATGAGGTGCATACAGAACATACAGTTCAGGTGAGACACACGCACAAACCTGTGTGACATAAAGGCTGCTTGTAAAAGAGGTCGACTGAATCTCATTCTTGCAAGCCTGCTGGTTAAATAGCAAAACATAAACACAACACCTCGCTGCTCTCAGTTCTACAATTTGACCAAAGAAAAGTGAATATAAAAGGCTCGTCTTGACCAAGAAGAAAAGCTTCATGCACCTGTTCATACAGACATGATGGATGCGTGTGTTCTGCCGAGCAGACATGTACAGAGAGGTCTGACGAGACACTCTCACACGACCTGTTGGAGCAGTTTCTTGGCATTTGATTTGGTCTGTTTCACAGAACACTGTGCTCTCAGTGAAACTATAGCTCCTCTCAAAACATGGAAGAACGGCCTCAGCCGTTCAGTTTTAGATGCCAAAACGTCACGTTGGCAGGGCTAGGATTGTCCATCAGAGGACAAAACAGAGGGGTCACTTTTCTTTTAAGATCAATGGGACATTTGGACCCCTTTTATCTAAGCTTTATGTGATAAAGATTTATCGGATGTGCCTTGTTCAATATTCAGCATGGAGCTTAAGAGAGGTTCTTGCAAAGAGTGTAGACACACCGGTGCCATAAACAATAAAGACTGCAACATAATGTAAAGGCTTCACATACCATTAAAGCTGCAGTGTGTAGAAATGGAGCAAATATGATTATTAAAAGTGTTTTCTATATCCTGACAGTAGTGCATGAGACAGGTAATCTGGAAAGAAAATCATGTGCCTCTGTGTCCTCCGGTGCTCCTAATGGCTTCTGCAAGATTTCACACTTGCTGGAAGAAAACAACCAATCAGAGCCGAGCTGGAGTCTTGCCGTCTCTGCGCAGCTGTCAATCACTCGCGAACTCCAATCAAACTAGGCAGCGCTGATCAAATATGAATCAATATTCTGTTACTCTAACGCCTATTTCTCGCCTCAAATGTTTTCAGAAACATCTTGTTGTGTACTGTTTAGCTGAGAAAGTTTGTGACCCGACATGTGACCATGTTGAGATCTGTTGAGGAAATACCAAGCACCGCCCACCAGCCGGAGCACAGCCAATAGGAACGCTCTCTCTCTAGATTTTCTAAAGCCTGAAAACAGAGCGATGAGGAGGTGCAGAAGTCTTTCAGAACACTTGAATTAAAACATGCTGAAAGGTTATTATGGAATTTTTGCCCAATGATGACAAAAATATTCTGCCTACTACTATTCTTTAAGAAGAACATCACCATAAAACAAAACAGGCCTGAATGTGCACTCAAGTAAACTTTTCCACAAGCTGTAAAGTTAACTATAACCAAACTTTGGATTCCCTAATCCCAACTGCATTTGTCCTCCATTTACCAAACTTAACATCCCATTAGAGACTTCCAACTTCCAACACACCCCTCGATATTAAGTGACCTACATTGGGGGGCTAATTGCAAGTTCTGCACATTACATATGCACACACACGCCAACTGCATGGCAGGGCTGGCACTAAAAGAGCTCTAAAAGCCCTGCTTGTTGGGAGTCAGGCCAGACCCCCCTCACATCACCATGGAGACGGCCCTCCATTGTGAGGGGGGGAGAATTAAATGCACTTGAGGGGTCCTGGCACGTCTACAGTCCGACAGGGCTCATTCATGCTTTACCCCAAGAGGAGAGATAGAAACACACAGTTTAACATGCAGGAATTCTCTGGATTGAGAAGGTATGGGAAGTTTACCACATGGAACAAATAACCTATTCCCTAAGACTACAAAATGACACATTTATTAAAAGGTGGAGCCCTGCCATGATTATACTAATACAGTGATTGGTGATCTGAATATTTTTAGATACCCTGGATCACACTTTTATCTTTGTCTTCCTGGCCTAGGTCATCTCTCTAAGCATATACACACACCCATACAACACATACCCTTGCACACACCCTGACCTCCGACCCTTCACCACATTTATTTTTATTTAAATTCATTTATTTATTTATTTTACTTTATTTTATTTTAATTCTTTGGCTTGTTTAAATCTGTGTCCTCCCTTTTTTCTCTGAATTCAATTGAAATTACAGTTTAAGATGAAGTCTTGTTTTGTTTTTTATGTTTTCTCTCTCTCTTTTCTCTCTCCTTCAAATTCATTTATTTATTTTACTTTATTTTATTTTAATTATTTAAGTCTGTGTCCTCCCTTTTTCTCTGAATTCAATAGAAATTAAAGTTTAAGATGAAGTCTTGTTTTGTTTTTTTATGTTTTCTCTCCTTCAAATTCATTTATTTATTATTTATTTATTTTACTTTATTTTATTTTAATTCTTTGGATTGGTTAAGTCTGTGTCCTCCCTTTTTCTCTGAATTCAATTGAAAGTACAGTTTAAGATGTTTTGTTTTTCATGTTTTCTCTCTCCCCTTTTCTCTCTCCTTTAAATTCATTTATTTATTTTACTTTATTTTATTTTAATTATTTGGAGTGTTTAAGTCTGTGTCCTCCCTTTTTCCTCTGCATTCAATTGAAATTACAGTTTAAAATGTTTTGTTTTTTTATGTTTTCTCTCTCCCCCTTGTTTTAAGTTGTGAAATTTTGTGTAAAAAAACAAAGAAACAGCTGTAAAATGAAAACACAGTGGTAAATAATGTGATGATGATTGTATAAGTTGCTGAAACTGCAATAAAAACTAAGTAAAAAATTGGAATTCATACATATTAATTGTGTTAAAGTGATATATAAAACGTCCCACTAAAAAGGAACACACTGTGCTGGTATAATTACAGTGGTATGCTATTACACAGCCACTGGGTATACTGGGAGAGGCTGCAGCCACAGAAAACAATCACTTTCTCGTTACCTTGCAACAGGTGCAACAGGTGCAAACAACAACAGGTGGTGAAACTCACCTGAAAACAGTGTTTTCTGTCGTTTTTATATTCAACCAAACTACATCCAACAAGGAAGCAGGCTAGACGAGCTTCATATGCGTGAATGTTTCATTCCCAGGATGTGCATCGGTGCTGGTGGAAACCAGGTAGCAGCTGGAGGTTTTGGGAGTGGCTGAGCAGCTCTCACATTAACTCTTTCCTTTCCTCGGAAGAAGCCAACACTACCTGTTTGTAACCTGTTCTGCAGTTACATCACTTTACGAGCCCTACAGTTGATAACAAACACCTCCTCCAGTCAGAAGCACACACACTGCAAGCCACAAGTAAATCAACAGAATGTAAACTATACACACCAGCTTAAAAAAGTGACTCCACACCAGCCTGCAGAAACTTTCCCTGCACAAAAAACTTGAGCTCCTGAATCAGCTGCTTTAACACACTGATGTATTCAACACTTCTTTCTCTCGCCCAGTGAAATGGCACGAAGGGGACGGACAGGCCATTGATATGCTGATGAGCTGGCTGGCACAGATACTGTGAACTCAACCAATAGGGTGCTCCAAGTCTGGGAGACCTTCTCTGCAGAAAATGTGTCAAAAAACCAACCATGTGATTCTGTCTAAAAATCGAATCAAATCAAATAGTTGTAATCTATCTAGATTTGCAAGCTAAGTAGATTTACTCAAGAACTGTGCACATTAAAGTCTGTTTAAAAGTAGCCTGCACATGTGAAAATGGCTGTTTAAAGCAGCAGTAGGCAGAATATTTTTTGCATCACTGGGCAAAAATTCCATAATAACCTTTCAGCATATTATAATTCAAGTGTTCTGAGAGAAAACTAGACTTCTGCACCTCCTCATGGCTCTGTTTTCAGGCTTTAAAAAAAATAAGATTATGGCCAATCACAGGTCATTTCAGAGAGAGAGCGTTCCTATTGGCTGTTCTTTCAATGGAGGCAGCTGTCAATCACGCGCGAACTCCGATCAAACGGTCAAACTAGGCAGCGCTGATCAAATATGAATCAATATTCTGTTACTGTAATGTCTATTTCTCTCCTCAAGTAGTGTACTGTTTAGCTGTACAAATTAGAACGTTTGCTCCGGCTGGTGGGCGGTGCTTGAGGACTACTTTATGTACATTTTGTTGCTTATAGTTACTCAAGTTTTGAATGAAGGACTTGTTGGATGAATAAAAGTTGGTGAAAACTGCAAGTAAACAAGTTTTACACTTTAAACATTACACTAAAATTGAAGCAGCATCTACTTGCAACTCCCCATCAAAAGTTGCAATGGGTAGTGCAACATTCAGTTTTATTAAAAAAAAATCTAAATTAGTGCAAAATCTGAAAGTAAAGTACTATTTTGTGTAGCATAACATGTTTTACCCATTTCGTATAGAGTTACAGTAGATACTGTACAGGTGTTTTTATACTACAATCAATTGAAACCTCTTACCTACACACAGAAGATCTTTATTTAACTAATAATGTGACTCCTAAAACCAACCGGCTGCATCAGTGATGATTTAGATGATCCCTATTAAATACTTAGGAATACTTATGCAAACAAGTAATGTGTATTTTTATATTCATAGTTCATTTAGATCATTTTGTAGGGATCTGTTTTCACTTTTACTTAAAAGTTATTTTTTCTGTGAATCACTGTCCCAAAAATCCACTTTAAATCTACTTTGATTCAATGTTGTAAGACAATAAAACTTCTTTAGGCACTGTAGTAGCTTTTTACATGGTGAAATAGCGCCCCCTGCTGGCTGTGAAATCACAGTGACACATTTTGAGCTCATGTTTGAGTGAAACTAATACAGAATAATGAAAGAGAACAATTTAAAAAAGCAGTAATATTGAAAAAATGAAAACCTTACCTGCTCAACAGAAAGTTCATTTGTAGAAGAAGTAGCTTTTGCAATTTGGTTTGAATTCTGCTGCTCAAACACAAACGTGTCATTTGAAGCAACGGGAGGAGGCAGCTCGGGAAATATGTCCAATTGTGGGATGTTGAGCGCTGGTATGGTGTCGTATATGGGTGAGCTAGGGGGTGAAGGGAAGTCCATGTCCTCATCGTTTAGAAAAATCTTTACTTTATCATCCTGCAGTGGCTGTTTTTGTTCGTTTTTTACCTTTGGCACAGGATGAGCTGTTGCATACAGTTGCAGGACGTCAGTGCTCAGAGGTACTGAGGTAAATGAAAAGCTTTCTGTTGAGTCGTGTGTCTTTTTACTATCCTGGCTGAGTGCAAAGCTGCTGCTGCTAGTTTGTCCATCCTTCTTACAGGGCTTCACATCTGAGATGTTATCACAGAAACCAAAAGTAGAGAACCTGTGCGTCTCTTTTGAAGCCCCCATAGCAGATACACGAATCACTGCTGTCCCCTTACGTGGTGTTATATTGTCCACTGGCTTACTGTTAGTCACACACTCAGGTGAATCCAGTTTATTAGGAGCAGGAGGGGCTTCAGTAAGTGATGGGATCTCCTTCACATACTGTGCAGGGATAAAAAAGGGTCTGGTGTGCTGGTCTTTGCGGACGTGCCACCAGTGCTCATTAGTCTTGGAGACCAAGATGTAACTTTCGTTTGGCTTGATGGACACGAGGCGACCGTCCTTCGCCGTGTACTCAAACTCGTGCTGCACCGACACCAGCTCCATGCTCCGGTGCACCCGCGTGACCTCTGTGTTAGTGCGGATACTGTGTGAACATCTTGGAGCTGCAAATAGAGGAAATGTGAAGGTGGCGTGGCTTACAGAAAGTAGTCATTGTAAATGTCATGTCAGTGGCTCACAGTTCATTGTCATGCACTTCCACCTACAGAAACATGTTATTTCTTTTCACCCCCTCACCTCCATTACATAGCAGCAAGATCCCCACACTGAAAATGAGTCTTTGTGGTAGTTTTGTGTCTCTGTGTTCATTTTGTGTCTATTTGTAGTAATTTATCGTCTCTTTGTAGTAAGTTAGCACCTCTTTGTGGTCATTTTGTGTCTTTTTGTAGTAAGTTAGCACCTTTTTGTGGTCATTTTGTGTCTTTTTGTAGTAAGTTAGCACCTCTTTGTGGTCATTTTGTGTCTTTTTGTAGTAAGTTAGCACCTCTTTGTGGTCATTTTGTGTCTTTTTGTAGTAAGTTCGCATCCCTATGTGGTCATTTTGTGTCTCTTTGTAGTAATTTAGCATCTTTGTGTGCTCATTTTGTGTCTCTGTAGTAATTAAGATAAGATAAGATAAGATAAGATATTCCTTAATTAGTCCCACAGTGGGGACATTTGCAGTGTACAGCAGCATAGAGGATAGTGCAAAAAACAAGAAGCATCAGTGAAAACAAAAAGTAAGATACAACACAGCAAAAAAAAAAAGCAAAACAGAAGTGAAACAAAATATGAACAATTTAAATAGAAGAAAAATAAGAAAATTTAGAATTTCTTTGTGGTCATTTGTGCCTCTGTAGCTTGTCTTTGTGGTAGTCTTGTGTCTGATGTCATTTTGTGTCTCCCTGTAGTCGTTTTGTTAATATTTTGCATCTCACTGTAGTTGTTTTGGGTCTGTTTGTTGTCATTTTGCATCTCTCTGGGGGTCATTTTGAGTATGATTGTGGTCATTTTGGGTCTCTTTAATGTTGTTTTGCATCTGTTTGTGATCATTTTGCATCTCATTGTAGTTGTTTTGGGTCTCTCTTTCTTGTCATTTTGGGTCTCTCTTGTGGTCATTTTGGGTCCGTTTGTGGTAATTTTGGATCTCTTTATGGTCGTTTTGGGTCTCTTTGTGGTCATTTTGGATCTGTGGCAATTTTGCATCTCTGTTGAGGCCATCTAGCATCCGTTTGTGGTCGTTAAGCATCTTATTGTAGTTGTTTTGGGTTTCTATGTGGTTGTATTGCATCTGTAGTAATTTTGGGTCTCTGTGGTAATTTTGCATCTCTCATAAGGTAACTTTGCGTCTGTTTGACAAGATAAAATAAAACTTGAGGGAAGCTGTTGTGTAGCAGTTGCAGTACAAAGTAGTTTTGTGTCTATTTGTAGTCGTTTGATTAATCGTTTGAAAGAAACTGGGGCTCTGTCTCAGGGGCCCCCCGACCTCTTGGGCCCCTGTGCCCGGTGGGCCCGTCCTGTAACGGTTAGGGTTTGACATAATCATAAGAATACTGATATACAAGAAGATTAGCGCAGTTTGGAGATAAGATTATGAAGAATAGGCTGGCCGAGGTAAAAGCCCCTATTTCAGTGCACAGGAATAGACAGGAAGTTGCTTCCATTTGCTGCAAAACACCGTCAACTTAAACAAACTCACAGACCACAAGAGCATCAGACTGAAAACTGCTCCACCACAAAACAGGAAGCCTGCACCTACCTCGGCTCAGCGTCAGTGCGAAGTCAGCTGGCAATCTCAGTTTGCCTTATCAGGCTATGTTTTATCCATGAATAACTCTGCTACAGCAACACAGAATACAAAGAAACAACAGGATGTCATGTTAGCAGCTATTTCATATGCGAAAGGTGCAATTTTGTGTCTTTATTGCAGCCATATTGTTAAAATCATAACATTTACATTTTGAGTGAACTTATACATGTAAAAGAAAAAGTATGTACATTGTAAAACTCAGAAAAATGCAAAATAATTACGGAAAATAAATTAATCAACATGGGAAAACTGACTTTACTAAGCTCTATGACTCATTTTCAAGTTAGATTTAACTCACAATATCATGTTGGATTTAGCGATACATTTTTTTTTACTAAAGTACGGTTAAGTCAGTACAACTAAAGATTAATTAGAATACACTTTCAAGCTAAAAAACAACAACAACAATGAGAGATATCACACCCTGAAGCTTCAGTCTGGAATAATAATTTGCCTACTTGCCTGTTTTTGTTTCCAAAAAATGTCCCGTCATTGGAAGTCTCTCAAGCAACCTTGAAGCAGTTTAGTATCTAAAGAGCCTGACTCGTATAGAGCTCAAACTGCTGCTTGCATGTACTGCCTCTGCTCTCCTAGCTCAGCCTTATTTCCTGTTCTGTGCAAGTGTCTGTTTCTCCACCGAAGAGTGCGACCGGTGATACATTACAGCACTAAAACCACAAGAAATGGGAAGTCTAACTTTAACCATACTTCCTAACATATTCTCGATATTTATGCGTTCTTTTTATGGCACCTCACTGACAGGGGGCGGACTGGAAAGAGTGGCAAGGCCGTGATTCATTGTGACATTACAACATATTAATACTAAAGATGAAACCATTTTTTTAAAATTAAAAAAGACGAAGTTACTGTAAATGCATGTTGAAGGCAGATATGTATAGCCTAGTTGTTATTTATTTCAAGCAGATGATAGGCACCCATAACAATACATTTAAAAGTGAATAAAACATAATAACAGTCTGACTGTAAACCAAAAACAATTTGTATTATTTGTATTTGTATGTGTGTTTATTACTGCTGTCAGCTGAGCACTGCTTCACCATTGGTGCACGTGTATGCCCTCTGCTGGATTATCAGCTCAAATACAATTAACCATGAGATGGCTAAGATAGAAGCTCTTTATTTATCATGAAAGTCGCTTTTTTAATGAATTTTACTTTTTTTTAACAGGTGTTGTTAAACGGGGGGAATTCTGCATACACAGTAATAAGTAGTAGTAAGTAAGACATCTTCCAAAAAATAAATAAATTTGGACATTTTTACCAATAACTGCAGTCTCAGTTTTAAAGCTAGAGTGAAGATACCTAAGAAATCCATTGGTACCAACCATGTCATACTAGCTCGTCGCGAAGGAGTTTAATAACACTCTTAACTTATGCTAAATTTTGGCGAGGAAAAACTGGCATAGCCATTTTCAAAGGGTTCCCTTGACCTCTGACCTCAAGATATGTGAATGTAAATGGGTTCTATGGGTACCCACGAGTCTCCCCTTTACAGACATGATCACTTTATGATAATCACATGCAGTTTGGGGCAAGTCATAGTCAAGTCAGCACACTGACACACTGACAGCTGTTGTTGCCTGTTGGGCTGCAGTTTGCCATGTTATGATTTGAGCATATTTTTTATGCTAAATGCAGTACCTGTGAGGGTTTCTGGACAAAATGTGTCATTGTTTTGTATTGTTAATTGTTTTCCAATAATAAATATAGACATACATTTGCTTAAAGCAGCATATTTGCCCAGTCCCATGTTGATAAGAGTATTAAATACTTGACAAATCTCCCTTTTAGGTACATTTTGAACGGATAAAAAATGTGCGATTAATCTCAATTAACTATGGACAATCATGCGATTAATCGCTATTAATTATTTTAATCGATTGACAGCCCTACAAACAACTAATTGATTCATTGAGAAAATAATCGACAGATTAATCAACAATGAAAGTTACAACTCTCTTATCTTTTCTCAAGGAGCTTCACTTTTGTAGACAAAAACCTACAGACTGAATGACAGAAAGTGTTTTTTTTTCTCAACATTGCATTCAAATGTCATGTCGCTTTGAGTCAATACATGGGAAACCTTGTCTGGGGTTGGGTAAGACATAAGATAAACAATAAACAAAAAAATGTGCGATTAATGTTGATTAATCATGGGCAATCATGCGATTAATCGACCGCCGTAGTTAAAACATTGACGCTGCAAATAATATGTTTATTTATATTTGTATTGTTTATTATTTGTATTTCTCTGTTTAAGGTGCTCTCTGGTTGCACCCCTGTTATGACCACTTTTATTTGTCTACGTACTGTTACATTAATATAAAATATTGTTAAAATTATTAAATACTTGTGTCAATAATTCGAGAACACAACATCACAAACTTCAGACATATGTATTATTGAAGCTTGCCGAGGTATCTCAGTATTTTAAGACAGCATTAAAGCAGCAAAAGCTGGATCTTTCAATTCTTGTCATTTATCAGAATAGTTAATCGATTAATTGTTTTTCACATAGGTAGGAAGCCCCGCACGAGGCAGGGCATCAAAAAATTAGTTTGAACTCATAATGTTCCTCTCCACGGAAATCTTTAGTAAAAGGCGAAAGATTTATACGATCTGAAGAGAAACTTGAGTGAACTATCTTCTCTTTCAACAGGTAGAGCTAGTGATTTCCCGGCATACACTCCACAGTCACGGTGGCAGTGTGTCGACACAACTAAATTTGTACGTCGTGTATAATCTACTTGTGTAAAGACACGTTAGATTAAAGGAAATTCATTTAGATTGACGTTTTTTCAATTTAAGCGATATATTTAGACTATCAAAGTTTTGATATATTGCGCGCGGTGCATGATGGGTAGCAGTAAATTAATCCCGTTTATGTTTCATAGTTGCTTTTGGAGAGTTTTTCTAGCACCATGAATTCAGCAAGATAAAAAATAATTGTCAAAAAAAACTATTAACAAGCTTAACTTTGACTTTAAAAACAAGGAAATACAGTCAAAAAGGGAATAAAATAAGAAGTCTGGAAATCACAGGGAGTAAATACAAAACGAGAGGATTACCTCCTGCTACTTCCGTCTTCGTACAGGAAGTACAAAGATATGTCCTATAGTCGTTGTGAAATGCTAAAACTAAGTCATTATTTTAAAAAACAACTGTCCATGAAGCATTTTTCTAGTTAAAACATATCATAAAGGTTACCTGTTACCGGTATAAGCCACTACTGCTAGTTTACAGCCTCTCTTGTTCAACAAATGGGTAAAGATGACTTTTGGACTTTAAGTCTCCATTGTTTTATATCTGTGGTCTGCACATGCTTCTGTTACACAAAAATAATGATTTCTTTATTTCAAACCTTTTTGTCTTAAAACATACTGGAAACCTTTATCTTTCCATGCCTCAAAAATCCTTTAAAGGGGACATATCATGCTCATTTTCCGGTTCATATTTATATTTTTGGGTTTCTACTAGAACATGTTTCCATACTTTAATGTTTAAAAAAAAAACTTTTTTTTCCTCATCCTGTCTGCTTGAATATACCTGTATTCACCCTCTGTCTGAAACGCTCTGTTTTAGTACATTTCAATGGAATCGCGTTGCTAGGCAACAGCTTGGGTCCATGTTTACTTCCTGTCAGCTGATGTCATTCACATACACTGCAACAGGAAATAAACTGGGACCCATTTAGAATGTTTACGTTTAAAACTTTGAAATGGTCTAAATATTGTAGATTTGTGACATCACAAATGGACAGAAATCCTGACGGCTTGTTTCAAAAGCTCAGTTTCTGAATACGGGCTGTGTTTATTTCTTTGTGGATTAAGCGTTTCAATACTTTCACAGTATTTATATAGAACTTAAACCTGCTTTATAATAAAGAAAAGCCATGAAAATGTCCCTTTTTTATAATATGGGACCTTTAAATTAAACATTTGAAGGGAAAAAAATCAGTGTGGTTGTACTGATCACAAATTCTGTCAACACTTCAACAGTTGACAGTATACTATAGTAATACATGATCCATTTTGGCTAGGGGTCCTATAGTACATATACTATAGGACCCCTAGCCAAAATGGTTGGGAACCAGTGGGTTACAGACTTTTATTATTTGAGTTTTTATGCTGAAGGACAAACGTGTTCTACCCTGAAGAAATATTATTTTTAGCCTAGAACCTCTAGCAGTTCAATCCAGCCGAGGTTTGACATATAATTTCCCCATAATTACAACCTATAAATCACTGGGTGTATAGGCTACAAAAAAAATCTTCTCCTTAAATCAGGGCTGAGCAGAAGCCTGTGGTTTTGCAGGAAACAATGGTCAGTAGGTTACAATAATTTTAAGGCATTGCTGAACAAAGGTAGGTGTCTAGACAAAGTAGTGTTGAAATAGGCTGTACCAGTTTCTCTTTTTCCATCTCTTCAAATAAAAGATCACCTTCAGGCATGTTTCTAAATTTACAACACTTACCCCAATTATCTTCATGACGTTAACATGCAGAAGTCTTGACCTACAAGCACATAGCAGGCCTATAAATGTCCTTTACATACACATTTTGGTCTAATATTCACAGAACTAAGACTGCAAAGGGTTGGTGCCTTATACGGTGGTTGTTAACAATACCTACAAGTGTCAGGATCAACTTCCTTGTGGTTTGACAGACAATCCGTTTTATAAAAAAAGTGTCACAGCACAACAAAGTTTGGTTGACTTTCAACATAGATGAGGTTTATTTGTGGTAGTGCCACCCATTCTTTGTATAATTTGAAAAATTACAAAAGTGAACTGATAAATATGGTTACCAGCATCATTTCCCAATTCAGATTTTAAACATTAGCGTACACAAAATATGTCACAATCAGAATGTTAGAAGTACAACAGACAAATGGCAGTTTTGTGCAAAAACATCATCAATACTGTACGTTATCAGAAAATACAATTCTTTACATCAAACTGGCAGGGCATTCTGTGTAAATGTAAAGAGACAGTAAAACAACTGGAAGTGGATTCCATGCAGTATTAATAGCACTCTGAACACATTAATGCAAGTTTATTTCATGTTCTTCATCTTGTTAATAGCTTCAGAAATCAGAAATGGAAATCTGTTGTTATCCTCCCCTCCTCCTGTTTTTTAAAATCAGGCTGATGTTACTGATGAATCATTTTAGCAGCTGTGGCGTTCAGACTGTACTCCAGAATTATGCTTCACAAACCATTTAAAAAGAGGGCACCCAATCTTTGGCGCACACCATGTAAAGTTGTCACCTTGGTCCGTCTACATCCAAAAGGATTGATTGGTTCTACTTTATCTTTTGGTCATCTGTTCAAATATAAATATAGATCAAAATATTTTAATATAAAAATAAGGCAGGTTTCATATTTTTATTCATGTTTGCCCCAGTTGGATTTGTCAGCCTATTGTGCATCTTTCACTGTCCACAAAGCCACATTGTTGTGTAGTGGTTTATATTCTCGCGCACAAGGCTGGGCTGCACAAAGGGGATTGTAAAAACCGACCATTTTAAAAGTGTCTGTGTGCAGCTTCACGGCAGCTCTATTCAGTTCATATGGCCTTGACATCGATAAGTTGGCCATTCTGGGCCCCTTGCCTTAGGGTCTTGATCCCTTGCAGTTTGCGGCCGTGAAGGGTGAAGCGAGACCAGGCGGCCAGCTGGAGCAGGGCACAGGTGATAGGCACAAACACCACCATGTAGAAGCAGCCCAGGCGTAGCGGCGGAGTCCCTGAGCCGGAGGCAACTTCAGGCATGGAAACCAGAGAGTCCTTCACGGGTTGCCTCTCAAAAATATCATAACCTGGGGAAGAGAAATCCAACATGAGAACAAAGTAGTTCCTGCAGCGTATGCAAAGCACAGAAGTATCAAATCACACACTGAACCGCTCGGTCCCTCCACTAAACACCTATTTGAAACAAGGTAATTATGTACACGTCATCATGAAGGACCCAGTCTGAGTGTTTCTGTCAGTACCTGTGTAAGCACACAGCAGCCAGGTGCCAATAAGAGGGGCGAACGTCTGCCCAGGTTTGGTCAACAAGGCCACCATCCCGAAGAGGAGAGCAGAAGCGGCCTGCGGACGTCGATTCACCACAAAGTCCTCGTCCACCAGATCGGAAATAACCAGTTTCAGCAGCTTGCACGTCCCTTCTGTAAACACCCGGTTACTAGGAGGAGGAGAAGTCAGGTTACAGTCTTCAGCCACGTCAGTAATGTAATTTGTGAAAAAACATTGATTTTAAAGATGTTTATCAAGAGTAGGTTGTTCAGTTCTACTTTAGAGTATGTTCCATTAATTATGTATGTCAATCATCATTCATAAGGTGTCATTATTTGGCTGATATGTTTTTGTATCAGCTCAGCCTGAAGGTGTGACAGAAAGATCCAAAAGCATTCACACATTGTTCACAACTACCGCGACTGTGACTAATATATGACTAACCAACCACACACACTATCAGGGCTCGGCTGCTGAGTGCTTAAGAGTATGAATCTTGTTAATAATGGAATAAAATGACTAATTTCTGCCAAAATGAAAATCTGGAAGTTGCTAAACGTCTACTCTGATTCTTCAATATATCTTTGCTCTTTATTGACCTAATAAAGTCATTCTGTTTCTCCATATTCTAAAATCTCTAGTGTCATTTCTGTCTACTCTGTAATTAAACTATGCTATATCTATCGTTTGTCTGTCCTCTTCTATCCTCTATGGATAGAAACTGTTGTACAGATTTTAAAGCCCTTTGTGGAAAATGATTTTGGGCTACATAAATAAAGCACTCTTGCTCATTTTGAGTGACAAACTGGAGTAAAGTTTTTCTGGGAACAAAAGATATTGTAGCACAGAAAAAGTTAGCACAATATTTGGTTACAACATTTGCTACACGAATGTTGAGTTATCCTTGGAAACAGGCTGCGACTGAACCTTATGAATGCGAGGCACAGAACGACACATGTTGCGGTGTGTTTTGTGTATTCAGCTTTTGAAAATTAATGAACGAAAACAAGCAAACAAAAGTACAAGCTGTCACACATCGGATCCCCTGATGCGTGTGCTGATGATGTGTGTTCGTGCGTGGCCATACCTAGCAATGAAGATGCACAGCAGATAAATGTGGTCAGCCCCTGCCACCAGCATAGCCACACTAAGTCCCAGTTTGAGCATAAATAGCCAGCGGATAACCTGGTAAACCCCGTAACGCTGGCACAGTGTCAGGAAATACAGGTTGTTCAGGTGGGGGGCAATGTAAGAGATGCCTGCGTGGGAGCAGAAGCAGAACTACATTAAAAAAAAGACTAATCATCAGCAGAAAGAATAGATATTTTAAAATAAAAAAGACTGATAGCAAATAATATAAAAATTTACATCTGTTCTTAACGATTCAGGAGATAGATTTCAGAATACCACTTCGCTGGTTTTCTGAGATCTTCCTGATCTTTAAATCTGGGAGGATGATTGGATCAAATTACCACGCTGCATCCACATCTAATTATTTGTAACTCAAATGTGTTTGTAATAGGGCTGCCCCCTCTTAATCGACTAATCGCTTGTTTCGGTCTTAGTCAATCAAGATTTCTTTAGTCGATTAATTGGCTTTTTTCATGCTGAATGACTTATTTCCAAGAAACATCTCAGGTAAACACAAGATTTTAAGTAGTGCTTTTGTATGTTTCTTTGTGGAGAAACTCAG
Source organism: Sebastes umbrosus (assembly GCF_015220745.1). Lineage (NCBI taxonomy): Eukaryota > Metazoa > Chordata > Actinopteri > Perciformes > Sebastidae > Sebastes > Sebastes umbrosus. Next base: position 20,475,269 of record NC_051288.1, on the reverse strand, counting down.
ATCTGTCGAAAATCTAGTCGACTAAGAATTTCTTTGGTCGAGGACAGCCCTAATTTGTAATATAAAAAAGCTTGCATGCTGTCAGTAATGGTATACCTTCAGTCTGTGTTTTCCATTCAGTATAACTTTCATCTCACAGTCAAACCCAGTATAACATCTAAAAATAAAAATCACACTCCTCTTGCAGTTAATTTGATAATAATTTGTGATTTCCTTAAATGTTTAGATTACGCTGATTGATTACTGCAGCATGTAATACTGTCAAACATGGATTAAGAAGACTTGAATGTGAGTTATTTCCTGCCTCTTACCGAGTAAGATTGAACCTGTAGAGGCAGTAATATTATCAGACAGGAGATGTTCCAGGAAAAGAGGGAAGAAGTTGCTGTTGAAATGGCAGTGAAACACCTGCAGGGGGAGCAGAGACAACAAGAGAGTTTAACTGAGTCGATTAAAACACTGAGCAAAGTTCCATAAAACATTTTTTCCTTAGACAACTGATTAAAGAAAAATGGACCCAAAACTAAGAACATATGACAAAGTGGAAGAGAAAATTATAAGGATTTTCTAAAACAGTGATAGTGTCTTCCTACTTTATCTCTACTAGCATTCGTAGCACACCCAATGTGATTAATACCGTACCTGAATGAGGTTCATTGACACAAACCACAGGAAGTTCCTATGTTTGGAGAGCTGCTTGAGGTACTGTCCGATGGTGACAGGGTTTTCTGGGTGGGTAAGTGGAGCTTGGCCAACACTCAGCCTGCGACAGAGCAAAAGAAAACGAAAGAGAAGTGAGATTGAGAGAAAAAACTACAACACAGTCCAAAAAACACGTCAACCAAAGTTATTGAGAATTTCCAGATGTTTAGAAAATCCTTACTCTTTGAGTGTCTGTGCCTCATCCTGTCTTGGACGGACTTCCTTCTGGAAACGACGCTGTAGCAATCGAGACACTGAGAAAAAGCCCAAGATGGAAAAAGCTGCAAGAGTCACACAGAAGAGACGGAAGGAGTAGAAATCCCCCTTGTCCCAGAAGGAGTAAGACAGGAATACGGAGAATGAGCCCAAAGCGCTGAACACGGAGCAGTGGAAGTTGAGGCGGTTGCGATCGGTGGTGGACACAGCGAGGTCCGCCAGCAGGGCGCTGTGGTGGAGGTCCACCATTGTGAGGAAACCATCGTACAGACACAGGCACAGTATGAACTGCAGCCCCGGACTGGCCCACGCCACCCAGAAGGCCAGGAAGGACAGAGCGAAGAGGGGGCCATTTGTGGAGAGGGCCTTCAGGCGCTTCAGCACCACCTCTGGAGTTGTGATCTGAGAGCCTGACCTGGGTGGAAAAACAAAAAATTTGCAGTAATTAGATAAAAATACAGGTCTTATGATAATTAAGATATCTTATCTGGTGCGACGAGACAAGGCCAACAGACCTATTTAAATACTGTAGTAGACCACTTTAGTACTGGTCACTTTAACATGGCTGCTGTTATACCACCTACGTAAATGCATAATCAGCAAATAAAATATATTAAAACCATCATGCAAAAGGACAAATGAATAAAAGTGTGAATTCACGTCCCTGCTGTAAAACACCCTGACAATCAGCTTAAAGGGTGCAGATATAACAAACTTTTCCACAGGATAACTTTGTTAAGTCACTACTTTACAACAGTACAGTCACAGACGGTGTAATCAGAATGAAATGCAAACACAGATGGCAGCTTTATGTTTGACAATTCTCGCTCTGATATGTTTACCTAGCCTCATGAGCCTTACTGCAGCTGATAAAAGAGTTTGTACTGAAACATTTGCGTGTGCAGGGGTGTGTAACTGTCAGAGCTTAAGGGCAACGTGTGCAGGAAGCACAGTGGTAGAAATCTGCAGGTCGACTGGAAAGCCAGGAGGGATTAGAGGGCATAAGGAAGTCAGAATGAGGACAATAGTTTCAGGATCATTTTACACGAAGATACAGTGTCTAAATACAAATATAATATATTCACTCTTGTGAAGGGCTCACTGCATGGGTGGAATATGGTCTCAAAAAAGTACAAAAATCAAGTTTCCTCCAAAAATACCCAAGGCACACTGTAGAGTTGCAAAATTAAAATGCCTTTTTATATGGTAATAATTGTTTAAAAGCATTAATTGAGGCAATTTGCTATGACAAAAACAATTATCAATTAATAATAGCTTCTTACGCTTGTTGGCATCTTGTCTGTGTGAGTCACATCGATGTTTAGGAAGTCTAATTTAGAAAATTGTTGTAGGCAGCTGATAATTTGTTTTGCTATGTTTTGAATGTTGTTTACTGCAGTGTTTTCTCTGAGAAAAAGGAGGACGAAGGCAGGATGGAGACACTTACTGAGGAGAGTTGAGGAAGGCGCGATCACTCAGCCAGCCAAAGAGAGGGTCATTACAACTGTTCCATATTAGGAACACTGTCTGTGGAGCAGCAGAGAGAGAGAGGGCGGGTAAGAAGACAATAATGGCATATAAAAAACAACAAATAAAGGATGATGGTCTATCGATAAGCTAGGACATGATATCAAGATTCTAACAATTAAAAGATCTCACTTATAACTGTGGATTTAAATAATCGTGATACTTATGTAAGGGGATGACTTCAGAAGACCATTTGAATAATCCAATTCTAACCAGTAGAGCTGGGCAACAGACTAGCGACTTATTGTTTATTGTCTGATTTTATTGTCTTTGAATCATAAACAATTTACAGAATGAAAATGTCAAATTATTCCTAAAATGGTTTGTGAAATATTTGTGAATGCCAGGTGATTACATGCATTTCAATGTGACGAACTTCAATTATCAAGACCTGTGTTTTGTGTTTGCTTCATTAACAAAATAAAAAGTTTTCCATAACTGAACAGATATTCTATATACTGTATATCAAAACTAGAAGTAGATCCTCTGGTTACTGCGATGTACCTGTTTTTTTCCTGTAATGCCCAGCTCATTATATTTTCTTCAGCCCAAATGGTTTTAAAGTTAGAAAACTGAACATTGTGGCACCTATCAAACTGGTCTGACTAGTATACAGCCTTAAAAAAACATTGCTGGCACACAAAAAAACATTGCTGGCACACAGCAACACTGGAATGCTACATTTCAAGCCTGGACTACAACTAAAAATGTAGAGCATGTGTCTAACTGACACAGCTACAGATGCAGGACTCTTGTCACTCACCTCTCCCACCCAGAAGGAGACTTTATCAATCTTATAGATGGACACGAATGTCTCCACGTAGTAAAGGAGGAACACATTGTGGAGGATGGAGGTAAACAAGGCCAAAGAGCCGTAGAGCACTGCAGTAGAGACGACGCTTTGCCAGCAGCCCCAGGTGCTCCTGCCCATTTCTTCTTTCTCAATCACACTGCTCCGTCTTTTCTCTGCGCCAAGCTGTAATCATCTCACGGCCTGGCCGACCCAGTGTCACCACCTCATCATCGCCTGCAAAAACACAGTGCAAGTGGATAAATCCATAGTTAGGAGACAAGGAAAATATATTCTCTCACCCTGAAGCAAAAATACATACAAGTTTGTAAACATGAGCACTCATCGTATGCTTAAGATTAGGGCTGTCAAAGTGAATGTGATAATAACGCATTAACTCAACTTCGGACTCAGTTTTAAAGTTAGAGTGAAGATGATGATATCATATGAAACTACAAACCTAAGGAATCTATTGGTACCAACCATGTCATACCAGCTTGCTGTCGAGAAGGAAGTTAAATAATGTTCCAAACTTGCGCTTAATTTTGATGAGGAAAAACTGGCATGGCCATTTTCAAAGGGGTCCCTTGACCTCTGACCTCAAGATATGTGAATGAAAATGGGTTCTATGGGTACCCACGAGTCTCCCCTTTACAGACATGCCCACTTTATGATAATCACATGCAGTTTGGGGCAAGTCATAGTCAAGTCAGCACACTGACAGCTGTTGTTGCCTGTTGGGCTTGAGTTTGCCATGTTTGCATAAAACAAGCATATTTGCCCACTCCCATGTTGATAAGAGTATTCAATTCTTGAAAAAGCTCCCTTAAAGGTATATTTTGAACAGATAGAAAATGTGCGATTCATTTTGCGATGAATCGCGATTAACTGTGGACAATCATGCTATTAATCGAGAGCAAATATTCTAATCGATTGACAGCCCTACTAAAGATATTTCTGGGCATTACTTGAAGTTACAGCAATGTCTCTAATATTATTGTCTCTGTCTCTGCACAGAGTTTGAGCAGACCAGGAAGGAGCTATTTTCATAGCAACTTTACAGTAAGGCCCACGCCCAGCTGTGGTGTGTGTAAAATTATAACTTCCCTCAGTCATTTTTATGACCACTCCCGTGACATTTTAGCTCACAAAAAGCTGAAAAACTGGTCTTCTTCACAGTGAAACGACAAAAGGAAAGTCATACGATCCTCAGTAAGTCCTTCTTTTCAGGCAAAGTGCTACATTACATCATAATATCAGATTATTTTAAAGACAAAGAAAGCACTGCCTTGAAAAGCACACATAATGTTGTTTCCATGTCACATGATCTCTTTGTAAATTATTGTCTTTTGTCACTAATAAATGAGGAGACAGAGTTCCCCGCCATGAATGCAAATCTCCCACGTGTCTTCGTGTCAGCTGCTCAGGTCTGCCCTCCAGTCTGACTGCATTAACCAGTCAATCATGTACAGTGGTTGTTTTACTCTGTACAGTGTCTCTGTTAAGGTGGATGAAGGTCTTTATTCTATTACAAATGAAATTCTGTTCTTTTTCTTTACTTTTCTGTTTTCCTTGTGCTGTCCACTTATTCTCAGTCATGCTGAGAGGTTTAGGTTTTTCAGCAAAAATTTAGGAAAAAGTTGTGAATAAAGCCGGAGCATTGGAGGGTACAAAAAGTAAAAAAAAAAAAAAATCTTGTACTAATCAAAAAGTTAACTTATGTGCACAGGTCTCATTTAAATTAGCCTTTTACTAAATGCACTTTGAATTGTATGATAGAATATCTGCTGTCACGTAGCACGGAGAACAAATTCACTTTAACAGGCTTCTTACTTCACACCTGACTCCCACAAGCTCAGACTTGCCCTCTAGCTAAACATCCTCTCGCATCGTCAGTGGGGGGAAGCCATATAACAGCTAATGATAACAGTGTCTCAAGGCGATGTGATACTTTCTGTCGGAGTCAACCACAATGTAGCGTCTAAGCAAAGCTGCAAAACCACAGATTCACATCAGGACTTGGTCAAAGCAACCGCCTCTGGAGTGCAATAAAAAGCTTTCCAACATGGTTCCCATCAGATCCAAGCACTAAGCAGTGAAGTGAAACGGGATGAGTCTCAGCTGGATGCACCACATCACATCTCTCATATCTTACTAAAATCAGATGTCTACTTGGTAACAGGCAACAGAGCGGGACGTGGATCTACAAATATCCAATTCATGTCCTCTCAGCCACAGCTGATTCAGCAGCAGTTTACACCTGTGGAGAGGTTTCTTGGTGGGATGAATCTGTTGTATTCACTCTGATAGCCTAAAGATATGATGGTGACTGAGCAGAACACAACAAAAGGGGGGATCCATCATCCCATTTATGACTTGTTGTAGACATTTAGATCATAAATGTGGTCAATAATAAATAAGCTGAATGCAACAATCCTGCTGACAACATCCACTGAACCTGAAAGGCACAACATGCAAACACTGCCAGTGTTATTTAGCAGGGTTTTAAACACCTAACACACCTTAAAGCATACGTAGCGTCCTAAAATCAAGCTGGAATAGTAATGTAGTCATAAAATATAGAGAGGGAAAATGCTTCACAACATCTTTGATGAGAATTGTCTTACTTGCTACACACATTATGAACATGTGGCGTTGTTTGTCTTGAAAAATGAGATATCAATAAACAATAATACATTCTATTTAAATTGCACACAAATATTGCATTAAAAGTGCTTCATAAGGCAATACAAGCAAGATAAATTAAGCTAAAGTAAAAACAATAAAATAAAAATAATAAAATACAAATCACAGCCTATTATAGGCCGTTAATTTAATAAATATTAAAACCCTTTTACTCTGAGTGGAACAGGTGCTTTGCCAGCCAAACAATTACACAATAAAGGAAGTATTCACACAATATCTCATTCCTACTTTCCTCATTCCTATCTCCTTTCTCACCCAGCCTCTGAAACCATCTGTGTGATACCGTGGTGTAGAAAACATTGGTTACAAAATTATACACACACCCCTTTTGTAGAAAGAAAGAAAGAAGCATTTCAGAACAAATCTGGCCCCATCCTCAGTCTTTTTGCATAGATATGATATCGAAAGTAAAAGTCTGGATATCTGATTTAGTGGTTTAAAACAGAGAAGGGAGAAAAGTTTGCTTAAGACAATGAATCACCTGCTTATTAAAAACCATGGAAATACGCAGATATGATATGATCATTTTCTACTGTTTGGGGTTACTGTGTCTCTAAAATATATACTTTTAAATAAGTGGTGTATCTATTCATTTGAGTATTTACACCAACTAAACTAAACAATATTCCCCTGGAAATAATTTAATAATTTAATTTGTGATTTTACATCAACCAGCTATCCTAAAAAAAATAACTTTTAACAAAAGTATAATTATTTATTATCTATTCAATTCAATATGCTTAAGACAATGAATCCCCTGCTTATTAAAAACCATGGAAATACCCAGATATATGATAATTTTCTACTGTTTTGGGTTACTGTGTCTCTAAAATATATACTTTTAAATAAGTGGTGTATTTATTCATTCGAGTATTTACACCTATTACATCTACATTTCTAAACTAAACTAAACAATATTCCCCTGAAAATAATTTTATAATTTAATTTGTGATTTTACATCAACCAGCTATGCAAAAAAAAAAGTAACTTTTAATAAAAGTATAATTATTTATTCACTATTCAATTCAACATGCTTCATTGGCATGAATGTAACAAAGACAATATTGCCAAAGCCTCAAGTAACAGTCACTATTATGGTTACTACCAGCTAGTCAGAATCAGAATCAGAATCAGAAAGGTGTTTATTGCCAGGTGTAAGGGGTATACACTAGGAATTTTCTTTGGCTTTTTTGGTGCAGTCAAACAGTATAATTACAAAGAATAGATAAAAAACGTAGAATAAAATAAGAATAAAATAAAATGTACAATTTACAAAATAAGCTATAAACAGATGTAAACAGATAGTGCAAATTACAGTTACAGTTACACTATCTGCAATCATCTTTGACTCTAACCACTGGTGCACTTTACACTATACATCCTATATACCACTTTATAGACTGCACATATTACATTTATTTATTATACATACTACATTTATTTATTGACAGACTGTACACACTATGTTCACCCATTCACTCTGTATCTTTTATATCTCTATTATTGTTGTTTTTTATAATCTTTGTATACCTTTACCTCTCCTGTGTTTCACTCTGTTTGCTGATGTTCACCTGAGTTTCCCTCCAGGGATTAATAAAGGTTCATCTAGTCTTATCTTAGATAAGCTAATTAATAAGCATGGACTAATACCACTCATTAGACTGGCTCAAATGTGACCATTAAAGCTTCAACTAACACCCCACATGTTGTGTAGTCTGCTGAATCTGATCATAGCAGCTGGCAAGATCGATAACTATCTGAAAATATAAACACAATCTATCACTGGGCTAGCTAACTACTAGCACTAGTTAGCTCATGCTAGCATTAGTGCTAGCTAGTGCTAACCGTTAGCTAGTTGTGCTAACCGGTTAGCACTAGCTCGCTAACGGTTAGCTGGTTAAAGATAACGTTATCTGGCTGCTTAAGAGAGATAAACACACATTTACAACCAGCTTCAAGTAAATTCATATCATAGTAAGATATAAAATGTTACGTACCGACATAAAGAGCCGTTAACCAGACCGAGTAATGGTGTTTGTTGTCGAGAGGAAGCTGTTGATCTCTCTGAGTGTGATCAGTGGAAGAGGAGCAGCAGAGACCAACAGCCCGGTGGAGACACACCACGTCATGGCAACTACAGTCACACACACAGCTGTGACGACCGGTCTGGAGCTGTAGAGGGGTTTCTAGTTAGTGGAGACAAACAGAGAAGAGTTACAGCGACACCCAGTGTTACCAGTCAGAACCATGGTTATAACCTGTTATCTTAGTCCATTTAAGATAAGATAAAATGGACCTTTATTAATCCCCAGAGGGAAATCCAGGTGTCAAAGCAGCAACATCAGCAAACAGAGTGAATCACAGGAGAGGTAAAGGTATACAAACATTCTAAACACAATAATAGAGATATAAAAGATACAGAGTGAATGGGTGAACATAGTGTGCACAGTCCATTAATAAATAAATGTAGTATGTACAATAAATAAATAAATAAATAAATGTAATATGTACAATAAATAAATAAATAAATAAATGTAATATGTACAATAAATAAATAAATAAATAAATAAATGTAATATGTACAATAAATAAATAAATGTAATATGTACAATAAATAAATAAATAAATAAATGTAATATGTACAATAAATAAATAAATAAATAAATGTAATATGTACAATAAATAAATAAATAAATAAATGTAATATGTACAATAAATAAATAAATAAATAAATAGATAAATAAATAAATGTAATATGTACAATAAATAAATAAATAAATAAATGTAGTATGTACAATAAATAAATAAATGTAGTATGTACAATAAATAAATAAATAAATAAATGTAATATGTACATATGTGCAGTCAGCAATAAAGTGGTATATAGGATGTATAGTGTAAAGTGAGTGTAAAGTGCGCCAGATAGTGCATGTTTAAATTTCTTAAAAGTCCTAATAGTTGTCATAAGGGGGTCAGCCTTGGTTGTGGAGCCTGATGGCTACCAGCATGAAGGACTGACCCAGGCGCTTTGTGTTGTGCCGAGGAGGGATGAGTCTGTTGTGGCAGCTGCCAATTCTCTGGTGCTTGCTGTTGTTTCCCTTTTCCCTGGTGTTTTTTTGGTTGAGTTGCTGAGTGATTAGAGGGTTATTCAGTTCACCTGTTGCGCAGGGTGTGGGGACTGGCTCTTAAATGATAGTTGAGAGCAGCTTGGTGCATTCCCCTCTTGGCCAATCAGGGTGTAACGACACCCTTTCTGTAGGGCTTAAAAGAGGAGGGAAACTGCACACCCAGTGTCATTCTGATCTCTCCTTCACTCAATGCAACATGTGTTATCAGCTTTACCAGAAACTCTGGTCTGTTTTGGGCCCTTTTGGGATTCTGTGATCTTTGTGTTTTGTTTGTTGAGAGTGTTGACTCCTAGTTGGGGAAACAAGTTAAGTGCCAACCAATTGGGTTACCTGCACTGGGACAATTAGGTGCTATTTGTGCAACGATCTGGCTTGCCTTACAATAGCCTAACGCCTGCAGGCTGTATTTTTGTATTCTATTCATTTGTTGATTTTCAATGAAACCCTTTATACCCCTTTCTTTTAGTGTATTTTATTTGGGAAAACTTTAAAGGAGGGTAAAAGGAAAAACACAAACCAATATTTCAGTTTCCTTAATTGTTTGTTATTATAGAGGCATTTGTTCATTATTGAAGAGGCATTTATTCATTATTATTATTAAGAAGGCATTTTATTTTATATTATTATGTGGATGGGAACTGTTTTTCAGTCTTCTGACTGAACAACTAAAGTCTGGGGAACTCAGTACCGCCACACTGTGGCTGAAGGTGCTCCTCATCTTGACTAGCTCATCATGGAGGGGGTGGAAGGGGTTTACCAGGATAGCGTCCAGCTTCCTCCTCATCCTGCCCTCTGCCACCACCTCCAGACCGTCCAGCTCAGATCCAACCACAGAGCCAGCCTTCCTCACCAGCCTGTTCAGGTCTGTTGGCATCCCTTGTGTTCATGTTACCCCCCCAACATACCACAGCAAAAAAGAGAACACTGGCTACTACAGACTGGTAAAACATCTGCAGCAGCCTATTGCATACATTAAAAGACCTGAGCCTCCTCAGGAAGAACAGTTTGCTCTGTCCCTTCCTGTAGAGGGCCTCGGTGTTATCAGTCCAGTCAAGTCTACTGTTCATATGTACTCCCAGGAACTTGTAGGTGTCCACCACCTCCACCTCCTCCCCTCGGATGGTGATGGGAGTTGGGGGCCTCGTGCTCCGCCGGAAATGTGTGGCTATATATTTGTTTATTATTTGTATACATTTCATTCAATACGTATATTTTAATTTATTTTCTATTAATTTTTCTTTATTATTTCAATCATTACTTTGAATGTATCTTAGATTTTTATATTTTATTTAATCATTATTATTATTATTATGATTATTATGAATAATCATGATAATCACAATAATAATATGTAGTTAAAGTTTATTTGATACCAGGATATGTTCATTATCAATAATATATCACCACATTTTTTTCTATAATTATTAATTATTTTATTTTTCTGGTTTCAATATTTGTTTAAAAAACAAAAAAGAAATGTTGATACACTTTGGAATTGTATTGTAAAATAAACTAACTAAGACTATAGGTCAACTAGCAAGCACAGTTTTCACTCACTGGAGGTGGAAAGTTACTGAATACATTTACAAGCACCAGGTAATCAAGTACAATTTTATGAAAGATTTTTTTTTTTATTATTATTATTAGTTTATTTTACAATACAATTCCAAAGTGTATCAACATTTCTTTTTTGTTTTTTAAACAAATATTGAAACAAGAAAAATAAAATAATTAATAATTATAGAAAAAAATGTGGTAAGTAAGTAAGTAAGTAAGTAAGTAAGACTTTATTTATATAGCACATTTCATACAGGAGTTGCAGTTCAAAGTGCTTTACATAAAATAAATAAAAAACAAGCAGCAAGAGCAGTGCATGGAGTCAACAAAATCATGATAAAAATAATAAAACATTTTAGAACAGTAGAAATAGTAAAATATAAATAGTGCAGGATAAAATTCGTAGTGCAAGTTACAGAGAAAATGCGCTGGTAAAAAGATAGGTTTTAAGATGTCTTTTGAAAATGTCTAAATGGTGATATATTATTGATAATGAACATATCCTGGTATCAAATATACTTTAACTACATATTATTATTATTATTGTTATTATTATTGTTATTATCATGATTATTCATAATAATCATGATAATAATTATAATGAGTAAATTAAAATATAAAAATCTAAGATACATTTGAAGTAATGATTGAAATAATAAAGACAAATTAATAGAAAATAAATTAAAATATACGTATTGAATGAAATGTATACAAATAATAAACAAATATATATAGTGCACATGCACGTTTATGAATCTGAATGCATCTGTAGCAATCATGGTTTGAAGAAATACAATAGTAGAAAACAAAACCGCATAAAATACCGATACTGAGTACCGATTCGATACCAATGTTTAATTAATAAGCTGTATGCCTCACTGTGTGGAAGTCACTGTTTTATGGGTAAGGCAACATCAGGCTTGAATTTACCATTTTTTTCTTAACTTTATAAAACAAAATGTAACAAATGAATAATTTGTTTTATTTTATTTATATAAATTTAATTTGTATTTATTAGTAAAATAATAAATCGTACACTTGTAACTTAGTAAAAAATCTTCATAAATAACAGAATTTTAATTTATTTTTAAAATAAATCTTACACCAACAACTTGGTAAAAAAATAATAAAAATGCACAGGAATTACAATTCAAGTGTAAACCTTTTTAAGGCAGCAAAAAATGGTCAAAAATTTAAACAGGATTACCCTTCGTTCCTCCACAGATGAATAGCTAACATCTTCAGTATTACAGAAATGTATCATGTGTTGGGCATTTGTTTTTTATTTATAGCAAGGAAGCTTACACACAATTAAAAAACTGTCCCAATAATCCTTAATTCAGCCTATCTTGAAGTTTTTTCTTTCCATCTTTTCTCCAGCAGGGGTCAGTCATAAGGCACAGATCACACAGACACAATACACACTATATTTACAGTAGGACACATTAGAAAGACCAGACAATCTTAAAACAACAACAACAACAAAACAGCAACAGCATGTCTATAATATTCACAAAGAATTCTGGTATCACTAAAAATGTTGCAGTTATAATTCTATGTGAATTGCATAGCTGTCTATACTCAACACTGAAATATCATGACATTATTGTACTTTATTAGTCTTCCATTAAGTGCTGTTTTTAAAGATCTATTTAACTTTTAACTCATTGAGTGTCCAAGTCAGGAAAAGCAGCAATAACAGTGAGTTACAAACATTAAAACACATAGGCCTCTAGATTTGATTGTATTTATGGCTATAGAAGACAAACACAATCCAAGTGATAACATGTAATACTTATTTCCAACATGGTCCCTGATGTCATAGAAAACAGGGCAGACTATCACACATTCACATTCCCAAATTCCCCAAAATAATAAGCAACAAACAGAAGACATAAATGAAAAACAACGGAAATGAACTTGAAAACCTTGTCCTAGTATTTTTTTTCTTTACTATCTCTATCTATTAGGGATGCATCGATACCGATACTGGATCGGATATCGGGCCGATACTGACTCACATAGCTGGATCGGGTATCGGTGACAATAGATCCGATCTATTCAATTCTATTCTATGTTTATATACTATATACATTATATACTGCAATTTTAATTCCTGTTTAAATTTTGACAATTTTTTTGCTGCATTAAACAGGTTTATACTTGATTTGTAATTCCTGTAATTTAAATTTATTTTACCAAGTTGTTGGTGTAAGATTTATTATTTTAATAATAAATAAAAATTCTGTTAATTACGAATATTTTTTTTACTAAGTTACTGATGTACAATTTATTATTTTAATAATGAATAAAAAGTCTGTTACTTTTGAAGATTTTTTACCAAGTTGCTGGTGTATGATTTATTATTTTAATAATAAATAAAGAATTCAATTTGAATAAATAAAAAAAAAAATTAAATTTGTATAAATAAAATAACAAAATTTAATTGATTTGTTAAATTTTGTTTTATAAAGTTAAGCAAACAATGTTTAAGTCAAGCCTGATGTTGCCTTGCATATAAAAGCATAAAGCCTTTTTTTTAATCATTTATTTATGTATAAAAACATGGAAAAGCAAAGGAGGAAACTGTGTATATACCATAACTGACCATAAGGCTGGTCGACTTATATGGGCTATGACTCCAGTGTGTGTGTGTGTGTGTGTGTATGTGTGTGTGAGCATCGAGTAACTGCAGCAGCAGCAGAGCAGCTCGGTGTTTCGCAGCGGAGAGGAGAGGACGACTCAGACTCAGAGGATATTAGTGGACTCCAGGAAACAAAAAGCAGGTGAGTCTCAGTCTTTTACTGCTTTTCTACTCTTCCCTTCATTTAACGCGTTTCCTCCACTTTTCCTGCATGCACACGCTCTCTCTGCACGTACAGTACATGTACCTATAACACTCTCAGGTGGGTGAAGGTGATTAAAGAGTGTGCAGCAGCAGCAGCAGCAGTCAGGGCTGTTCTCTCTCTCAGTGCTGCAGCAGTCCAGGTCGGACAGGTGCACATGGAGGGGATGTGTGTGTGTGCACGTTCATAGCACGCATAGGCTGCTTATAAACGATATAAACGTGCATGCAGTGATGGATTACTGTTGGGGTATGTGCAGGAGTGGTTTTGTATCCATTATAAGGAAGGATGGTCCTGAAGCTTCACACGAGCTGACTGCATTAAATAAAGGTATGATAGGAAATAATACATAATATGTTGCTCAGCTGTTTTTAAGCTGTGTTCATGCCTTACTAGAGGTGAATGTAATCAAGATGAGACAAAAAGATAAGTGGAAAGAGAGGAGGGATATTAGTCTGAGTGTTAGAGTAGTATCTGTGTTGTAAAAGTTCATTAAACTCAATCAATCACCTTTAAAACTTATAAAATTGGCTATGGGTCCTTGCATGAATGAGATAGAGCTGTGACGTTGGTTAAGTTAAATTAGTTTTTTAGATTCATTAGTTACTTTCTAATAGGTCATCCTCTGTAAAGGGATTAAAAGCTGTTACTAGTGTTTTTTATTAAAGGGACTATGTGGAAGAATCAGAAATTGCTTGTTAACAGTGACATCTGTGGCTGATAAGTCAACTACAGTCAGCGTCCTGTTGCTCGCGCTTGTGCTCACACTATACGTAGACGTGAGCATGCATTGTTGGCGTTAGCGGACTCCGTTTTCTGACCGACTATTAGCTGTGGTTGCACACTGTTAGCCCTGTAAGCAGAGCTGAAAATAAAGGCATTCGCAAGCGCGCATGTCGTCACATCTTTTGGATTTTCCTGGAAAAAACGGCTCGGATTCTTCACATGAAAAGCAGTCTAGAGGCTGACAAAGAAAACCCCGAAAGTCGCAATAAAAAAATATTTAAAAATGTTTATACATGTAAAAACCTTACATACAGTCCCTTTAATAGTTAATAAATCATTTACTAATGCTTAATAGTATCGGATATGAGCCATTAATAATCTCTCTGGCTGTTGAGCAGTAGTGGAAGAAGTATCCAGATCCTTTACTTGAGTAAAAATGTTAATACCATAATGTAAAAAATACTCCATTACAAGTAAAAGTCCTGCATTCGAAATCTTACTTGTGTACAAATGAGCAAAACAGACTTTTAAAAAAACAAGTGACAGTACTTCTTATTCACAATGGACCCTGTCAGAGTGTTATAATATGAATATATTTATTATATTATTGCTACAGATGCATGAATGTGTTAACAGTAGCTATTTCAGTGTTGTTGTAGGTCAAGGAGGAGCTATTTTAAAGTAATCTAGTACAGTACTTGGCTAATTGCAATTTGTTGCTTCCACCACTACTGTGGAGTCATTAATAAAGTTAATAATAAAGGAGTCAAAAGTTTCACACTTTCCAATCATCAGCAAAAGTAAGTCATCTGCAACTTCTGTATAAATGTTAATAAGTCATTAGTAAATGGTTCTTAGTGATCCATCAAGTCTGCAGGTGTAAATATTAATATGTTTTTAATTTGTGGTTCAGATGCCCTGCAGCCCATGTTGCAAAAGGTCAGTGGCCAGTCTGCTCTGATTGGTCAGCTGGCCCACTCTGCTGTGATTGGTCAACCGAACCAAACTCTTCAGACTCCGCTCCAGCTCCGCTCTAAACTAGCTTTGTTTGAGGGCGTGTCAAACTAGCTGCTAAGCAGGTATTATGCAAGTGCAGCACATCTTTTCACCCTCTGTCTACAACGCTCTGTTTGAGCTCCTGCTGCTCAAACTAGCTGTTATGCAAATGTGTTACTTGGTGACATCACCACGTTACAGAAGAAAAGGCGGGTCTTCAAGCAAGGCGTTTCAGGCAGTTCAGGAGCAGTGTTTCTGTGGGGGAGAGTAACCCCTTTGGCCTGGACTTTGTTACTTTGCAGACCTTTTACATGTACAAAAAACGATATAATATACTAAAGGAAAAGGAAAAAGTTCCAAAAGCATAATAGTTCTCCTTTAAAACAAGCTTGTAACTGATCTTTAAAGTATCAGTAATTCATTTATTTAACCATTATTAAAGCCATTCGTGCCACCTTAAGTGTGCCTAATCGGAGCGTAGTACAGATGACTGAAGTGGTAATCTCATCTCTCCAATCTCTCTGGTTCAAGTGGGCTTATCAGATAAGTGTTGAGAGGATTAGGGTGTTTATATTATTTGCAAGGCTGAAATTGGCCAAGCAGATCAATTTACACATTAGAATATGTGACAAATAAACTGCAAAACATTTGTGTAATGGAGAAGAACTTATGAATTTAAAGAGAAAGTCAATAATTCCTCTGATATTCAAATCAAAATGAGTGTTATTTCATCATAAATGTTGACAGATTTGAACAAGAAATGGCTCTGGTAAAGACAAATGGCTCAGGAAAGACAAAGATGGTGAGATGATATGTCATCACATGTTATGTCGTGGATGAATTTAATAATAGTACATTGACACGGCAGAGGAAAACCCTATTTTAATGCTTATTTTCTCCCTTTGAGTCCCAAGAAATCATCACATATTCTTATTTGTGCGTATGATGGCACGATGTATCAGCTCTATTTATCAGATCAACCCAAACAGAGAGCAACATTTTCTTTCTTCTGTTTATTTTCAATGTATGAAGAGGCAGATCATTTGCGACACAATCGTAATTTCATGCTTCTCTGGGAAGATTTGTCTTCAGATTTCTCCACATCACAGTAGATGTGGCCCACAGGGTGAACCCACTCATTCCTCCTTTAATGTGTGAGTAATCTCATTTGTGGTTCAGCTGCATGCCAGCTCCCAAAGGTTTGAGATAAAGATAGAAAAAAAGACGAAGAACGTATAAATGCCATATTCAAGTATAGCTTACAGAGTACATAATCCCCTTAATAAAGTATATTCATTCACTCTTTGTCGGTTGATGGCTTTTGCACAAAAGTAACCACAGGTATGGCAGTGTGTTTGGTATTTTAAGTGGGATCGGTTGAAAGGAAATACAAGAATAGCTCACCTTTTTTTATCGATTTCTCTGCAGAAATGTCACACTAGGTGTTTTGCAAATCATGCTCATATTGGCAAACAGCTTTATCACACTCTTCATATTCTGTAGGCAAGTTATGCCTTCATTTTAGGATGCTTGATGAGCACCAGAGGGCAGAGAGACTATCACTGAAATTAGGCTGAAATGTCCCAGCAGATGTGTTGCAAAACCCAGCTCTATATATGGATCAATAAACAGGAAGAAACTGATGGTCGTTGCTAAGTAAAAGGTGATTCAGACACCGCCTGCTGCTGTTGTTCGATTCCTCTCGTCTCCCATCATGCATGACACATCGGTCGTGCCACTGCCAAGGCAGATGTGTTTACCTTTCCCCCCCTCCTGGAGCGTCCATGCTTTCATCGGTGAGGCAACACCACGTTGTCTACATCCTTGCCAGCTCCTGTAGTGTACAGTGTACACAACACAAATGCAGATGTGTTGAAACTATGGTGTGTGTTTGCTTTGTGTTACATGAGGGCAGCAGCTGATAAAACCACACCAAAGGGCCTCTTCTCACCAGCGTGTCTGGTTCATCTGCTGCCCTCTATTTTGACACAGTTTTGGCAGGTGGTGGTTTTGGAAGTGCTGAAAAAGTTTGGGACATCAAACAGGACTCACGTTGTTGCGCTGTTGCTCTGCTCCAGTGATGTCACATGAGTCAGCGTCGTCTGTGGCTGAAGACTACAAGTTTGAAAATGAAAAAGATCTGTGGGTGTTGAGTTAGAAAGAAGTGAGCTTACCAGAGCTCTGCAGCCCGCTCCTCATCTCTGTTTGAGCCTTGTGACTACATTAGCAGCTACGAGCGTAACACACCTGAATCTCTGAGCCAACTGTCAGTGGTTGCATTGTGGGTAATGTAGGCCCTACATGTTGCCAAGGAAGAAGAATGTGTGGAATAAAAAGGATGATATCTCTGGTTCTGCTGCATCGATTTTGATTCTTTAGATTCTTTAGAGTACTCTTTTTATTTTATGGGGGCATATTATGAGGGATATTTTTGCTTATTTGACAGACAACAGTGTAGAAATAGGCAGAAGTGAAAGTAGATTGAAGTTCTTGCCGGTACTACTAGGCTTCAGCAACCTTCATTGCTTGATATTGTTCTCCTCCCTCCCCCAGCTTCATGCATCCCTGAACACATGATTCAATGCCTGTATGGTGCAGAAAGAAATTAGAAAGTAACAGAAAATAGAAAGGAAAGTACAAGTAGGGCTGCAACTATCGATTATTTTATTGTTGATTAAACTGTCGATTAATTTTCTCGATTAATCGATTAGTTGTTTGGTTTATAAAATGTCAGAAAATGGTGAAAAATGTCGATCAGTGTTTTCCAAAGCCCAAGATGACGTCCTGAAATGTCTTGTTTTGTCAACAAATCAAAGATATTCAGTTTACTGTCATAGAGGAGTAAAAAAAACAGAAAATATTCACATTTAAGAAGCTGGAATTAGAGAATTTTTACTTTTTTTTCTTAAAAAATTACTCAAACCGATTAATCAATTATCCAAATAGTTGGCGATTAAATTTAATAGTTGACAACTAATCGATAAATCGTTAAAGCTCTATCTGTAAGACTGCTCATTCAGCTCAGTAAGCACCAAGTTGACAAACCTGAATGCAACTTCAGTTCCTCACAACTTTAACTTTAGTGGAAATCAAGAATCAGGCTTGAAACATCTTTTGGACTGTTCAGGAAGTACATTACATCGGGTAAAGCCAGCTTTAAGAAGTAGTTCTGGATATACGTAAGGTGAGAGGATCATCGAACCATCACTAACTCTTTCCCTTCTCATCTCTCACTTTGTCACCTTAAAGGAAGGTTGGTTTCAAATCCTAGCACCCAAACTGCTCACAGAGAGGTCATTAGCCTCGCTGTGCTTCACGCTGCGAGTGATTAGCAGCAGCAGCCGTGGAGATTAAACTGAGAATCCTCCAGTGTCACAATGCTTGCGGAGCGGGATTCGCAGTGTTGACCCTTTGATCAGCGGCGAAGCTAGAGAACGGGGCAGCCAGGCGGAGATTGTGCTGATGGCGCGGGGCCTAATCTCCAGATTATCCGTCATGCTGCTCCAGTGTGCACACAGCTAATTAAGAGATGGAGTCGTGAGTTGCAATATCACATCACAGCGGCGGCATCATCATCATTTAACTCCACAAACTTTAAAATGGTCTTTAATATAACAGCACCTTCGTCATTCTGGTTGGCTAATTGGTTGTAATCAGAGAATGATGGTGCATATCAGCAGCTCATTTTCTGCTCACGCTGTCAAGTAGGCAAGAAGGTTCATACATCTCTTCAGCAAAAGTTCATCGTACCCTCATGGATGATTTGAAAGGTTTTAAGACGTCATTAGCGTCTGTTTCTGTTAAACATCGGGGACATTAAGGGCAGGTCGGAGTTTCTCTGAAAGCTTAGTGATGCACTCATGACCTGTCATTTCCTTCCAACTAAAGTATGTATGCAACTTTAACCAGTGGTGGAAAGTTATTATGCATTTACTTAAGTCATGTTTTTATAAAAAAAAAAAAAAATTCTCTGATTCCAGCTTCTTAAATGTGAATATTTTCTGGTTTCTTTACTCCTCTATGACAGTAAACTGAATATCTTTGACATTTGAGGACGTCATCTTGGACTTTGGGAAACACTGATCGCCATTTTTCACCATTTTCTGACATTTTATAGACCAAACAACTAATAGATTAATCTAGAAAATAATCAACAGATTAATCAACAATGAAAATAATCGTTAATCGCAGCCCTATTTGTACTTTACTTTCCATTTTCTGTTACTTTCTACTTTCCAATATTTAAAGAGACATATTAAACTTTAAACTGCACTACATTTATCTAACTTTACTTTTTTTAGATTAAGATTAATTTGACATAAAAATGCATTGCTCAAGATTAAACCTTTTTGGTTTGTGACAGAAAAGCAGTGTCTAGTTGGGTCACGTTTCCACCAAAAGAGACATTTCTGCTCTAAACTTTGCAGATAATTTAATTTATATAACCCTAACCCTAGTAAAATGTTCTAATATTTCACAAAAAAGCAAAGATAGTCTTTAAAAAAGATTTTAAAAAACTGTGTTTTTGTTCTTTCCTACCACATTAATCATCTCACGACCCCTCAGATTTATTTTGTGACCCACTGGAGGGGACCCAACCCCTATGCAGGGAACCACTGGACTAAACCACCCAACACTGTATAGAGTACCAGCTCAACCAGCTGTAAAATGTTGCTTCCATATTGTTGCATTAATATTAAAAACCTAAAATGTCATATATAATAATATATCAATCATAGGGGCAATATTTCTACATAATGAGTACTTTGATACTTTGAGTACACTTTACTGAGAATACTTCTGGACTTTTACCTAGTAGCAGTAGGAATGAAGGACTTTTACTTGTAAAGGAGTATAGTTACATTGTTGTATTGAGACTTTTACGTAAGTAAAGGATCTGAGTACTTCTTCCACCACTGCTTTAACACAACAAGTTTGAATATTACTAATAAGTACAGTATTTCCCCTCAGGTGGAGTGTTCTTTCTGCATATGTTCATTTCGTTTTTAATTAAGCTCAGCAATAACAGCCTCTGGTTCGGTATGCTGGATCATTTCTCTTTTAGTTATACACGTTGTTTTTTCTCTTTCTCAGCTGGAGGATAATTCAAAGAGTCTGCATCTGCTTGCTGCTGAGCCTGAAGATAAACACTATTTCGTGTGTCCCAACAAACTGAGTGCAATCGAGGCTGTGCTCGGACCGAGGTCTGCGTGTTAAACATGGGAGACCGGAGATCAGCGCAGCACCTACTGCCCTGGCTGCTGCTCCTGCTGCTCCTCGCCAGGCTTTCACAGCTGTGGGCCTTCCCCTTCAGCCCGTCCCTGGATCTGGATGTCACTCCCAGGACTACTGTATTCTCCAAAGGTGAGGGGCAAACACAGTTCAGCTTTCAAACTGTGAGGAAAAGATACCGTGTGAGGTGAAAGAGCAACGTACATGCTGGTGTTTCTAAAAACTTGAAATTCGTTAATGTAGTTTGGCCCACTGATTTATCCCGTTTACCAACACGGACAGCAGCTGGAGCTGCTTTCATGTCTGTAAACACATAGACATGATACACATATCATTAGATTCAGTATGACTTACTGTTTCCAGGGATACCATCATCTCCGATGTCCAGCATGAATTAACATCCTTAAATCTGCTTTGAAATCATAGAAAAGAAGACGACCTTTATAAGCCCAGAACTTGCCTGAGAATCATCACGTTTTTAAGTTTTCTTCCGTATCAAAGTAATCCAGTGATAGTTGTCTGCACATTGATGGGTACATTGCAAACTGAAACTGCTAATAGATAATTCGGCATACTTTAAATGGTACCAATTACCCAAAATGTAAACAAATATAGGCTAAAAATAAGTGGGCAACATTATACTTTCTGTTTACATCCCCCAAAGCATTGTGGGAACTGTAGTTGCAAAACATGGCAACATGATTATCCCCCAAATAGAAGAAAGACAAAGAATAATAACGCATTGCTAAAACTGTTCTAGATGCATCCATGCAAACACACAAGCCCACTAAACGCTCGCCTCACTGTCCTTATTTGAATGCTGCTCCGGCTCCTTCCTCCCTCCCCTCCTCGTCAAAGAAGTGGCACAGTTTTTCGAAGTTGGCCCTGAAGACAGCTCCTTCATGCTCAGAGTTATTAATCGTCTCTCTCAAGCCCTGTCCTAGATCACACGGCTCAGCAAACACTTCTAATGAAACAATAGACGAGAAGACCTCATAAAAGAAGACCTGAGCGCAGGAGAGCTGATTAGTGTCCGTGCAGGAAATACTGCTGAGCGGCTGTATTTTGGCACAGAGGGGGTGTTTACATACACACATCATCATCATCAGCAGCAGCAGCACCTTCCTCCTTCTACCTTACCCCCCCACCTTCTCTCGCTTGCCGCCAACTCACCTTTCCCCCTCCCTCTCTCCTCGCCCCTCATCACTGCGGCAGAGGCTACCACTGCAGCTGCAGCGAGAAGGGAACTCCAGCACTGGCAGACTGATCGGACGGCTGTGCTCTTACCTCCACCCCTCTCCTCTTCAGTCCTCTGAGGATGAGTATTATTAGAGGACGGGTTGGAGGGAACAGGGCCCGGCTCTATTGCCAGCCGAGCTCTCCGGTGCAATGTCATAAGAGCTGTTAAGAGTGTTGCAGTGTGAGATGATGCTTTGGAGAGGATATGCTGCTTGACGTTCTGAATCACAATCACTCAGAGAGATGAGGAGAGAGATGAGGAGAGAGATGAGAATATAACAGAGGAGGAGTGTTTGTTTTTTTTTGCTCCAATCCGAGAGGAGTTGTTGTAAAAATTAATATTTTGCTTGCAGCTTGCTGGAGAGTCGGTGAATATTCCTTCTTCAAGGTCCAAGTTTTGCTTCACAATGAACTGATTTGTTGTGCTGCAGTCTTTATTCTTTGATTTTTGGGTTGCTGGAAAAATGCATAATTCCTGACAATGACTGATATATTTGACTTCAGGACATTTCTGACTACATACTTGTTGAAAATCAAACATTTTAATGTATTAATATAGATATTTTTCAAATTAAAAGTCCCTAGAAGTGTATGATTCAACTTTTTCCCAGGGTCTAGTGTTAAAAAAGTTTTAAAAAATTGCAATAAATACTTAAAAAATCACAATACATATTGAATCGGCATCCAAGTATCGTGATAGTATCGAAGCAGGAGATAGGTGTATCGTCCCAGCCCAAACAAATACCGAACATGACACAACTTTTAATGCTGTTTACTGCAAACAATAAGAGCTGACAGCAGCAAAGTGATTACTAATATCAGTATTTAATGAAAAGGACACACTCGATTAACTGTGCAGAGTTCATTAGATGGGGCTGCACGTATAATTCATTAAGCCTCATTAAGTGATTTCCTGAGTGTATCATAGTCAGAGCTCATTGTCTACTCTGAAAGCTTCCTCCCAATTGTCATGCCCTAGGCTATTTATTTACACATCTCTGCTTATGACTCGGATTATAAATCATACATACTCTGTGGAGGGCACTTTTCTGTTTCTGCCGCAGCGAGAGTCAGTGTCTCATCACAGATTTTATTTTTTCTCTCTGCCCTCGCAGAAAGTTGTCCTTGACCTACTTTCTAATCATCGGGGGAGTGCAAGTGAGAGTGCACGTGTGTCAGCATGCGCTTCATCAGTTTCCATGTGTGTCTGTGCTGTATGTGTGTGTGTGTGGGGAGGGGGGGCTATTTGGGCATGCATGTAGTCACATCATGTAAAATCTGCACCCGCTGTCTCTTTCCCTGCGGTGACACATGTCACTTGGGAGGGGTGGTGGTGCTGGTGGTGGGGGAGCTCCACCTCATAGAGAAGATATGTCTGCCTGAGTGTGCAGGACTGCATATGGAAATAGGACGGATGTATGTATGTGGGTGTCAGGCACCTATGGGAGACTACGTGGGAGGATGTATGTGATGTTTCTCGGCCGGGGGCGAGGAGGCGCTCATTAATTTACAGTATGCTTTGCAGATGGACCGAGTGAGTGGGAGTACAAGGACATGCTGTATCACATGGAGCTCAGATTTATAAGAAGGGAAATGACACAAAATGACTTAATGCACTCGCGTATGGAAAGGATAGAGGAAAACGGAAAAGAGAGGATCCTGCATTGAGTAAGAGCCTTGTAACATTTTATTGATACACAGTCTACATTTCAATAGAAGTAGTAGTGGTGGTGTGGGTGGTAGTAAAGTATTCTCATCCATTACGAAAAGCTGCACTAATCAATATTTTTATATTAACAATGGATCAAATGTGTAATGCGAAAGGGGTCAAGGCAATACGTGTAGAGACAAGCAACAAGAGCCGCCTAAAGCTTTCCAAGTAAACTTCATTTATTCTTCACTTTCATTTTACATAAATCATTTAAAGGGAAAATTCGCCTTTTTTATGTGCATATCCAATCAGTGCTGATGGTAAATGTAATATAATAATGCAATGCGTGGGAGCGGCAAGTTCACTACGTCTGATAAATAAACAAAATAAACTCACAAAATGTACACTGTAAAAAAATCTTTGTCCATAACGTCCACTACACTCATATTTTGGGATGAAACTGAAAGTTTTTGAGTGGCATTGCGCCCCACAGCTACTCTGTAGTTCTTCCACGCCTCCATTGACGTCATAGTGACGTCAATGGATGAAGGAAAAACAACAAGTTTTTCAGAGACACAGAGAACATCTGCAAGAACTGCAGGAATTTTTCACACTATATCCCCAACTATCCCTCAGATAGATGGAGAAGAAAAACGTTGAATTTTCCTTTTAAATTTCAGTTACGTTTCTGAGTCCAACCAAAAGTACACAACAGTTGGCATAGACTGTATATAAGAAGTGGACGTAGTCACCGTGTCGTCACCCACTGGTTTGTGGACTGCCGTTTTGAAGCCTCGAGTTCTGCATTTTGGCCAACACCATCTTGTTTTTTTGCGATCAGAAGTGACATGAGAGGCTGAATAAGACATTTTTAGGTGACCAAAATGGTTTTAATTAAGTGAAAATGCACTGTGAAAAGGTTAAAGTTGTAAAACGCTGACAACTCCCAGACCGGACGAGCAACCACGGACCCTGAAAGTCGTTAAACAGAAACACCCTGTTGCTCTGAAACGGTCATAATCCTGTCAGAATTCTGTAGAACTTGAGTCCGCTGTTAGAAAATTGATAATGTCACCGAACACGCAACAACTAGACATTTCAATGCTGGTGACAGTTTTAATTCCATGTTTAAAACTCGCTAACTCGTCTGGGTGGCTGGGGCAAAGCGCCAACTTCTACGTCAGCTGTAAAAGGGTATATACAATCTGACTTCTTTTTGCAACCAGAGGAGAGGAGAGGAAATAGTTACTGTTCACCGCTGCATACTAAGTCTTGATCTGATCTGTGTCAGATCAAAACATTGTGTTTATCAGTAAAATGTCTTGAGTTTTGAAAAATGCGTGGGATCCTTTCTGTATAAGAAGAAGATTGAGTAGTATGTGCGTAGCTTCGGGCAAATATATAATTCATCTTGGATTGTGTTTGTGTGTTTATGAGACAGTGTTGCTGTTTTTCTCACAGAGGTGAGATTAATGCTCGACTGTGTTTCCCCATGAGGGAGTTCCCTGCTTTGGCCTCCTCTGCCTCTGCCACCAGACCTGAAGTAATGCAGGTGTGAAATATTGATGCACTGTAAGTTGCTGCTATGACAAGCTGAGAAGGCAAAAGAGATCTTGGTAGTAAGTTTCTTTCTGGTTGGTTATATTATTGTTGTAGTGGTATAATAATAGAACCTTCCAACTTGATGCTGGAAGAGTTTTCTTCATCCAGTATTGTAATTTCAGCGTTCAGACGAGTCTATTATCGTCTTTGCAAACAGCCTGAGCAGCTGCAGAGAACGTGACGATTTACTCACATTATCAGCTCGGCCGCGGCTGCTTTGACCTTGATTGAACTTAATCTCTGTGTGACAGCGCTGTTACACCGTTTGTTTTTTACCCTTTTTATGTTTCTATACGTGGCGACAATTAATGCTTTGGACCCTTAAATCCACTGAGACCTCCATGATGCTTTGATCTCCTTCCCCCTTCTGATATAGTGCTGATGTGTGAATCTGGCAGGATCTTACTGGTGATTCGCTGATAGCATCTAGCGAGACCTGAAATAACACGGGGACTATTTGTGTGTTTGTGTGTGGGGTTGGCTTTCTTTTCTGAGATGAAAGTCTTGGCTGTCTTTCATCTTGTTCTGCATTCTCCGCGGTTGAACAGAGTCCTACCAAAGTTTCGGATCTGACACGTCTCTGAAAAAGGTATTGTGTTTGAGTCATCGTAAACACATCGCTGCCACTTTGACGTGATGCTTAACAAGCGACCTCTCTGACAGCGGCTGACATCTTTATTCACGGAGTACACACAAGGAAGTTCCTATTTTTTTTCTTAAAAACATGAGCTTCCTGAAAATTGATTTTCATATTAGGGTAAACTTTACACTTTAAATACACGAGTTGCAAATAAATATTCATGTTAAGTTTTGAATTTCCATTTTAAAAGGTTCGTGCACATTATCCCGCTTATTACACGGCTACTTACTTAAGAATTTGACACAAAAATGTCCGTCAGAGTCCGACATCAGAACAGCGTCCATAGCAACGGTCTGTTATAAAGAAATCAGAATCGAGTATTCAACAAAGCCGTGTAATAATAAACAATGATTCTATTGGTGAACAATGAAACAGATAAAGTGGAAAACCTGACAGTCTGCACCAGTCTGAGTAGACCAGAAGATTATTAGACTTGATCGACCCAAACAGACCCAAACAAAGAGATACAGCCCATTAATGCCCAATGCAATTGCAGTATGAAATATGAAATCTTAGTTTTTATGCCTCCGTGCCAGCAAGAGCTAGAGGGGAATTTCTTCAAACTTGTCCACAAACGTCCACTTGGACTTGAGGATAAAATAGATTTTGGTAGTCAAAGGTCACTGTGACCTCACAAAACACATTTTTGGCCCTAACTCAAGAATTCATATGCTAGTTATGACAATAATTAGAGAGGCAATGCACAAGGCATATTTTACTATTATTTCTTTTATCTAGTTTAACGTAGTATTTGATAGGTACATTTATATAGAGATTTGTAAATACAGATATACATACTTACCTCGTGTCTTTTTGTGAGTGATGCATGTTTTTTGTCTATCTATCTATCTATCTATCTATCTATCTATCTATCTATTGCTTGTTGGTGTTCCCAACATGATTATGTTTGACCAATGTCTTAAATCTATTTATTAATGCAAATTTCCACTACGGTGGCCAGTAAAATTGTATTATAAACTGCAGGACAGCATAGCAACAGTATTTTTTATTGTTAAGTTGACTACAAACAAACTTGTTCATGTCAATTTAAACACATTTTGCCTGTGCTAACTGGTAATAGTATAGGCATGATAATAGACTTAGAGATAAAAATGGATTACATAATACTACAAGGAATAACGGAGGAAAACACATCTCTGCTTCATCTTCTTTGCCTCCTATTTTCGTATATCAGTGCACCCAGTTGTGTATTATTGCTTACATAACACATCGTTATGTTCATTGACTCTTGAGGCTGGTAAAGAAGTGAAGAGATGCTTATATAATGTGGACAGAGTTGACGACAACTGGCAGTTGTGACTCTGCCCAAAGAAGTTAAGTCACTCTTCCCTTCCAGCAGTTGTTCCCAAATCGTTTTTTGTGAGGAACCAAGCACGTGCGTGTGTGTGTGTGTCACATGGTCTCCATAGTTTGTCTAGTGATGGGTGAATCACACAGGAAGTCACACAGTATGACTGTGGTTGGTAGACAGACAGACACACACACACACACACACACACACACTGGATTTACTATCATCTTGGATCCCACATGGAGGATTACAAATATGTCTGAGCGTGAGTGCACACATTCTGGACGCGCCACCTGTGACGGCTCAGTGTTGTTGAGACACACTCACTTTGGCAAACACACACACTCACACACACACTCACACACACACTCCTCAGATCTTCACTGAGTCACTGACAGAAATGTCTTCACTCTTTTTCAGGAGACAGATGAAATAAGTGTGAAGTGTGAAGTGTGTGTGTTCGCCCTGGAAAAACTAACAGATGTTTCTGAGGGGCAGTCGTTTTGACCTCTTCTCCTTCATCGAACGATGTACTGAACATGCACACGGACAAGATAACACACACGCGCACACACACACACACACACACACACACACACAGAGAGAGACACACACACACAAACACGCACACACAAAGATAGAGACACGCACACACACACTGTACCTTGTGCTTTGCTGCAAAATCGATGAGGAAAGTCAACAGAGCGCTGAGGTGTGCCAGAAGCCTCTCATCCTGCTCGCTGGTTTCTATTTACTGTTGTCATCCTGTATGCATGTGTGTGTGTGTGTGTGTGTGTGTATTTGGATACAAAACAGTGGCTTCGGGGAATAGTAGGTCAACGTGGGTCTGTTGCTAATTTACTGAGTATATTCATGGCCGTGCTGATGCTGATAAAACTGTTGAAATGTTTATGTTTTGGTTTTGTTTCTCTCTGTAAAGCTGCACTAGACAATATGTTTACACTAACAAAGGATCAAATGACTGCATGTAACGTGAAAGATGAGGAATCCACAGAGAATTATAACCTGACTCTCTGCAGACTCCCTTTTTAGTCTCTTTTAGCTCATGGTTTTAGTTTTACAGCCCACAACTCAGTATCCTATATCAGCAGTCTTAAAGGTGCAGTGCGTAGAATGATCCTTCAACCACATGGTTGGTGGTTCGATCCCCGGCTCCTACTGTCTGCATGTTGAAGTGTCCTTGAGTGAGACACTTAACCCCAAGTTACAACTTTCTTAACTTGCAAAATTACCTTTTAAATTGACAAACATCATATGTGTGATTCATGGCGCATTTCAAACGGGATCAAAACAATATTTGTCTCTTTGCCGTTGACTACCGTTTATATTTTTTCTGAAATAAGGTCCCATGGTGGTCCATCGGAGGGGGCGGGACTTCGCCTCTCTATGGGGATCCTTAAATAGACACAGACACAGAAAGTATAACTTCGGCTTCACCCTAACCGAGTTGTTTTTGGGCCCTAACTCAAACTTTACTGTAACCAAAGAGTCGTAAGATCAGAAAAAAACGTTTTATTTTTGAAACATTTGCCCTGTCAATAGATCAGAACGTACTTGTCATTCTGGAGGAAATGAACAAATGATGTACTTTGTCATTTAATTTGGAGGAATTTAAAAAATATTGTACATGAAATTAAAATAAGTGATTTTCATACAAGCTGCATGTGGTTGTGTTCGTACTTTCTACACTGATTAGTAGCTCTGTACTTTCTGCATCCAGGTAGAAACAGACCAATTTATTTCCTTTGTTCTCCACATTCTGTATATCTGAGAGATTTTAGAGCACAGCTGTGATTGCAGCCTATTGTTTTTGGCTTCTGTGGTTCAGACTAAAGAGAACATTCTCATTCATACATCTGCGTGTCGTGTTGTAACCAAGGATTGAACGACGTCAGTCGTGCCCACAAGTGAGTGTTGCTCTGCATAAAAACAAAGGTCTGAGACCAAGGTCGCTGTGCCTCTGCTGCCTTGGGGTCGGGGACGTTGTGTACGTCATCGTAGTCCTTCTCATCAGCGCTGTTGCTTGTTATATCATGCAAACACTATTTTTATAAGATAGAAACCAAGGCTTTCGCTCACTCTTGGATGACTCACAAGTTGTGGGCTTTTTTTTTACGTTGCCTTTGGCTGCCATTGTGTTTGCATAACTCTCTCTTTAATAAACGTGATCTCTGAGAATATACAGTTTTGTTGTTTGTGCATTTGTATGTGCGTCACGCTCTCCTCTTTGTTGCTTTTCAATACATGTGTATAAATTCAGCATGTGTTTTTGTGTGTGTGGTGGAGAGAGTGCCCTGTTGCGTGACTCCTGCCCCTCATCCTTCACATGAATCCCCCCCCCGGCGTGTCCTGACCTTTGGTTGTGTCAGAGGAGCTGCTCATTGCTCACTCAAATCTGACTGACTGTGAGAAATAATGTCTTATTTGTAGATTTTATCGAGAGTTATGTAAGGTTTCGCTATCGTTGCCACCTTGACAAGGCAGCAGCGACTCTCGGAAAGTTAAGGTCACTTGCGTTGAACTTTAACACAACTACAGACTGAAATGTATGCTATAGGAATAATATTTATTGCCTTATCGCAACTCGGGTCTAATTTTCATAGTTTTGCCCATCATTTCTATCAATTATGTAACATATTTAGGGCTGTCAATCGATTAAAATATTTAGTCAAGATTAATCACACTTTTTTTATATGTTCAAAATGTACCTTAAAGGGAGATTTGTCAAGTAGTTAATACTCTTATCAGACTCGTGGGTACCCATAGAACCCATTTTCATTCACATATCTTGAGGTCAGAGGTCAAGGGACCCCTTTGAAAATGGCCATGCCAGTTTTTGCTCGCCAAAATGTAGTGTAAGTTTGGAGTGTTATTTAACCTCCTTCGCGACGAGCTAGTATGACATGGTTGGTACCAATGGATTCCTTTAGGTTTTTGCTAAGAATGGGATCCTCCGGAGTCTAAACTCCGATGGTGGTGGTGGACTAAAGCCAGCAGGTGGTTTACCTCCAAAATAAAGTAGATTAAGTAATCTACCTAAACTGTTGGCTTGTTTACAACCTGTCTGCTCTGATCATCAAGTTGTAATAAACTGAAAGTATCTTTTAAAGAGGACATATTATTCTTATTTTCAGGTGTGTACTTGTATTTTGGGTTTTGGGTTTCTACTAGAACTACAAACTAGCCGCTAGGCAGGTATTATGCAAATGGATTACTTGGTGACATCACCACGTTACAGAAGAAAAGGCGGGACTTCAAGTGAGGCGTTTCAGGCCGTTCAGGAGCAGTGTTTCTGCGGGGTAGAGGAACTCCCTTTGGCGTGGACTTTGGGCTTTGTAGACCTTTTACATGCACAAAAAACTATACAACACACTAAAGGAAAAGGGGAGAAGCACAAAAGCACAATAGGTCCTCTTTAAAAAGGCTTGATTCACACACAAACTCTACACTGTGGAGCTTTAATTCAAATGATTCATATTCTTTCAGCACTCTATTTTTGAAGTGATCTTTGGTGTGATTATAATGAGCTGATTAGCTCGCGTTCACTTTGTTAGAGTTAACAAAGGTAAGGCAACATTTCCTGTAAAACCCTGACGTTGTTCTACATTAGTTTGTTCACTCTTTTAGTTTACTGAAGAGGACAAACATGTCAGAAATCATTTTTTTCTTCGTTTAAAAACTCTGAGATGCTGGAAGAAAAGCAGCTTCTGTGTGATTTGGGCCATGAAACAATTTCTCCTCACAAAGTGAGATGCAGAGGCGGGCAGTAATGGCTCAAATTGAATGTTTTGAAGATTGCATTTCTTAAATGTCACTGTGTTGATGTAACTTTTGCGGAGGGTTTCCTCTACCAGGAGCAACATGTGCAGTGTCATTCTTCCCAGCTGTCATGCATATAATCAGTCTGATGTGCACGACAGAGCCGGTATGATAATAACCTAATTATTGACCAGTGAGAGGGGAACCTGTGGTTGTCTGGTTGTCTGGCTGTCAGTGATAGAACCAGTAAGAAAAAGGGCTGACAGGAAGGAAGGTGGGCGGCAAGAGAGGCTGCAGTCTGACTCAGTCTCTGCCTGGTCTTCTGGAGAGTCGACGGGCACTCGCCGCTCGCAGTCATCACCCAGCGTGTCCATGTGACAGTTATTAGACAAGCAGCCAGTCATGTGTGGAGGAAGAGGCCCTCCATGTGATGTTGGGGAAACTCTAAACAGTTTTCATGTTGTGTTACGCAAGATCAAACACGCCGCAAGACTCGCTGTCATCCTCATTATCATCACGATTGTTGTATATTATATTATAGCAGTAAAACCTTTAGTGAGTTGAGATAATAGAGTTGAGTCAAAGCCTTGAAGTGTGTGTGTGTGTTTGCCTTTTGGTGTCTTTGTTTTGCATAAACAGTTTTGGATGATCCTTTAACTGGTTTAGCAGCATTTACTGAACTAACTTAAACCAGACTGTTAACAGAAACATGTCCTTTTTACTCAAACTGTTCTGTTGTGTGTGTTTGATGGCTCATACTTGGCAACTGAATTTATGTGGGCTTTTCACTCATCATCCTTGCAATATTTCCATGCACGCTGGACATTGCACCCTAATGACCTTTTTGGTAGTTCCTGATTTAAAAGGGAACTCCACCAATTTCAGACATCATAATCAGTTTACTAGTCATGGGTAGTATTACTCAGCCTGTGAAAACAATCATATGATATGTTTTGAGCAAGCGGCAACCTCCAGCTGCTGAGAAATGAAGCCAATGCCAAAAAATGCAGTTCCTCAAATGGCCACTTGGGACTGGCTCCAAAAGCGAGTCAGTCTCCAAAGACCGCCATGTTAAAATGCCAGACTTTACAGCAGAAATAAACATGTTTACATCCTGGTATATATAATTCCCCGTTCATGACAACTGTACGGGGGTGAATTTTTGCATAACTCACCTGTTTAAATTATATTAAGGCTTAAAGTTTGGCATAATTGAGGGTTTAACCTCTTTGAGTGACAGGTGGGTGCCGTACCATCTGCTAGCTGTCTGCTCCATGGATGTATAAAGAGAACTGGATACAGCGTTGGAGGCGGGGCCCCGTTCATTCCTATGAGAGTTGCTCAGTGGCGCAAGAAGCCAAAATGGCTCGACTTCTGAGTGGAAAAGTACCCGTATCTTCCGGTGATCTTCCCCATCCATTGGGGCCATAGAGCAGGCGCAGTAGCGTCCGCTCGGTCACATGGCTCAGTCACGGGCCAAAGCCGTCACGCTGTCGTCACGGCTTGCCAACTCCGCCTCCCAATGGGGCCCAATGGCATCACGTGACGGACACATAAGTTGTGGCCACTACAAATCTTGGCATCAACGACTGCCGCTCTTCCTGGGGGCTTGTTCACAACGGCTCTTCAGAAACCTCTGGGTGATGTCACGGAGAATACATCTATATTTTATACAGTCTTGTTGGTTTTGAGGCTGTTGTTTGTGGTGCTGTTGAGTTGTGCTGCATTGTACTGGGAGGTTTTAAAGTGAAATTTATGAACCGTGGGATATAAAGTAACATAAGACATCACCTTGCTGGCTAATCATCTGTAGCAGTTACACTGTGATCCCCTGGCCCTCCCGTCTGCACTGACTGGACCCACAATGAACAGGAGAACAGATCGACCGCGACAAGCGTGCAGGACCTCGCACCACAGTAAATCGACTGGTGGAGGACAAACATAGGTTGTCTTATTACTAGGAGCTGGGACATGCTGCCATCGGTTCACAATGGATTGAAAAGGAGGAAGAGAGGCGATTAATATGCCCATCTGCTCGCTGCTGACTCATATTCCTCAGCGTCGATACCACCGTCACTTATTCTGTTGTTCTTTCTGCACGTGTGGTTTTCTTCTTCTTCTTCTTCTTCAGTGTGTCAGATTAATTTAATCTATTTAGACGTGAATCTCCGCTTGCATCTAACTGCAAATCAAAGCTCTGTAAACCTACTTCCACACAGAGGGAGAGAAAGCAATGCCCTCCTTTTTTTATTATTGTCTCACAGCAGCAGCGCGACCTGCCCCCATTTCTGAGGTGCTACACCGGCGCGTGTTCAAATATTTAGTTTAGTGCACCAGGCCAATTATTTCACAATGGATTAATAGTCTGTTTATCTGCTCACTCCTCCATCACCCTCTCACACACACACACACAGATGATGATGCTGTGGCAGTTATGACTGATGCAATGTGGCATTACTGGGCCACGATTCCTGCTGAATGCCCTAAAATTTCGCCTCCCCTGTGGCTCCATCCCCACAGTCCTCTCCGCAGTCACTCCAGCGACCCCCCCGTCTCCGGGATCCGCTGTCGAGCCTCGTGCAGTCACGCTAAGCATGTTGTTCACTTGGGGGAGTGTGTAGACTCTGGGAATTCTCCAGTGAAGCTTTAATATCAAACCATTCTTACAGTCTGTAAACAGAGAATTTGGAGCTGTCACTGCAATACATGGCCCTCTGTGAGGTTTGAACATTTTTGATAGTGGTGCAGAAATGATACCAAAACTACACTTTTTATAGTACTTGAGTTTGAGGAATATTAAACATCTCCAAACGAAACCATATAGATTCATTTAACAAACTAAAGCCTCATTATTGTGTGCTGTGTATGATTGTATTCAAGTTTTTAAGTCATGTTGAAACCCATACGACTGACACTAAACCATGAAAAATAACCTCAAACCAAAAGCTCAGACGTGTTCATACAGTTTTGTCCATTACCACAAAAGAAACCTTTATTATACAGTAACGTGTGTCATGTATTTGCAGGTCTGCTGGGCAGCTCCAGTTTCAACGGCTCTTCCCAGAACTACAGCACCCTCCTGCTGGAGGAGGAGGCCGGGCTGCTGTACGTGGGAGGCAGAGGAGCCCTGCACGCACTCAACACCTCCAACATCTCCGCCGCTGCAAACCTCACGGTGAGTGCCGCAGGTCAACACGTTAATTGACACAAAGAAACGGCGAGTTTTCTCCCGTTTCCTAAGTGTTAAAGGAGGACAAACTAATAATAGCCTTTAAGCAGATTGAGCAAATCCCATTGTGTTCCTCCAATTTTATGGATATGGGATTAAATGCAGCAGGCGTTTATTTAAGGGTTACTGAGCAGAGTCAGAACTCAATGACGCAGCTAGAAAATAAAATGAGCTGTCTTTCTCTTTTCTCTCTTCCTGTTTGTTTTCTTCTCTTCATCTCCCCCCTTCTCTGTCCATAGATGTTTCTATTTATCTATCTATGTTTCCCTCTCTATTTATTGAGCTAACTGAGTCATCCTTATTACCCCCTCCCCACTGTTTTGCAGATTGATTGGGATGCTTCCCCCGAACAGAAGAAGCAGTGTCTAAACAAAGGCAGAGACAATCAGGTACACAGCTGCAGCTCGACTCTCTCATTATTATTCAGACATTTCTTTCTTTTGATAAAACTCTTTATTTACTGAGTTATTTTTAGAGAACATAAAACTGCTTTGTGATGTGCAGATTGCTTCTGACAGCAACAAAGTGGATAATCCTTTCAATTGCTTCTTAATCCACTTTTTCCTGAGAAAAAAAAAAAAGTCACACTCATATTCGTTGAATATTTGCATGAAATAGCTCCTGTACATGTAGTGGATCGACAGGCCCACGTTCTCTCCAGCTCTCGCTGCTCGTGGAGCCAGAAATAACCTGTTTTTCTCTCCTGTTCCCTGCAGACTGAGTGCTACAATCACATCCGCTTTCTGCAGCGATTCAATGAGACTCACCTGTACGTCTGTGGAACAAACGCCTTCCGACCTCTTTGTGCTTATATAGTAAGAGCTTGTGTGGTTTAATTTCAGTACAATTATGACCAGACTAGAATTGAAATGATTAATTGTGTCTTTATTTTCC
Source organism: Sebastes umbrosus (assembly GCF_015220745.1). Lineage (NCBI taxonomy): Eukaryota > Metazoa > Chordata > Actinopteri > Perciformes > Sebastidae > Sebastes > Sebastes umbrosus. The sequence continues at coordinate 20,440,496 of NC_051288.1, read as the reverse complement.
CTCTCTGTAAGGACGCAGAACGGTTCAACTTCACCTCCGGATTTGAGGAGGGCAGAGACAGGTGTCCATATGACCCAGCAAAGGGATACACCGGCCTCCTCGTAGGTGTGTCTCCCAAATTTGCATTTATTTATTGATTTTTTCTACTTTATTTATTTTAAAGAAGCATAGAAATACAAGAAAATGTAGTAGAACAAACTGTTGGTCACCTATGCATTCATACAACTGTTATACTGATGGAAGTACATACCAGTTCACACAGTAACGTATCAGTAATCATCTCATGAGGTCACCTTTCTTACCAGCATTGCAAGAATGTATGGTAACACCTACTATGACATCCATGTCTATAATGCATTATAGACATACTTATAATGTGTTATAATCCACACTGCATAGTTATAAGCACTCATAAATATGCATAATGCTTTATAACAATGAAATCACAACACATTATGAAGCATTTTATAATATTTTATAAGGTCAAGTAACATAACACTTCATAATTTCTGGTCACTCACTGACATTTTTTTTTCCTGCATGGATCATAGAGTATTATAATTCCCATATTTGTAATACATTAGAATATTTGTTAAAATGCATTATAATCACTTTTATGATGCATTATAATGTGATTATAAGTTACTCTTAAGGGGTCATTGTTTGCTTTAAGTAAAGTGAAAAAAATATTAAATCAATGCAAGAACAACACACAATTCATTTTTACTTTATTTAATAACCACTTAGAGTAACTCATAAACCACATTATTATGCATCATAACAGTGATTATAATACATTATAGACATGAGCGTCATAGAAAGTGTTACTGAATGGATCAAACTAGATTTAGCGGAAATTTTATATTAATAATCTTTGTTGGAAGTTTGGTCTAACCCTTTTCGTGCTACACCTTTCTTGTTGGCTGCTAATAATAATATCTTTAATAGATATTTCTCATATTTGTCTTGCACAAATAAATGAGCTGCAATATTGCCCCCAAATTTGCATTTAATCTGTTCTATAGAGCATATTGGTGTAGTTAACGCAGCATGTGCATGGGGAGAAGTATCCTAGAAAAAGCAGAAACTGAAGCTCCCAAATTTGATTAGACCAAAGAAGAAATGTTTTAACCATATCATGTCTTCAACGGGCCAATGGGTAACCTTTTAAAAGGCACCATGCTTGGACTACTCGCGTCATCATGCTAAGTGTCTGTGAAGCAGGTCATTGTATATCCAGAGGGGATAAGTGAAGGCCAACTGGACTTGCTTGAGATGCTAGCATGCTGATGTTTAGTAGATATAATGTTTACCATTTTAATTTAGCGTGTTAGCATGCTAATATTTGCTAATTAGCACTAAAGTGCAGCTGAGGCTGGTGGGAAAGTCATTAGATTTGCATGTGTTTGCTCATAAACTAAAGTATTAGACCAGGGGAGCCCAAACTTTTAACCTCGGAGGACCAAAACTGGAACTTAATGGTGGCTGGTGGGCCATGGCACAAAGGAAAAAAAAGATTTCCACATTTCTTTCTGTCTTCATCTATCTGTTAATCAGACGGTGAGATGTTCACGGCCTCTCAGTACGAGTTCCGCAGCTCTCCAGACGTACGCAGAAACTCCCCCTTCCCCACGCTCAGGACAGAGGAGGCCCCCACCCGGTGGCTTCTGGGTAAATATATCACACGATAGCACAACTCAAAAGAAGGGAGATAATCCTCAAATACATCAAGTAATGAATGAAGTGTGTGCAATGACTTCGCTGACACTGGTTTATATAATTCCACTTACAGTAAACTACTCAACAGACCAAACCTCATTGCCATTTTGCACATTTTTAGCTCATCGGATGTTTTGCTGTGTACAGAAACTGATTGACTCGGAGATTGAAAAATCACATCAGAAAAATTGCACTGCACTGCAGCTCTAACTGGCTTAGTTGTGGCAATTCAATCATACTTAAAAGCTCCATCTTTGGTTTCCAAGGAGACACTTCCTAGGCTGCTAATAGGTCTGTGTTTGGGCATGTGGATGTGAATGTGTATGTGTGTGTGTGTGTGTCTTGTTTGTGTGTGTACAGAGGCAGATTTTGTGGGCTCCGTGCTGCTGAAGGAGAGCATCAACAGCTCTATCGGCGACGACGACAAGATTTACTTCTTCTTCACGGAGAGGAGCCAGGAGCAGATCGCTTACCCGAGCCAGACCAAGGTGTCCAGGGTTGCCCGAGTCTGCAAGGTCAGAGAGAGCAACTAACCCAAAAACCATAATCGTGTTAGTAGTTTGGAAAGTTAATTCTAACAAAAAAAAAAAGGACAAAACTCTCATAACAGATTTATAAAGCTTGCAAGGTCATGGAAAGAAAGGGTTGAAATGAAGGAGGAGAAAAGTTGCCAGTATTCAAAGTGGCAAAAAATGGTGGGATTATTAAATGTTTTACGTCACTGATGCAGAGTGAAGGAGACTTTCTGTTCTTGATTCTTCTCTCTCAGATGCTCTTACGGTTATTTCAGTGCTGAATGAACCAGCCGTTGGGTGTCTCTAATCTTGGTTTCTTCACTGACGGCGGCACTGTTGCCAGGCAAACTACAAGTCCATCAACCTCCACCTCCACTGGCAAACCCCCTCCCTCTCTTTATTGCCATCTCGCCCTCTTCCACTCCTCCTCCTCCTCCCCCTCCTCTTTTTTCTCTCTCACCTCATTTCACTTGCTATCAGCATCTCCGGTCTCGACAGCATGCCCAGCAACTCCTCTCTTTCCTTCTTCCTCTCTGTCGTTTCCTTTTTGCCATGCATGGTGGTGTAATTACCATCACAGTATGCTGATGTGCTGAAATCACTGTTGCCGTTTTTCCAAAAGGATCAAAAAAAGTGTCCAAAAGACTCTGGTGAGCCGGTGAAACGATGTTCAGGAATAAGTTGGAACCCCTGCAGTCGTATATCACCTTTTGTGAGAATGTGAAAAGGATTTGCATGGATGTATGAGAGGAAAAAAGAAAGGAAGCTGCATACTGAGTAACCACTTTTAACACCCAATCAGAGTTAAATTGTCCAAACCAATCAATGCAAACTGCGGGCATGAAATGGCACCGCAAATTAAACTTGACAAAGAGAAACCAAAAGGTTTTTCCAAGGTTGTTTTAGTTCTTTCTGGAGCTGTTTCACCACGATTTCTTCATCAATCCTTTATAGTGATGGCTTTTTGTCATTCAGACATGCCTGTAATGTTACGTGAATGTTCATTCTGCGCTTATTCTGACATGACAGGAGCAATGCTTGCACGATATTTGGCATCTCGTGCGCGAGAGGAAGTGGTGTTGAATAGTAATATCAAGGAAGCCTCTCATAGGCTGCATGACTGATGGATTTTAAAACTTTTTTTTTGTTTAGCCATTTCTATTGGCTTTCCATTAAACCCACCATACATTTGTTTGCAGCATATATTAGAAATGAAAGTGTATACAAGCACAGGACAGCTGTATTATTCAAATTATCACAATTGTGAAAGATACCAATCCCAACCATCCTCATTGTCCCCTTACGTTATGCGCGATTCATAATTTGAATCGATTGACAGCCTTAATTTAGATGTGTAGATGTTTTTTTGCACAGTCATAAACTTGAGTGTTTCCTCTAGATGGTTGCACATTTAAATACGGTACATCTACTGCACTCCCCGCCCCATGCTAATAAACGATCAGTGAAATAATTTTCTGAACTTCCTGAACTTTTTTTAATCCCGTACACTCAAACAGTTCGTCTCTTCGCGATTCTCTCTGCATCCAAAATAAATCATTTCTGGAAATAAGGTCTGGACTTTCTCTCCTCCTCTCTCTTCATCAGCGCGGTGGAGTTGTCAGAGCAGTCGAGAGTGTAATAACTCAGTCTGAACTAGGCCACGGCAGCACATGCAGATGTCGAGCCGGTCCCCAGCTCAGCCCAGTGGCAGAGCTGCAGATAGCGGAGGCCCTGGCAGTCGCCTCTGGCCCTGAAACCACTGAAGACTTGCCATTTTTTGAGCTGCATAACTAGTTGTCCTCTTTTGTCTGTCACTTCACCAGCCAGTCTGCATCCACTTCCCCTGCAATCATGACCTATTTTCACAGAGAAGGGTGTAAATTACATGGAAACAAGGTCTTTTCAGGAACATGAAGAGCAGAAATCAACGCCATTCTGACATTATTTAATATATATATATATCTCCAGCTAAGAAAGAAAAGGCTGCACAATTCCTTCTCTGCTATATCTTTAGAAACCGCCTTCACGCCTGGCTCAGACTGCTTCCATCATGTCGTCTTGGCTTTAATTCCCCCACAGGCATATCTTTACGGTGTCACGCTTGACTCTTATTTTCTTGGATTTACGTCATGACAGCCCGATGACCCGCACGGTGCTTTGATTGACATAAATTGTAATCTATCAGTACATCCCTTTTAGCTCTTTCCACAATAATAACCTGGTATCCATCTCTATGAGAACTGCTTACATCTTAACCTCTCTTCCAACACCAACTCCCCAGAGGTTTTGTTCAGTGAGAAGAAGTCTGCAGTCCTTTCCCTCTCTTTGTCTTTCACTTTTTACCCACACGTCATTGGTATTATTGATGGAAGTTTTTAATGCAGGCATTTTTGTTTTCCATACTTAATGTTATGTCGATTCAAGCTACTTTGCCTTTTTGTGTGTGGGAGGCCGAGGCGGGCAGTCAGAGCATTTTGATGAACGACAGACGTCTGCGAAAGACATAAACGAAGAAAGATGAAGCGCTATATTTCAAACAAACAAAGAGAAAAGTCGTCTCTGTCTCTCTTTTTTTTTTTCTCTCTTCTAAATGAGGTGTGCTAAATTACTCTTTTAGGAAGCGACTTCTTGCAGCTTCGCCTCCCAGCGCTGCCGAAATGCAATTAGAGCAAATGTGCTAAAGTAGGCACTAACATCCAGCTCCAGACTCTCCTCACTTCCTCCTCCTCTCTTTATATATATACGGTGTACATTATGATTTTGTAGATGATGTTTGTTTCACTGTTGTTACAATCACAGATTAGTGGCCGTTGAAGTGTACATGATAGTGAATTTGTGTCATTTATGCCAGAATATATCAGCTCAAGTGACTTTATTTAATCCTCCATCCATCCATGCATCGTCTCCTGTGTGTGCAGAATGACTGGGGAGGCCAGAGGACCCTGCAGAGGAAGTGGACCTCCTTCCTCAAGGCCAGAATGGTGTGTTCAGTCCCAGAATATGAGCTGCACCTCAATATCCTGCGCAGCGTGTTCGTCCTGCAGGGTCGAGACGCTCAAAGCAGCGTTTTCTACGGCGTCTTTGGCCTGGAATGGTAAGAAACAACAGCTTTTACTATGGACTTTTTCCATTTAAGTAGCTTTAAAGTGGAAAACTCATCTTATTCTGCACTGCCTTATAGCATCATTTATATAATCTGTATCAGCGTCATTTTCCACAAAATTCTACCTGGCAAATTTGGCGTCTTTGGAAACTTTGGGATCTCCACTAAAATTTTAAATAGATGTGATCACAAGTGAAAATTGAGTAGACATGAAAAATAATGAGGAAACTTTAGGAAAGGATCCAACAGTCTACTTCTCCTATTGTGTATCTCATGATAATGAGAACGACATTCATCTCCTGTAGTGAAATGTAAGAAGGAACGATGATGAACTGCATCAACTTGTTTTAAAGTGGAATATGCAGCATGTGAGTTCAGAATATCTCCATAGTCAAACACAGACATGATGACTGTTTGCGAAGTGGATTTCCTTTCCTCTAAAGAGCAAGAAGGCTTCACTCTGCACACTGTCTTATTTTTTTGTTTCTTAGCCTGTTGGTGAAGTTTGAAAGTTGAGACTTTGGTGGGTAATTTGGTTTTACTGTACGAGGTGCACACTTATTTAGATTTTCTTTTAATATAAAGAATAGCCAGGTTCAATTTATCAGGATGAAAGGGAATATACAAACTCACCAGACTGAGATAACCATTTAATGCTGAGACATTAACAGGACTTCCCTAAAGTTGGAAGCAGACTTTGGTCTAAAATGTCATTGTATGCTGTAGCAACAAGTTTCCTTTTAACTAACTGACCTAACATAAACCATGAAAACAGACTAAAAACAGTCAAAAACAAGTCAATAATATCTCCATGAGTCTACCAGAGATGTGGTTTTAATCCTTCTTTACACACATCGTCAACAATTATGATTATATTATAAATGTACATTATTTTGAGATGAATACATATCAGTTTCCTCAACAACATTAATCATTTAAGCCTTTAGGAGACCTATTATGCTCATTTTCAGGTGCATACTTGTATTTTGGGTTTCTATTAGAACATGTTTACATGCTTTAATGTTAAAAAAAAACCTCTGTCTGAAATGCTGTTTTAGCACCTGTCTCTTTAAGTCCCCCCTCCCACAAAGCCCACTCTGTTTGGTCAACCGAAACCAGCTCTTCAGCTCTTACTAGCTTTGTTTGAGGGCGTGCCAAACTAGCCGCTAGGCAGGTATTATGCAAATGTTTTACTAGGTGACATCACCACGTTACGGAAGAAAAGGCGGGACCTCAAACGAGGAGTTTCAGGCAGTTCAGGAGCAGTGTTTCTGTGGGGGAGAGATACTCCCTTTGGCGAGGACTTTGGGCTTTGTAACTTTGCAGATCTTTTACATGCACAACAAGACTTGGTCAAAACCGAGTATGTGTCTGGACCGTGTATGGTCAGTCTGTGAATGTGGGGCTAAACAAATAGTCAGTGGTCATGTCTATAATGTTGAATCCAGCAGTACATGTCCACTGGCGAGGACGCTAGGGGACGTGCTGCTCCACTCAACTGGCTGTTCAAGCCACATATACATATATATATATAACACTAAAGGAAAGGGAAAAAGTGTAATATGTCCTCTTTAAGCAAAAAGTTTAAACCTTTTCTGGTTGCAGCTTCTCCACTCTGATTTATCTTATGTCATTGTAAATTGAATATTTTTTGAGGTTTTGTGGCTGTTGGTTAAATAAAAAAAGAAGAAAAAGCCATTTGCAGACGTCACCTTGGGCTCTCTGAACTTGTGAGGGAATTTTTCTCCATTTTCTGACTTTTTATTAAATGACTAAAGAGCCGATTGTGAACATAATCAACAGATTAACTGATAACGAGAGAAATGAGTCGTTATCGAATCGTGACGTGTCAGCGTCAGAGGACGATGGCTGCCGGTGGAACACCTGCCTGCGGTGTGAGTGTGTGTTTATGCTGATATACAGAGTCATGCTGCATGAAACTGTCCCAAGGGTGTTTAGTTTCTGATGGAGAGGATATAGCATTGCAGTGGGACAGTAACACTATCTATTTCTCTCTCTATTTTTTTTCACTGCTACACTTCCTCTTGTGGATATTCAATCTCAACCTCAGCCTGTCTGTCTCCTCATTCACTGCAGCAGCTCTCCTGTCTTTCTTCATGCTGGTGATCTTTAAAAAACACACACCTGTGTGAGTAGTAGTCGTCGCTATGTGTTAGACTCAAGCGTTCAACGGTGAGTAAGCCCCTGAGCTATACTGCTCACCAGCTCTGAAGACAGATTCAGGTTTCACTTCAATCTCATTTTCCTCACTTGAATACCTTTGAAGGCTGAGGTGGGCACACAATGGACTTAAGAATGTGACTCAGACATTACTAATCTCACCTGTAGGGCTTTAGATTAAGGGTCACCTGGTTCCCAACTCCCAACTCATGCTGTCGTTATGTTGTCGGACAAATCTTTTCTTTCACCAAAACCACAAATGGGGGCCTGCTTTATTCATGACTCACAGGGAGTGGGTATTTCGGGGGTTTTGAGTGTGGTGTTGAAAAACAAATATTTCCTTCTGGATCGGATGACGGGAGCAGCTACCGGAGATAAAGAGGGAAAATTACACACCTGTCAGTGACGGCACTCCCACATGTCCATTCAAGACAAGTTGATTAGATCCAAGAGGAGAATGTGAGCGTGAAAACTTTGCCAGCTTAAGGCGAGACACGACGTTGTTTTTCATGCACTGGTCAATTTTGAGATTTTAGGCTATTTTGCTTCCGTAACATGTCTTCTTTCAAACTAGTGGAAAGAAAACATCCAAAATACACATTTAGGTGTTTATTTTACTACTTTGTCTATTTGCATCTGTAGATTTCTCCTAAATTCACCCAAAGTTAGCATTAGATAATGCCTCACTTGCATATTTAAAGGTCTTAAATTTAACATTTTAATGTAGACGAATATTTAAAAGAAAATAATAATACATCTGCAGAGCTTTTAGAAAAGTGGCAAATAAAAGTATGGCTTTTCCTGAAAAAATATTATGACTGTGAATTAATCATTGTAAAAAATTTGGCAGGTCCAAAATGAATGTTTTGATTATCTCTGTGGAAGATATCTGACGTTTGGTTCCCACTTCTAACAAGGCTTGTGAAACAATAGTAAATCAACCGTGGTATCATGTGGTATATCTGGGTTGACAGTTATTGTGGAAAAAATGGATAAATGGCTGAGATTGACGGTAGGCGCCTGGCAACGACTTGTTGTGAAGTGAATGCAATGGAACGGGGGAGGGAGAATGCAACATCAATTTCAGAAAACTTGTAATACAAAAAATACATGTTTTCATGTAAGTAATCAACTGGAGAAGTTTCATGGTGATACTTATTAGATGATTTTTTTACCCTATTCACCTGTAGTGTCTTGCATAGTGTATAGAATTTTACAATCCGTATCTTTAAAGGCCGTTTTCTCAGACTCTGAGTCAGAAATCTCCACTTCAGCAGCACTTACATCCACCAAACTTTCCAGCTTCATTCCTATCTATATTCTGAAGGTTTTGACAGAGGGGTTTGTTCATATATCATTCATAGCCTGGTTTATAGAACATTTTATCCAGAAAAAACAGTTGGCTGTTGACAGTATTTTCTGATTTATGGAGTGATAAAAAGAGATATGCACAATTCCCTCTGTAAAAAACCTTTGACTCTAATTCGTCAACAAAATGAAACAAAAATTTTGAACCTGGCTTTATCCAATGTTCAGATTTCTGTTCTGGAAATGTATGCAAATTAGCATATATTTAATACGATAATGCCTCATTTGCATATTTAAACATACAATTTGAGAAAACTTGTTTTACAAAAAATGTAAGTAATCAACTGGGGAAGTTTCATGGTGACATCTATTAATTGAGATGTTCACCTGGAGTGTCTCCCCTTACCAGTTTTAGAGAGAAGAGCCGCTTAGTTACCTTTTCACCTTACGATCTGTGATGTGTTTGAAATCCAATCTGGGTGGCAGTTGCTCCCCAGACAATAACCTCTCGGTGTTTATCCAACATTGAATCATTAATCCTGACTGTGTCCTCTGGATGTGTCTTTCAGGAAGAATATCAAAGCCTCTGCTATCTGCCAGTACGCCTTCTCAGATGTGCAGAAGGCTTTCGAGGGGCCGTATATGGAGGTGCAGGACTCAAAGTGGAGGGAGTACACGGGGAAAGTTCCAGAGCTGAGACCTGGATCTGTGAGTTTCATCTGTTAAAACCTACTCGTTCTAGAGTATTTCATCTCCATGTGATAATTTCTCTGATCTCTGATCTCTCCACAGTGTATAACAGATGTGCACCGGTCCCAGGGCATCAACTCGTCTCGAGACCTCCCAGACAACGTCCTCACTTTCGTCAGACGGCACCCACTGATGGCCAGCCAGGTGCACCCAATAGGGGTACGCCCACTCATGTTCAAAAGGAGCGTCAACTATGTGAAGATAGTCGTGCACAAGGAGCCGGCGCTGGATGGGAACATTTATACTGTTCTGTTTTTGGGAACTGGTGAGTTTGTTGGTTTTGATCTTTTCATGGGATTTGTTGTCAATAAGATAAATACAGAATAACACCGTCCTTTACAGAAACTGGATTTTCTCTCAAGTGTTTACCAAGGTTGCATCTCTTCTCTCAGATGACGGGTGGCTGCACAGAGCTGTGGACATCGATGGAGAAATGCACATCATAGAAGAGTTGCAGCTGTTTGATAAACCCCAGCCCATAGAGAGCATGGTCATATCCTCTGCTCTGGTATGTATGCATGCATGAAGATGTTATATGTTAGCAGCCTTTTCATGCTAAAGTGATGCAAATGAAAACCTAATTAATTTACTACATATAATTGGAGCGTAAACATGCCGTTGACAGAGTATTTTTATTTATTAATCAATAGTTATGAATAATATATTACATTTATGCCAATAGATCCCCCAAAATGCCACACACTGTTCCTTTAAAGGTCAAAAAACAGTTTAAAACTGATGTATCTTTTGTTTCGCAGCGGAGCATCTACGTCGGTTCCTACTCTGGAGTCGTGCAGGTACCGATGTCCGCCTGTCAGAGGTACACTTCCTGTTACGACTGCGTGTTCGCCAGAGATCCGTTCTGCGGCTGGGACGGGAGGCTGTGTGTGGAAATATCTTCCCGTGCACAGAGGTGGGGGAGCACACAGCTGCACACTAACAAATGCAGATTTCCAGCGAGTAGGCAAACACGACGAGTGTTTTAGAAAGAAAGTAGACAACACACTCGCAGAGATTTGGCAGAAAATGAACCAGACGCTTGAGGAGACAGATAAATTTGCATTGCTTCATTATAGAGTCTTTATCTCCCTGAGCCTCCTTAGCAGCTCCACCTGTTTATTCTGCGCTCTATTTGCTGCTGCATTTGGATGACAGCCATAGAAACTTTCAAAACATCTGCAAATATGTTTGTTTTTTTGGCATTTTTCAGGTTAAAAAATATAGTGACATTGTATACATTCATTTAGATATTGGACTCAAATGTTGCCAAGAATAAATAAGTGTCAACGCCGCCACATTATTAATATAACAGTGGTGAACATGCTGATTAAATACATAGTTATTGTAATGAGTAATAAATCTACAAACAGAGATGAATAATTTTGACACGGTGTACATTTTTGCATTACATGACCTTTCCTTCTTTCTTCTGGGCCCGACAGCAGTACCGGCGTCTAATTCATTATTTATAAGCTTCTTTCTCTTTCCAACAGAATTTCTATGAAAGCAGGTCTGAGACAATGTGGTCGACCTGGATTTCTGTTCAGCTCAGCGGGAGCTTCTTCTTCTGCAGTTTACAATGAAAACGCACTTCTCTCGCACTTTGAATCAGCATTTAGGTCGAGTGTAACTACAACAGACAAGACAAAAAAAAACTTGGAACATTTTTTTTACAGATTATTTTACAGATCCATAACTTACAAATCATTTTGGTAACACTTTCCTTAAAAGTCCCCCTGTTTAAGCAGTATACAAACATATAATAAACAGTTTATAACACACTGTAATGAAGTTTTAAGCAGCTATGAGGACATTAATGTGCTGTATTTATTAATTCAATTGATTATGTTGTATTACAACTTTATAACTTTACAAAATGATGTGTTTATGCCCACAGGAGGAGTTCTAGTTACTGACAAATACATTATAGTAAACATTTATATATGCTTACAAATGCATTACAATATGTTATAAACCATTTATTATACGTATATATAATATACATGCTAAATAGGGGGACTTAAAGTAAAGTGTTACCATCATTTCTAAGTAGTTTCTTGGGAACATCTAATGACTCTGCACTATTTATAAGGTAAATAGAGAGAATGTCCGATTGGTACACTTTCAATTAATTAAGTCCATGTAATTGGTGGTGTAACCTGGAGAGTATTTTAGTAAATTAATAATTAATTAATATTTATTTGGCTTTAAATTGAGCTTTTACTTCAAGCTAATTTTTTTTTTTTTTTAAGTATTACTAAATTACATACAGTAAGTCTTACCAGGAGACTGCAGAAATAAAGCATTACCCTTCTTTCAATGGTTGCTGATTGTGGTGAAGGAAGTACTCAGATACTTTACTGAAGTAAAAATACTAATATCACACTGTAGAAATACTGTATTACAAGTAAAAGACCTGCATTGAAAATGCTACTTAAGTAAAAGTATGAAAGTACCATTGGCACAGTGTACTTAAAGTGTAAAAAGTAAAAGTACTCAAAGCAGAATGTGAGTATTATATATATTATACTATTATATATTATATGCAATATTCTGTCGAGTAGTTTTATCTATATAATAATGCATCATATTTTAAGTTTATCATGTTTTCTATGTAACATCTTAATTTGTAAAGTAACTTTAGCTCCTAAACAAATGTAGTGGAGTAAAAAGTGCAACATTTCCCTCAGAATTAGAGTAGAAGTAAAAGTATAAAGTAGCATGAAATGGAAATACACAAGTAAAGTACCTCAAATCTGTACTTAAATGCAGTACTTGAGTAAATATACTATGTTACATTCCACCACTGCTTAAGGAGATATTAGAGGAATCCTGGATGATTAAAATCCAGCAGGAAAAAACATCATTAACCTTAAATAAAAAGTTGTAGTCGTGGTCTGGTGATTGGATTCAGCTGGACAGACACACATGTGAACCAGTGCATATTATAAGCCCCTTCCAAACAAACCACACACACATGCTGAAAGACGTAAACATTACTGTGGCTCAGTCTTGCGCTGGGGAGTGATTGTGCCTCTCTTCATTCCCGCTGCATGAGTGAGCAGTAGACATCTTAATCTCCATTACGGCAGCAGACACTTCAGCCTCTCCTGTGGATTTGTTTGTGAGGGAATCATCGCATCCGGAGAAAGCTGCAAATAGACTGAATGTTAATGGGAGAGATCTTCCACCTCTCTGGTTTCCACTGCACAATGTCCACTATTCTGAAATCCAAAGATGGGGATAGATTTTTCTTTACTATTCTGCACTGAACTGAGTAAAAAAAAAAAGGTGTATATTTATGCTGCTCGCTCTGCCTGGAACCTTCTGCAGTTAGATCTAAAATTGGTTTCTGTGCTGCAGAAACTCGGTGTTCTCTCTTCTGGCTGCAGATGTTTTGGGGGTATGTTAGAGTCTTGTTTGTGCCTCATTAAGTTGTTGTTTTGGGTGCATCTTAGGTATTTTTATGGTTTCAGACAGCTCCTGGGTTGTTATAAAGGTTGTTTTCAGGATGAAATCGTGATTGCAGAAATGTCGTTCATGATGTTTTCTCTGTTATGCTGTTTGTCTGTAACTCATTGTTAATGCTGCCTATCTTGGCCTGAACTCACTTGAAAAGGAGATTTTTTAATCTCAACGAGGTTTTCCTGCTTAAAGCTGCTACGAGGAACTTTAATTTTGTGTTGATTTTAGCGGTCCATGTGGACAAAAGCGGTAGTGTTTCCAAGCACCAGAGTCCCTTTAGAAAACCTCTCAAGCTCTGCTCCTGGCCATTCGACCCGGTGGTAACGATGAGAATAATTATATAGAAATAGACAATCTTCTCGCTGATGGTCTTGTTTACTTATGTCGGTCATATTGAGGCATCAGTGTCAAATTGAGACTGTTTTATAACCAGTTAAAAGTTCCTCACAGTAACTTTAAATAAAGATTAAATACAATTTTTTCAACATTTTAACTGAATTTTAAATTTATTTCAGGTCGAACGTAACCCAGGATATCAAGAAGGGGATCAGGGGCTGCAAGGAGAATTCAGGAAACGGTAACAACGCACACACACACACACACTGTACATTCATTATGCAACATTCGTCACTTTTAATTTTGAGAACGCTTAGTACTTTATTTTACCTCCCACACGCAGATTATGAGGTGAACAAAGATCAACACTTCTTGTCTCTGCCTGAAAACTCAAACATTTAGCAGCTATTAAGGGATTTCATTAGGTGTACGCTCCTTAACCATCCCCCAGGTCCCAGCGTTCACATTTTAATCAGTTCCTCTCTTGCTGGAGGTCAGGCGTTCATGCTGTCTACGTTGCAGGTCTCGCTACCTTTAAAGAGGCTTATGAAATGTGATGGAAAGTGATGCTGAAAGGTGGAGGTGGCTCACTTTGAATACGTGACCTTTGTGACCTGACATCTCCTTCTATATTCATCTTTGTCACGCTGTCTCTCTCACATTCTCCACCCCTTTATCTTCCTTCACCTTATCTCACATTAGCTCCATCTCATGTCTCTTGTCCTCTCTTTCTGTTGCTCAGTTGTCCATCGGAGGCGTTCCGTGATGTCGGGTGACGACGTGCTGCTGCAGTGCGAACTGCGCTCCAACCTGGCAACTCCACGCTGGACGCTAAACGGCAAAGAACTCCAGGGATACGGCCTCAATTCGGGCTACCGCATCGGCATAGATGGCCTCCTCATAATCGGAGCTCGTGCCCAGCAGAGCGGGTCTTATCGCTGCTTCGCCGTGGAGAACTCCGTCTCAGTCCTGATTTATCTTTACACGGTGAGGGTGCACACGGACGGGTACTTCCCCGTGGAGCCCACGGCCACGACTAACCCCACCACAGTTTCCAGCCCAACTGTTTTCTCCACCAGCAGCCCCACTGAGCAGCCGCTGCCCTCACCTCCTGCCCCGCTGCCTCCGGGAGCGGAGTTCCAGACCTACAGACACATGGAGGCCGTTTACATCTCCCTGGTGGCGGTCCTCGGAGGGCTTTGCCTGGTGTTGACTGTGGTGTTGCTTTATGTGAGCTTCTGCACCAGACGGGCGTCTCGGGACCGAAAGTTCTCCCAGCAGGGGCTGCAGATCCTGGGGGGCTCTGAGAGAAAGAGGAGCTCCCATCTGGAACTGAAAACCATCTCCAGCCACTGCAATGGCCGCCAGGGTCGGCGCTCCATCTCGGTGCCAACCTTCGGGGACATGGGCGACAGCTTCCTCCAGATAGTTCCAGGTGAGGGCCAGTTCTCGCCGTGCAGAACGCCTCCCCCGGCCCCTCCTCTTCCCATGCCACCTCCGCTGCCCAACATGGACTACGCCAACGGGCTGTCGGCCACCCTGCCTAGCGTGCTGAGGAAGATGAACGGGAACAGCTACGTGCTGATGAGGCAGGACGACCACGACGGCATGTCGCCGCTCTACCACTCCTTCACGGAGGAGCTCAACAGGATCCTGGAGCAGAGGAAACACTCACAGCTGGACCTGCAGCCTGATGAGAGCTCCATCTAGGACGCCCCCATCTCAGTCGTATTTATTTTGACCCCTAAAGGTGACCCGTAGCTGCGGGGAGAACTGACTGTTGTATCAAACGCTGCTGTTATTTACCCAGTAGGAGTACCTGCAGGTCGTGTCCTCACCTGATCTGAAATGTGCAGCCTCCTGTGTCTCCCATGACAAACGGCCCATGATTTCGCTTCAACAGTGGACTACACTGACCAGAGATTGATAATCAAAAAGTGGAGATGTGAAAAATTTGGCCACAGACCCGCACTACCGCACTACAAAATGTCCATGAGTGGGGAGCGTAGTGATGCTACCTCGGTGTGAACTCTCTGGAGGCAAAGGTGCAAACTGGGGCACGAAAATCAGGCCAGGAGGTGATCACGTATTTATGAGACTGTGGAGGTGTTCAGGAGGTTTTTAGTGCCATGTAATACGGAGCTTCAAGTGATACTCCACCCAAAATCTATCTATCTATCAGCTACTGTTGGAAAGTACCTTTCACCTAACGTGCCCACAACCTGAGAGCTTTTCCCTGCGTGATGCAAGTTGGACATGAGGATGTTCCCTGGTCTGAGGTGGAACAGGTTTCACTCACCTGTAGTCGCAGGATCATCACTCTGTATCACCAACGCCACACAAAATCCTTCTATGGTGGTAGTTTCAGTTTTCTGGTAGGCCTCCTCTGGGTTTGGGGCAGATGTTGGCGGTTCTTTTATGGGAACAAGATGCATCCTTTTGGGATGAATTGGCTGGCATCCCACCTCCAGGTGTGTGTCATGAGTGGCTAATAAGGAGGCATACCCATTCCCATTCCTACCCCCATGTGTGACGTCAGAGCAGTCTCCTCCTACAAATGCACTAATCTACCAAACTAAAGGACTACTATCATAAGAGTGTTTCAAACAAGGCCAAGCATCCAACACCTATGTGATTATGTTACAAGAAGTTTCACGTTTTAACTGTGAAATCTCGTCCAAATAGGAATTAATTGGCAGGCTGCAACTAACGATTATTTTCACGATCAATTAAAGAGACTTAATGTAAGAATCAGAAATAGCTTGTTAAGAGTGACACCTGTGGCCGTTAAGACAACGACAGTCAGCGCCCTGTTGCTCGCGCTTGTGCTCGCACTACGTAGACATCGGTCAAAACGGTGAGGCGACACACACGAGACTGATCGTGATTGACAGCTAAAACCACAATAGCACTCTATATTTCACATGCTTGGCAGTAATGTTAGCTTGCCAAACGATGAATCGATATTGATCCTAGTGTTAGCTTCTACTGCTTCAGCCTCCCGACTGTGGTCAGAAGACACAGGGGAGACGCCGTAGTTTTGGTCGAAGTCGCTAACATTACTCACTCCAGAGTTAACCCCGTCACTTCACTTAGCAGCAGGGAAAGAAGACACGGGAAACCTCTTTTGGTTTTGAGGAGCTGCAGCATTTATTTCTGCACAAACTGTAACTTCCACTGAACATTCACTTGATATTCTCAGAACTAAACTAACTGTCTTCTGCTCCGCTGCTCGCTTGTTTCGCCGCCGCTCTCTCTCTCTTGCTTCACCACTCACTTCCACGTGCACACACACACTCCCACAACACTAGTTTTCCCCCCGAGGTCTGGCACATTATTGTTTTGCAAGACGGGCTTCACTTCGTTTTTTCGTGCTTCCATGGACTTTGTGTTGGAGTCTGAGTTGTGGTGGTGGCTGGTCATTTGTTGGCGTTAGCGGACTCCATTTCTAACCAACCGTTAGCTATCGTTAGCTATCGTTAGCTATCCCTGTAACTGCGCTGAACAGAGTAGGAACACGCGAGCGCCCATGACGTCACAGAAAGTCATGGAAGGTCTCATTTTTTTAGGTTAGGTTACAGCCTGTTCCCTCATTTGCAATAAAAACGATTTATCCATGTCAAAATTTGCATACATTCCCTTTAATCTGGCAATTATTGTTTTCAGCTAATTGAATTGAATTGTTTAAGTCTAAAAAAATGTCAGGAAATAGTGAAGAATGCCCATCACAATTTCCCAGAGCCCAGTGTGGCATCTTCAAATTGTTGCTTTTGTTTCATAAAAGATCAACTGGAATGAGCTGACTACACGCTTTCGTTCTCTATGAATGAGCAAACTACGTACATTTTACAGCCACCTTTGGAGCCTGTTTGATGCTCAAAAGATAGATTTCATGTGGAGTGTCACTTTACGAAGCTGTTACAGCACACGAGAACTCAGGTGGAAAGACAAATCATTATTTTAAACCACTCTTTCTTAATTTTCTTCTGTCCTCGTGTAGATTTCAGTAATCACTGCTGCAGCTGTTCGTAGCAGTTTGTTGTGCCGGTGCCAGTGGAAACACCTGTAGCAAACTTTCTGTTTTTAGCAACTGTGTGAGAAAAGACCTTGACGCAGCTTGAGTAGTCTATTAAAGACTATTAGCCAGTTTGTGGTCCGATTGATTGAATTCACTGAAGTGACCGCAGACTGGCTTCAGGGCCCAGGAGGCGGAGAGGAAACCACAACACACGCTGAGAACAAACAGAAGAGATGCTGGAAAGAACATGCTCATTTGCTGTTTTATATTTATACAGTTAAACATATTTGTCCTTGTCAGATTGAAGCCCTGTTTTTGTACCATCATTCATTACATGTTGGAGATTTCTCCTGAGACATCCTGACTGTACTTTCATGCCGACACAGGATTCTTTCAAAGAGACTAAATGGTCCTCTGCTGTGAAAAAGCTGCTAGTGGCAAATCATTGAATCAGTGCAGAGACGACCTTGACACATGCACCCCACAAAGGCATCCTCTGTGTTTACCTGACATCAGAGCAATGCCAAAACAACATGAACCGCAGAGCGTACAGTATTTCCCTGGCAAGGTGAACAGCGCTATGATTAAATAGTACATGTTCAACTTAGAGGGACTGAAATGAATCTCTGAGTAGTTTGTAAACGTGTCACGGCCGGTGGCAAATAAAGATCTGTCTTCCCAGCAAAGTGTTGAATCAGCTCTTGTAGCGGTGGCCCTCGACGGTGACTCGCAGCGCGCATCTGTCAGAGCGTCGCTGACAGTAACAGCGGTGCTTGGCTCGCCTCCACGAGGAGAGGACGGAGGTGTCTGTTTGCATAGAGACTGTCGTCTCTGCAGGTAGAAGCAGACAGAAAACATTTGACCCGAGTGTCCTGGTTAGCCGTGCAGGAATCAGATGGTGATACAAGGAGGCAGCAGCTATTTCGCACTTGCAGGTTTTCAGCCGTCCTCCTTGTAAGCCACTTTATTCTGAGAATATGGTCCAGGAAATGTACTATATGCAGAGTGATAAATGGAGGAAATTCTGTCAGACCAAAGGCCTCAGTGTGATTCAAACTAACCTGCTTGCATATGAGGCTCTTTTTTTTCAATCTTTGCAAGACAAATTTTCGAGGAGAGACAGTCCAAAAGCGTGCGATTCATAGCGTCTGTCCCTCTCTGTGACAGCAGGTATTTTGGTCATTCACCTTTAAACATTGATGACACATGACCTAGTTCATTTTAAACATACTGAAACTTTAACCCCACTTCTTCTGATTATGTTTACTGATTCTTTTCTATCCGACTATCTCTCTGTGACATTATACCAAGTCTCAGTCTCAGTAGTTATAGGCTTGTCTCTTTACTAAACGCAGACTATAGATTGCTTTGAGTCTGTTCTTCCATACATTATTCAAAACAGCAGAGGGAATTTATTGAAAATAAACCTTCTTTTTTTGGATTTATTTATTTATTCAACATGCTGAATCAGCTGAAAAACCTCCAACACGGCAGGCTAGAGCCGACGGTGCAGGACACACCGCAAAAACTAGCCTGACAGACGTAGGAGCTGAATAGAAAACGTCACTATATGCAGATGACCTGTTTTTATACATTTCAGATCCCACTAATAGCATATGTAATGGACACCCTTTCACGTATATGGCTATAAACTGAATTTGAGAAAGAGTCAACTAATGTCAGTTAATTTAACTTTCTCAGCAACTTAATATTTAAGATCTGCGGTTACATATTTAGATGCATTTTACCCTGAATAAAAAATATCGCCCGCTCTTGTTGCTTATCTGGAAAAGTGTTCAGTATTTCCTGGCCATTCGCCCTGACCTGTGTGTCCTGGCCAGCCATGCAGAGAACGGATGACGATACAAATGGACGTGTTGGCAGAAGCTATTTGCACTCTGCATGTTTTCAGCTTTCTTCACGTCAGCCTTTTTAGCCCTTTCACTTGTTTTCATCCTCATCTTCATTCCTCCCCTCTCTGCTGCCTCTTTCCCGTCTCCTCACCTCTGCATGACAGCGTCATCTATTACTCTCTCTGCTCTCTCACATTCACACTCTCTCTCTCTCTCTCTCTCTCTCTCTGAAGGACCCTGCTGAGTTTACAAATGGCCACGATGGCCCCAAATCAATTAGAGACAGTTTCCAAAGAGCCCTTGAGTTTGTGAAACAACAGGATTTTCTGCATTAGTGTGAATGCTATTCTAACATTTCTAGCTGATTGCACACATTTGCCATAAGAATCAGACAGCCGAAATATGAATCTGTGTCCTTAAATTATACTAAAAGTGCTCAGAAAGATTGAGGATCGAGTGAAGGTTTTCTGATCCATGCTAATTTATAGATTAGTATTTCATTTAGTTGTAAAGACACGTTCTTGTCAGGTTGTATTTTATTGCAAGTTTAACCTTTGTATGTTTTATATAAAAGCTTCCATAAGTTGTGGACAATCCTTCACATGTTGAAAGCTTCATCTGAATCTGCGACCTTTGCTGCTGCTGCTTCTTTCTCACTTTAAGGACAATCTGTTTACGCTGGCTCTGCACTGTATACTATACTATGGACTTAGCTAACATATTGACTACTAGTTTTACGCTCACCTGTACACAAACCCACAGTGAAGCATCCCGCTGCATCAATATGCAAGATACAGTATATTTTATGTAGATTATTTCTCTAGGTGTTGGCCAAAGAAAGTGGTGTAAAGAGTTCACAATTTGCACTGTTCTTTTGTAAAAGTCATGTCATATACTCTTGTAAACTGTGACACTTCCAATCAAGTTGTATGATTTTGTGATGTAGATAATGAACTTATCTATGTGGTTTTCTCACAATATAACTTGCTTCTTGTAAGATAGTTTAACCACCTGAGCCAGAAAGGACTTTCTCTTAATGTTGTCTCTTGTGTCTTATTTATTTGAGTTCATTAAATTTCCACTGCAGATAAAAACACTTATGTTCAGCTTGGGGAAAAAAAAAAAGTCAGTGTCAACAGCCCTGAGGGGAAGTCAAGAAATGACATGCAAAACATGCTCCCACCGAATCCTATCCTCAAGACGCTCAGTTGTTTTTAGCTTGTGGCGAGCAGCGAGGCCACAGTCCTCCACTGGGAACGGAGCCCACATGTTCCCATTTACATACACACATATACGACTCTGACAGAGCAGAGGTATGACATAAGCTCAGAGGGGGGGTAAAAATGACCATTTCCAGAGCAGCATTCGAGGCAGTAACTTAGCAACAGCATCTTTATTTAGAGCCTTTAATGTCCTAGCGTGGGTCTAGCTCTGCCAGTTCCCATTGGGGAGCGCGGGTGTGATGAGAGCGCGGTGGCCCTGATATCTGTAATTGGTGCCATAGATAAATTAACATGCAGGAAGTGAGCATGAAACAACAGAAAACATTTTCACTGCGGCAGCCAATTATACTTTAATTCCTTTCCTTGCTTTTAAACAGGCTTAACATATTAATATACAGTTTAATTTTACATAAATTTGGTGATGTAATTTAACAGATAATTTAAAGAGGACCTATTATGCTAATTTAGAGGTTCGTATTTGTATTTTGGGTTTCTACTAGAACATGTTTACATGCTTCAATGTTCAAAAAACACTTTATTTTTCTCATACCGGCTGTGCTGCAGCACCTCTTTTCACCCTCTGTCTGAAACGCTCTGTTTGAGCTCATACCCCGTCCTCTCGAAAAGTCCAGTCTGCTCTGATTGGTCAGCTGGCAGACTCTGTTGTGATTGGTCAATTGAACCAAACTCCTTGGACTCCGCTCCAGCTCCACTCTAACTAGTTTTGTTTGAGGGCGTGCCAAACTAGCCGCTAGGCAGGTATTATGCAAATTAGGGCTGTCAAAGTTCTCAAAGTCAAAGTTCAAATTTGTTAACGCCACTAATTTCTTTAACGCATTAACGCAACTTACGGTTTGTAGGTTGTAGCGAGCTTTAAAGCTACATAGAAGGTACTGGTATCATATGAAATTAGAAAAAAACTAATGAATCCATTGGTACCAACCATGCCATACTAGCTTGTCGGGAAGAACGTTAAATAACGCTCCAGACTTACGCTAAATATTGGCGAGGAAAAACTGGCATGGTCATTTTCAAAGGGGTTTCTGGACAATATTTGTCATTGTTTTGTGTTGTTAATTGATATCCCATGTTGATAAGAGTATTAAATACTTGACAAATCTCCCTTTAAGGTGCATTTTGAACAGATACAAAATTAGGAATAGCAATTAACTATGGACAATCATGCGATCAATTATGATTAAATATTTTAATCAATTGACAGCCCTAATGCAAATGTGTTACTTGGTGACATCACCACGTTACAGAAGAAAAGGCAGGACTTTTCAGGCAGTTCAGGAGTAGTGTTTCTGTGGGGGAGAGTAACTCCCTTTGGTGTGAACTTTGCGGACCTTTCTTTTACATGCACAAACAACTATATGACACACTAAATAAAAGGGAAAAAGCACAAAAGCATAACAGGTCCTCTTTAAATTTCGCCACTCTTATTGGCTATGCAGCGCATGTATAACAAACAGGAATTGTCTTTATGTCTGAGGGTAATTTAAATGGAGAGGGCGTCCTTATTCTTATAAATAATGCAACTCAGATATTTGGTGAAATGAGTGAAATCAGCACCAGTATCCCGCTGCAGAGCTCCGCTCCACTGTCTCTCACCCCTCTGCAGGCATCTCACGCTCCTCTTCTACATTAATTTCCACCGATAGCCAAACCATTTTCTGCAGCCAGAGCTATGTATGCCAGCAGACTAGTATCCATCAATTAACAGAAACAAGCAAGCTGTCTTGGGGGCACCTTTCACGTTCACTCCACGCTCATTTGTATTCATCTGATGACTAGCACTTGGTTGTATGGATGTATTTTTGTTGAGAAGAACACTGAGGTCATTTGTGGAGGAAAAGAGAGGGTCAAGCGGCCTTTTGCATTCAGAAATGATGAATTCATGGTGTAAAGAAAGCAGCGGAGGAGTGTTGCCAACATCCGCCTTGTTGAATTTGAACAAATCACCCTCTGGAGGAGTTTTCTCTTCCTCTTCCAGCTGATTCAGAGGACAGCTCTGTGCTGCTGAAGGTTAAGACTCATCCCTGAAGCTATCACATCAGCCATCTGTCATGTTCATTTAAACTCTGTTGTTTAAGGTTGTGCAGCGAGGAAACCCTCAAACCTTCTCAGTATTAAACTGTAAAAACATGTACATTCCCTCGTGTCATACAAATAAAAAAAAAAGTGTACATCTGATATGCGTCTCGTCTGTGAAGTATTTTAAGTGCAGTCAAATCAGTCGAACTTGACGAAGCAGGCAGCGCGGCTGCAGTCGGTTTTGCTCTGTTGATCTTCTTCTGACAAGCTTTTAAAACACAACTCAAAGGAGAGTCTAAATTTAAACACCAACGACAGCATTTGCACATTATTATTTATTTTTATTTCGTACAAAGTTCCATCTGCTCCGAAGTGCTGCACTTTACTACAATGAGTCTTCAAATAACCTTGAGAAAAACAGTTATCTGCTTTTTAATTTGCCAGCTGACAAGCCTCTGGACGATTCATGTAAAGTCTATTCAACACTCAGAGCTGGTAATGTGTGCACTTCTCTGCACAGCGAAAGTGGCTCTGCTGCCACCACCAGACAGAAGGGCATGGTGGGAAATATTCAGTCGATAGTCGGGTCTTCTGCAGAATCATCCAGCACATACATTGGAAAATTGCTGCAACCACGAGGACTTGTGATTTAATTTAGATTGCAGACACTTGAACAGCTTCAAACATATCTTGCAAGAGTAATCTGGAATTAAGCACAAACTTTGACTTCAAACTTTTGTTAGTCCTCATTCAGCGTCCTGTTACTGTGGTCTGATGGGACCGATGGACGGGGGCCGGTTGGTGAATGGGTGCCACTGGCCCTGGATGCTGGGGTTGTCTGTGTGGAAGGGCTTGCGGATGCGGATGATGTCCAGACCGGACTGATTGGTCATCTTGGTTAAAAGCTCTAAAATCTGCGGAGACGTTTTGCATGTGACGATTTCTTCCCTCACGTTGCCGTTTACTGCAGGAAGGGAGAAAGGTAATAACTAAGCATGTATGACTTAGTCTAAGGGACACAATTTTATTACTGAAAAACCTGCCGAGTGCGAAATGTAACAGTGTCAACAAGAAGAACACGTGATTCTGGGTGAAACCCCCAGTGGCAATTCACTTCTACCTGAGTAGAGGTCTCAGAAAAAAACAGTGTTATACTGCCCCCTACAGTATTTAAGAGTAGTAACAAGCATAAATCACATTACTACTTTAATTTATAGTAGTTCACTTTTCTTGTTTCTTAAACATTTATTGAAAATCCACAGAGCTTAAACTTCACCATAAAGACCTTTTAACTGTAAAGCACACTTATGATTTTGATGTTTTAGCATGGCCAAAGAATGTTTTTAATAGAACAATCTGCTTCAGAGGTCTGCTTAAGTTTTTGATAATAGCAATAATACTGAAAAAAGAAAGGATTTTGTCATTGTTTGTTGTTTTATTGTTTGTTTCCATGTATGTACCAGGACTCCCTGTAAGGCAGTATTGATGCCGAGTATATTATACCGTGAAATAAAATTTTAACTAACTAAATAGTTCACTAAACAAGCCATAAATAAAACTTGAATGAGAGCACAGGAATGTTATACAACGAGTATTAACAACATATATGGAGAATACAATAATAAATGGATATTTACCTGGGTTTAAGGGGATCTCTGTATGTTTTTTCCATCTAAGATTTTGGCAGTCCTTTAAAAGATATTTCTCCGAAAATCAACAACTGCTTATAAACTCTACACATGCAGCTTAACTCATATAACCGCCTCAAAACTGTGTCTATATTTTCCTTGATTAGTACAAACTTACTTAGTTCTTTCTAGGGCTGTCCTCGACTAAGGAAATTACTAGTTGACCAATACTCATACGATTTTGTCGACTAATCAATTAGTTGATTTAGTCAACAGATCTGTGAGAGAGAATCACACTAAAGCTCTACTTTATTCTTGTGTTTACCAGAGATGTGCTCATAAGTTTCTAAGAAATAAATCATTCAGCATGAAAAAGGCATAAAAAAATGACTAATCGTCTAAAGAAATCTTAGTCGACGAAACGACCAAAACGACTGATTAGTCTACTAGTAGATTAAGAGGGGGCAACACTACTTCTTTCCAAGAAACTTTCTAAGAAATATTTAGGAAAGACATGTGCTATAATGAAGAAAGAAATTCAGCATTAGTCAAACCTGTCATCAAAGTCACTTACAGTATTCTGCAACTATTTTGGGTATCCTGCATGACCGAGGAGTCACATACACGACAGTTGAAGGGTTCTTATTGGCATAATCCACGACCCCCTCTTCAATGAACTCCCTGAAAAAGAAGGAAAGAAGGTGAGTGGTCTTTTGTAGACAGCATCTATTCCCAGTGTCTTTTCTTTTTAGCGGTAACCAAAAAATATCTGATGTTGCCTTTTGTTACAACTGATGATTATTATCATTATCAGCCGTGGTGGAATGTAACCAAGTATATTCAAACAAGCACTATACTTACCATAACCTGTACTTGAGTTTTACCATTTTTTGCTACTTTATATTTCACATCCACCACATTTCAGAGCAAAATACTGGAGCATATTTATACGACATATATGATTACTTGGCAGATAAAGACCTCTGAAACATGTGAACAACAAATAAAAATTACAGATTAAACTATCCAACAGTATATATGGTGGTTACAAATAGTCCCACCTCGACCAGCTAAAACATAAAGCCTAAGATATATATATATATATATATATATATAAATACTGTGAAAGTATCGAAACACTCAATCCACAGGGAAATACACACAGCCCGTATTCAGAAACTCTGCATTTGAAACAAGCTGTCAGGATTTCTGCCCATTTGTGATGTCACAAATATACAATATTTAGACCCTTGACACAATTTTAAACATAAATATTCTAAATTTGTCCAATTTTATCCCTGGTTGCAGTGTATGTGAATGAAATCAGCTGACAGGAAGTAAACATGGACCCAAGCTGTTGCCTAGCAACGCAATTCTGTTGCAATTCCATCGAAATGCTCTAAAACGGAGCGTTTCAGACAGAGAGTAAATACAGACATATTCAGGCAGACAGTATGAGGAAAATAACGTGTTTTTTTTAACATTACAGCATGTAAACATGTTCTAGTAGAAACACAAAATAGTATGAATATGAAAATGAGTATGATATGGGACCTTTAACACTCAAACACGGGCAATTTATCAGCATAATGACTACTTTTGATACTTTAAGTGCATTTAGCTGATAACACAGCTGTGATTTTACTTAAACAGTAGAGCAGGGCTTTCACTTCACTTGTAAACAGTATTTTTATATTAAAGTATATTGATATAAATAGTTTTTCACTTGTAAACAGTATTTTTATATTAAAGTATATTGATATAAATAGTTTTTCACTTGTAAACAGTATTTTTATATTAAAGTGTATTGATATAAATAGTTTTTCACTTGTAAACAGTATTTTTATATTAAAGTATATTGATATAAATAGTTTTTCACTTGTAAACAGTATTTTTATATTAAAGTGTATTGATATAAATAGTTTTTCACTTGTAAACAGTATTTTTATATTAAAGTATATTGATATAAATAGTTTTTCACTTGTAAACAGTATTTTTATATTAAAGTGTATTGATATAAATAGTTTTTCACTTGTAAACAGTATTTTTATATTAAAGTATATTGATATAAATAGTTTTTCACTTGTAAACAGTATTTTTATATTAAAGTATATTGATATAAATAGTTTTTCACTCGTAAACAGTATTTTTATATTAAAGTGTATTGATATAAGTAGTTTTTCACTTGTAAACAGTATTTTTATATTAAAGTATATTGATATAAATAGTTTTTCACTTGTAAACAGTATTTTTATATTAAAGTATATTGATATAAATAGTTTTTCACTCGTAAACAGTATTTTTATATCAAAGTATATTGATATAAATAGTTTTTCACTCGTAAACAGTATTTTTATATTAAAGTGTATTGATATAAGTAGTTTTTCACTTGTAAACAGTATTTTTATATTAAAGTATATTGATATAAATAGTTTTTCACTTGTAAACAGTATTTTTATATTAAAGTATATTGATATAAATAGTTTTTCACTTGTAAACAGTATTTTTATATTAAAGTATGTTGATATAAATAGGTTTTATTACCTGACTCCCAGCGAGCTCTGAGCGTTCTTAGAGAAGATGATGGAGACTCGCTTCAGCTGACAGACATAACGACCGACTCCGTTCTGAAGAACAGACCTCAGGAAGCGACTCGGTGTTCCTCTGGCCGTCATCCTCTAACCGACAACTAACGGGTAGATTATATACAATATAATTATAATTCAATATACTAATAAGAAACACTAGACACACAAATAAACATTAAAGATAGCAGCAACATTCACAGAGGACGACCTGACGGGCATGTGTATCCGGCGGTCGGTCGATGATATGTTTCCGGAGTGAAACACATATTTGACACGACCGTTAAAGAAAATAAGACTTCAAATTAAAGACTTATCTGTTAGCAAATTAAAAATGTAGAATTTTTATTTAGTAAAAAGACATATTTTACATATTTGAAAATGTTTTGAAATGTAAAATTATAGCATAAAACAAATAAATCGGTACCTTTCGCCGCCTGTTTCCAACGGACTTGTTTTGAAAACGCACCGAAAAGCCCGGGTTTAGAGCCAAGGCCTATGGAAAGGAGGAGATATCACGCGTCATCAACGCGTCATATCACATGGGGGTTTAACACATGCGCAGTAGAATCTTGCCTGCACATCAGTTACACTGCGCATGCGTCATACCCCTACACTCCAAAACCCGTTATCCATCCTCCTTCTATAGTCCTTAGTTAGAGCAGAGCAGCATGGAGGAGAATGAGGGCAGGCAACAGAGCAAGTAAGCTACATTTTATGAGTTTATTCTGTAATTAAACGTTATGTATTTCTAGTTATGGCTTTTATGCACATGCAGGTTAATTTTCTTTTACATTTAATGTCTGTTTAATAAAATAAATAACGGTTTTCTGCTGCACTGCCTGTGCTGTCTGTGCTCACACTAGCATACTGTAGGTCATCCATGTCTTTGCAGCTTTGCTGTGTGTTACTTGATGTTCAGTTCAGTTCAGACAACTTTATTTATCCCCAAGGGGGCAATTCATTTGTAGCATTCACAGTCCATACATCCATACATGCATACAACAGACAACCAATAATTAGTTAAGTCAAAGGAAACATATTAAAGGCATGGTGCAGTTGGAGGGACAAGTTACAATAAGAACCACATAAATAAATAGGATTATAGCAATAAAAGCCCCAAAAAATAAGAAACAATATATGAAAACAACATATCTTAAAGTTCCTCTAAATAACAGTCATTTAAAATGGGTATGGTCTGTGTTCAGCAGCTTAACAGCAGGAGGGATAAAGGACTTGGAGTAACGATGTGTCTTCCTCTTGTCGTGTCTCTCTTGCAGGTTAAATGTCCTAACCATATAAATGATGTGGAGGAACTTGCTGCTGAGGGGCACCACCTGTGTCTTGCAGGTGGCAACCCCGAGGTTTCTCCACCAAAGACACTTTCCATCCCTCTGTGTGAGACATCTCACCCAGAGGCTCCTTCACAGGCCTCCCAGTGGTTTAGAGCTTAAAGACTACTTCCTGGCACACAGTGGGACCAGGGCTTATAAAAAGGATGCCAAGTCTACTGTAGAGTTTCCTGTGAGTCCCATTACAGTGACAGACATCAAGCAGTATCTACGCTCCAAATACATCCCCTTCCACGATGGCTACAGCTGCCTCCACATCCCCAGCTTCTTTGTGGATCCGTCCTCCAGAGGGGACAGCTTCTCCTTGTTCGTGGACAAAACCACGGGGCAGTTTCTGTGTAAAGACACGCTGGTGGAAGGGAGCTGGGAGGATCTCCAGGACTGTCTGGAGGTGATGCAGAAGGAGGAGCAGGACGTCCTCAGCCCTCACGTGCTGCTGGGATACCCAGAGAGTGTGGAAGAGCAGGACGAGAGGGAGAGAGAGCTGAGGGAGGTGCAGAGGATCTGGTCCAGCTCTGTGCCCTTCACCGACCTCCCCGAGGACGAGGTTCAGCTCATTAAAACCATGTTCCAGGTAATGTTGAGTGTGATTTAGTGATTGCATGTGTGTTTTTTAATCTTTCATATTAGGGTTCTTCTTTTTATAAGTCAGAATAATCAAGAATAGCTCCAACTACCAGGTCTATATGCATGATCTTGGTCTTAATAAATAAAATTAATAAATGACAGGTAAATCAAAAAGGTGTATTATCACCATTAAAAAAACAAACCATCTTTTCCTCACAGGTTGATAATCTTTATCACTGTTCTGTTTCAGATCACAAAGGTCTCCAATGCAACACTCAAGAGGTTTGGCGTAAGGCTCTTCAAGCCTACCAAGAGTCTTGTTTTCCCTTGGCTTGGTGGACCTGACTCCTCCCTGAAGGGGGTGAAGCTTATCTCCGCTCAAAGCACAGACACTGACAAAGTTATTTATAATGAAGCTACAGTCCCAAAGAGTAATTCGTACTACAACTTGTTTGGCCTCCCCCTGGTGGGCCGTATGGACACAGAGGTGGTGCTGACCGGACATGAGCTGGACACTCTGGCTGTGAGCCAGGCCACAGGACTCCCCAGCGTGGCTCTCCCACGCGGAGTCAGCTGCCTCCCACCGATCCTGCTGCCTTACCTGGAACAGTTCAAGCGAGTGACGCTGTGGCTGGGAGACGACATTCGCTCCTGGGAGGCATCGAAGATCTTCTCACGCAAGCTGGGTCTGAGGCGCTGCTCGCTGGTGCGGCCCGGGGAGTACCGGCCTTGTCCCGTGGAGGCGCTGGCCCAGGGGAAGAACTTCAGCCAGATCATCAAATCCTCCATCCCTGCCGCCCACAAGTCCATAGTGTCCTTCAAGCAGCTCAGAGATGACGTGTACGGGGAGCTGGTGAACAAGGAGCAGGTGGCTGGAGTGAAGTGGATCAGGTTTCCAGAGCTCAACAGGATCCTGAAGGGACACCGCAAGGGAGAGCTGACTGTTTTCACAGGTAGGAAACATGATGTTTAATAGTGCTGCCCCCTCTTAGTCAATTAGTCGACTAATGGGTCGTTTTGTTCTTAGTTGACTAAGAGTTCTTTAGTCGTTTTTTATGCTTTTTTCATGCTGAATGACTTTTTTCAAAGAAACGAGTCATGAGCACATCTCTGGTAAACACCAGATTAAAAGTTGTTCTTTGTTTACCAGGTCCTACTGGCAGTGGGAAGACCACCTTCATCAGCGAGGTTGCTCTGGACCTCAGCATGCAGGGCGTCAACACGTTGTGGGGCAGCTTTGAGATCAACAACGTGCGTCTGGCGAAGATCATGCTGACGCAGTTTGCCATGCAGAGGCTGGAGGAAAACCTGGAGCAGTACGACTTCTGGGCCGACAAGTTTGAAGAGCTGCCACTCTACTTCATGACTTTCCACGGGCAGCAGAACATCAAGTAAGTCTCATCGGTGTATCAGTGGATACAGTCTACTTTCTTTTTAATCCCAGTGATGCATAATGTAACTGCTAATTTTCTGTGAGTGTCAGGCAAGAAAAGAACATCAAGTATCAACAGCTGTCAGTGTGCTGACTTGACTATGACTTGCCCCAAACTGCATGTGATTATCATAAAGTGGGCATGTCTGTAAAGGGGAGACTCGTGGGTACCCATAGAACCCATTTTCATTCACATATCTTGAGGTCAGAGGTCAAGGGAACCCTTTGAAAATGGCCATGCCAGTTTTTCCTCGCCAAAATTTAGCATAAGTTTGGAGCGTTATTTAACCTCCTTCTTGACAAGCTAGTATGACATGGTTGGTACCAATGGACTCCTTAGGATTTCTAGTTTCATATGATTCCAGTATCTTCACTCTTCTCTCCAACCTTTTCTAAAGGACGGTGCTGGACACAATGCAACACGCTGTCTACATGTATGACATCAACCATGTCATCATCGACAACCTGCAGTTCATGATGGGGCAGGAAAACCTCTCAGTAGACAAGTGAGTAAGAGTTACACTATAACAAATAGGAAGTTCTATCCTGTATCAGTTTCATCAAGCACAGTACTTTACTTAATGCGTTTTCCTTCACAAATATGGAAATAAATGCTTTTCTTGTGGTCCAGGTTTGCAGTGCAGGACCACATTATCGGAGCATTCAGGAAGTTTGCCACCAACAGCAGCTGCCACGTCACTCTGATCATTCACCCCAGGAAAGAGGAGGATGACAAAGAACTGCAAACAGCGTCCATCTTTGGTTCAGCAAAGGTAAGACAGAGAGTCTCACCTTTCTGTTTTTAAACTGAACTGTGCAGCAAATTAAGCAGTTTGCAGTTCAAACAGTGACAGATTCCAATTTTTTTACCGTGTTTTAGTGAGAACTGGGTAGTTCATTATTAGATTTTAATCAAATCAGTTAAAGAATTTTACTTTTAAACAGTTTTATTTACAATTTAGTACACTGGATGAACCATCTGTCACTCAAACTCTTGCCGAAGCCAGTCAGGAGAAGAGTGAAAACATCTTTTCCATCAAGAAAAGCCGTTGGTGCCGGTCTTTGCTCTTCTTTCAGTGAATAAATACTCTCCAGCTCTGATATAACTGATGCTATTGCAGCTACGCTAACCTCTTCAGGAGCCGCCATAGTTGTTTAGAACAAACAGTCGCCTCTCCGTTTCTCCTTACACACCTAAGCCACGCCCGTAGCTGCCAGTAGCTCCTCAAAGGAAGCTGATTGGTCCGTGTTCTGACTTGCGAGACACAAACGTATTACTTGAAGCCTGACAAGATGGATTTTCACGTGATATGTGATCTCGCAATTCTCGCATGATCTTGTGACATCGTGAGAATCCAGCTGCAGTGCAAGGTAAGAGAGAAACAGGACAAAAGAAATATAGTGAACAAAAATGAGTAAAAGTTAGATGAAAATGCGAAAATTTGTTATGAATGATGTTAAGAAAATTTAAAATAAATGAAAGGTTGTATAGTATAAAGACACGGCACGATAAGATAATACATACAATATTGTTTCAGTATATTACAATATACTTAGTAAATGAGATGCACCGCTGCACATAACCTGACCAAACCTGGTCAGTCAGAATAACATTCACATATTCATTCATAAAATATTATATTACTTGATGTATATGATTTTGTTTTGTTTTTTACCTTTTTTGTATATGTTTTTAATGTTGGACTTCATGTATTTATTTTCTCATGCACGTACGGCTATTTTCATAGCAAGAACAACTAACAATTATTTTCATCGTTGATTAAACTGTTGATTATTTTCTCCATTAATCGATTAGTTGTTTGGTCTATAAGATGTCAGAAAATGATGAAAAATATTGATCAGTGTTTCCCAAAGCCCAAGATGACGTCCTCAAATGTCTTGTTTTGTCCACAACTCAAAGATATTCAGTTAATTGTCATAGAGGAGTAAAGAAACCAGAAAATATTCACATTTAAGGAGCTGGAATCAGAGAATTTTTACCCTTTTTTTTCTTAAAAAAATGACTCAAACTGATTAATCAATTATCAGAATAGTTGGTAATTAATTTAATATTTGACAACTAATCGATTAATCTTTGCAGCTCTTATCTGAAACAATTAAAAATGTTAATTAATTTGACACAATCATGAAAATACATATTTCCTGACCCTCTTTACAAAGCTGCTGTTATTCGACATACCTAATATGCATCTCGACCTTTGACCCCGTCCAGGCCAGCCAAGAAGCCGACAACGTCCTCATCCTGCAGGAGAAGAAGCTGGTGACGATTCCCGGCCGCCGGTCCCTGCAGGTGACCAAGAACCGCTTCGACGGCGACGTGGGCATCTTCCCTCTGGATTTCCTCAAGTCTTCGCTCACGTTCGCAGCTCCCATCAAGGGCAAGCACAAGCTGAGGAAGGTCGCCGGCAAGCCAGAAAACGAGGATGTCGAAGAGAGCAGCGAGGTGGTGGCGACGGTGAAGAAGGAAGAGGTTAAAAAAGAGAAAGCGGCCAAAAAGACTCCACAAACTAGTAAGAATCCTGCAACTGGAAATGAAAGCATGCAGAAGTAACTATAATAGAGTATAATTCACAGGCAGTATGGATCATGTGTAAGTGTTTTAACACACATTTACTATTATTTGAAGGTAAGAAAGTGAGGATGTTAGACAGTTTTATGTCCATAACACGAGGTGCAACTGAGCTGAACATTAAGTATGTTGGAGCAATGAAACAAAGAGGATACTAAACATTTATTTCATTATGGAACCAAGTATGGATGTTTCAAACTGAATGTAAAATAATGATGGTAAAGTACATGTTCAGCTTTTCTATGCAGGTACTACTGTTTATTAACTGTTAAAAAGTGTTTGTAAAATACTGCTAAACTCATTTTTCAATTTCACAAAAAAATACTGTGACACCCAGCGCTACTGTTTTCGTGGTAATGTTCAGTCAGAATGATATAAGCACTTGCACATTACCACAGTGTGCTCTCTACTGACTTTTTGTACATCGATGATTTATTGAATGAGCTAATTTTTTTAAAATAAAATGCTTGTGATGCAGATTTTTGTCTGTGTTTTCATATCTGGTCAACAGGGGGCAGCATGTACTTTATACATGACACAGAAGCTGATGAAAATAAACCTCCACAGGAAATATCACTTCCTTATTTACAACTGGCTGCAGATGTTTGTATTTTATTCAGCTTTGACAGTCTACTGTGGTGACTATTTTTAACAATTTGCCCCAGATGTCTGTGTGATTTAGAGATATTTACGAGTTGGACAGTGCACAATCATGCATATTGGCAGAAAAAAATGTTTAATTCTGTACTGTTCTGCAACACTGCAGTCAAGTCAGTTAGATTTCTATAGCCCAATATCACAAATGTGCATATAAACTAAACAAAAATACTTTTTAACAGGGAAAAAAATGGAAGAAACCTCAGGAAGAGCAACTGAGTCCCTCTGTGTGGTTGCTTTTCATATAAATCTTTCAGTTAAATTGGCGATTTATAAGAACATCGGAGATCTTTGACCTCCTGCTGGGAGTGTTTCTACCTCTTTAACATTGATAATTAAGTGGTGTCAGATTACACTTTATGTTTAAAAGGTTCTATACAGTAGGTTTTCATGCATTGAGCCATCTCCAGTGTCTCATTAACACAATCCATTATTTAGACTGAGTGACTTTTAATAAATGCAAATGTGTCTCAAAACATCTTCATATGAATATTTTATGGGTAAAGTCAAAAGGCAGAGCCTTGGCTGCACCGGTGTGGGGTTACATGTAGAATCAGCAGCTTTCAGCAGTGAGAAACTCGCTGTACTGTGAGCTGCTGCTGTTGCTGCTGTTGCAGGATGTATTGATGCTTGAAGTGTCGTATTTCATCGCAGTCACTGTGATGCCAAATAAAATGCCTGATTTATGATGTAAAGGGAGCGGTTCACTGTGGGAATACGGAAGTGCCAGTGTGTTTGACAGCAGGGCATTTGATGATTTTCAACCTTGGCATCCTCACAGTAGATTTTGTCTCACCCTGGGAGGCACACTCATTAAACAATATAGGATCTTTGCACTTTGGAAATCTCATTAAGACACTCTGTCGCACCAGAAACAAGCCCATAGCAAGAGGCAGAAACATCAACCAAAGACACACCGGTATCGTGTGTGCATATTCTGTATATATACTGTATATTATAATATTGTCAGACTTGTGATGGACAGTTTAAAGGAACAGTGTGTAAAATTTAGGAGGATCTATTAGCAGAAATGGAATATAATATTAATAAGTATGTTTTCTTTAGTGTATAATAACTCAGCTTTGAATGAGCCGCTTATATCTAGATATTGAGCGGGTCCTCTTCACAGAGCTGGTCGCCCTGTTTCTTCAGTAGCCCAGAACAGACAAACCAAACACTGGCTCTAGAGAGGGCCATTCACGTTTTCATGTTGACCACCGTAGTTCTCCTTCACGCTTAGCACACGGGAGAAGTTTCAGTCAGTTTCAATCTGCGACCTCACTGCTAGATGCCGCCAAATCCTATACACTGCACCTTTAAAACAAAAACATATCAAAGTTGATGCAGCAGAACTAGAGATTATATTTTTTATTTCATGCTTTTTTTTTTCTTGTCAAAACCTGGCGCCTACATTACCCACAATGCAACTCGAGCACCAGACCGCCAACATTTGGGTCCGAGATTCAGGTGTGTTATATGATAGTAACGGCTAATGTAGCCTTGAACCACTATCCTCAAGCAAGGTAAGGTCACTTCTTTCTAAAGCTTGATTTATGCTTATGATTACGCTGACTCAAGTGACATCACTTGAATAATTTTATCAGACTTGGCGCAACCACAAAAGGCTTTAAACTACTTTTTTTCATATACACAGTAGTACTCCCCGAGACCTGTAAGGAGACTTTGATGTGTAAAATTGGTGGAGTTCCCCTTTAATATCGTTTTTCCATTGTTCTTCTCAGTCGGTCTAGAGTTCACAGAGAGCGGGGCCTCTCTGTCTGCCTCTGAGATCTCTGCTGGCTCCGTCTCTGACAGAACGGTCCAGAGAAGCTCCTGGCACCAGACCCGCTTTACACTTGGTATGTGGACCCCTGAGCTCCTCGGATAGCCGGAGATATTGTTGTAAACTGTGGGAGTAATTCCTGTGTGTGTTTGATGATAAATCAGTGTAGATGAGGTGGCAGGAGGGAGACAGTTCCTGGACAGACGTGGTGATCGCCAGGTTTTTGTTCCATAAATTTGCTCTCATTTCTTCTTCTTCTCCGAGCCTTTCTTAATGTTTTCCCGTGAATGTCTTACTGCTGTGTTAGTATGCTTTCCATAATGTCTCCAGGCTGTGTGTGTGCTGGATGTCTCTGGGTGTCCTCTTGACTGTGTGGGTGTGGGATACGGCTGCTGAGGACTCTGAATGGGGCTCTTTGTGTTTAGAGGCATTGCTGCGCCCAGATGATGGCGGCTCTGTCGCCTGCCAGCTCCTCAAGAGAGGGAAAACACACAAAAATGTGAATGAATGACACAAATGCATACAGAAGCACAAAACTTACCCAAATACTTACACTTGCTGTAGCTGTCAGGCATACTTTACTGAGCTTCATCCAAGGAAGTTTCAAAAGATAATAGCTCAAGTTTTCTATTTCTTTTCTCAGAGTAAACAGGTGTTGGAAATATACAGGCCTAAACGCTATGTACGTCAGATTCTTTGTTTTGAATGGCCTGTGCTGATCAGAGCTTTGCATGCCTATTCAAATAGCTGCCATCTGGAGAGCATGAAACAACTTGAGTTACGCAGCTCTTAATCGTGAAGGAAACAAACATGTGCAGAGACCAAAAGAATTCCAATCATCAAGACGCTACAAGATATGAGAGGATGTGAAGCAAATGAGGTTCAAACGAGATGTTTCAGCTGCAGATAAACCCTTTCTCTTGTGAAGCGTTTGACCTAAAACCCACTGAAAACATCCCGATCAGACTGGAGTATTAGAAAGACATCTACTTCATGAACTGATTCCACAAACAAGGACAAATCCAGGCATTATAGCAGTCAGCGAAAAAATGAACTGGAGGCTGCAGCTGCTCCCAGCACTGCTGCTGATGGGACGCATGGATACATGACTTGCATGCATAGCTCTCCGCCCCATTAGCTGCCCTTCATTAAGCCAACTATTTGACCGAGTCTGGAGGTAATTTCAGGACCTTCAATCAGAGTTAATCTGCTGGGAGCTTTGGCTCTGCAAAGGGACTTTACTCAACTTTCAAGACCGGATCATATTCAGAGCATTTTCAGTTGATCTTGTTTTATGGTAGTGTGTTTCCTTTCGGACACGGTGGCGAGACAGTATTATATTGATTAGAGCAAGAACAGCTCAGAAAATATGAGAAGCATTTGGAGGAAAGTAGAAGAAGTATTTTTTATTCTTTATTAACCCCCTGAGACCCGCGATCGTGACCAACTTTACTGTCTTTCAGAGGCTGAAGCAGGTTCAGTTTTAGAGCTAGAGTGAAGCAACTACAGGAAAAACTGGCATGGCCATTTTCAAAGGGGTCCCTTGACCTCTGACCTCAAGATATGTGAGTATAAATGGGTTCTATGGGTACCCACGAGTCTCCCCTTTACAGACATGCCCACTTTATGATAATCACATGCAGTTTGGGGCAAGTCAGGAGTTTGCCATGATATGATTTGAGCATATTTTTTATGCTAAATGCAGTACCTGTGAAGGTTTCTGGACAATATTTGTCATTGCTTTGTGTTGTTAATTGATTTCCAATAATAAATATATACAAACATTTGCATAAAGCAGCATATTTACCCACTCCAATGTTAATAAGAGTATTAAATACTTGACAAATCTCCCTTTAAGGTTAATTATGAACACATAAATAATGTGTGATTAATTTGTGATTAATCAGGATTAACTATGGATAATCATGCGATTAATCGTGATTAAATATTTGACAGCCCTAGAATAAACATTATTCACAAAATATCAAAATAGTCCTTTAAAGGCATGTTTTTGCATGCACCTGTTAGTGTCTTACAGTAAGCGTTAGAAGTGTGTGCTTTCTATCCTTAATGCAACAACAAATTCATTCTTAATAAAGAATTTCTGCTTTTATTGAACAGTACAATACAGCACATTGGATATATATATATATATATATATATATATTTATTTATTTATAATAATAAATCTTCTTTATAGAAAACAATGTGTGCCTTTGATTATGTGATAAACACACAATGACCAATATAGCCTACACTCACAAATCACTATTGGTATAGTTGAGAAGTCTTAAAAGTGCTCAGAAAAATTTAAAGTTTAAACATCTGCAGTCCAATTACAACTGAGTTAACTCACTTGCTGATGAAGACAGTGTGATACAGTCAAAAGCTTCAGACTAAAAGAGTAAGTGGAACGTTTGTGTCCTTTGAGAATGATCTAAACATTCTGGTAATTAGTTTTGAATTTGTTTGATATACCCCACATTTAGCAGCTTAAAGAGAGAGTGAGAACATCACTTGACCCAGACTGACATTAAAATAGAAAGTATGACAGAACATGCTGGGAGAACATTGAGTGCATGGAGGGGCACAGCGAGTATGTAGAGCAGCACGTTCATCAGTACACTGCGTCTGTCACATTACAGTCTTCTTTTGAATCAAGCACAGTAACCCTTCTTTATCCTTGTGTGAAGTGGGAAACTGGGACCCAGTACTTTCACCAGGGTCATTGCATAGTGTTTGCATCTGACACATTGATTCTACTGATAATAAATAACACCGTTCCCATCATAGCAACACAAAGTGCACGCTTTGTTCCGCTGTGTATTTGCAGCCAGAGCGTGCTGAGGACCCAGGTCGCTTGCAGACAGACCAGAGGCCGTTTCAAAGCTGATTCAAGATGCCCCTCCATCCCCTTAATGTCAGGACATGAAGGGGGGGGGGGTTACTCTGCCTCACTTCCTCACGTGCACTCTGCACGTTTGACCCACATTACCCAACAGTATGCTGCCTCTGTGTATATTAATAACCATGTGCACATCCTCCTCTCTGTGCTCCCAGACCAGGAGAAGGCTCGTGTTGCAGCTCTCTTTGTGAAACTTAAAGGTTCGACATTTTCTACATTTTTATCATTGCCAACAAATCTCATCAAAACTGTGAAGCCAAGGCATAATTTCTTCTATTCCTCTGTGCCAGTGTTGTTCCAAAATATTATTACAAACCCATCAATGAGCCACACTGTTGCTCTGGATGACATGTTCCTTCATTACTATGAACACACACACACACACTGTAGTTTATTATTGATTCGACCCCACAAACTCCGTCCTGCTGTCGTAAATACTCCTGAACTAAATGTGTCAACTGTAAGTACCAGTGGGTAGAAATGGAGCAAATATGATTCAGTAAAGTTATTTTTATAAAACGGTCACTATATTCTGAAAGTAAAGCAGTAGAGACAGGTAATCTGAAAAAAATCATGTGCCTCTGTGTCCTCCAGTGTCCTCCGATGCTCCTAATGGTATCTGCAAGATTTCACAGACCGGAGGAAAACAACCAATCAGAGCTGATCTGGAGCCTTGTCGTCTCTGAGCAGCTGTCAATCACTCGCGAACTCCGATCAAGCGGTCACACTAGGCAGCGCTGATCAAATATGAATCAATATTCTGTTACTGTAATGCTTATTTCTCGCCTCAAATGTTTTCAGAAACATCTTGTAGTGTACTGTTTAGCTGTAAAATGAGAAAGTTTGTGACCGGGCAGCCATGTTGAGATCAGTTGAGGAAATACCAAGCACCGCCCACCAGCCGGAGCACAGCCAATAGGAACGCTCTCTCTCTGAAATGACCTGTGATTGGCCAAAGTCTCCCGTCACGGACTAGATGTTTTTAAAGCCTGTAAACAGAACCATGAGGAGGTGCAGAAGTCTAGTTTTCTCTCAGAACACTTGAATTACAACATGCTGAAAGGTTATTATGGAATTTTTGCCCAATGATGCCAAAAGCATTCTGCTTTCTGCTGCTTTAATACATGTGTGACATGTGTGACTTTGAACTGTAAAGACCTTCGACAGTAAAGTGCAGCTGAATGCACTCAACGTGAGCTGGACCCCTTGGAGAATACCTGCAGTGTTTCACCTCTCTGTGGGTGGCAGGTAGAGTGGTTCACCTACAAACATCTAAAGGTCAACCAGCATGTTTTTTTTGGTGCACTCCTATTGAGTTGTCTCACACCAGCTGCAGCATCCATACAGATAGCCATTACTCTCCTGGTTAACGTGGCCCTCCTGATCCTCCTGTCACTCTAGCCGCGCTGAGGATACCGTGTGCTCACGTCTCAAATGCTGAACTGTCATGTCGCATTAGCAACGGGCCGTTAGCTGACCATCCACCCCCAGTGACAGAGCTGTACTGTAAACACCTGCTGTCTCGGTGTGCTCGACTGGCCATTTGAAAGCTTTAGAGAGACACCAGCGTGCCCGGGGGTTTATGTAACAACTGAGGTCTGAGCAAAGAGAGCACTGAGGGACTTAATCTGCACTGGCACCATGGGTGTGGAGGCTGTTCAAGAGCCCCGAGGGGACTGGAGAGGGTGGTGCACCATCTTACTCTGTGGCTCTGGATGCTGGAAAAACAGTTCAACATTTTGGGAAATACGCGTATTTGTTTTCTTGCCGAGAGTTAGATGAGAAGATCGATACCATTCTCATGTGTGTACGACAAATATGAAGCTACAGCCAGCAGCTTTAGCTTAGCTTAGCACAAAGACTGGAATCAGCTGGAAACAGCTAGCCTGGCTCTGCTCAAAGGTAACAAAATTTGTCTACCAGCACCTCTAAAACACACTAACTAACACATTATATCCACCCGATTCAACTATTATCAGGCCATTAAATAGGCATTATCAGTCGCTAAAAGCACCATAGATATGAGTCATTAGGGGCCTTCTACGCCTATGTTGTAAAAGTGAAAGCGAAACTTAAAAGCAACATGTTCTAACATGTAAAACTGAATGAAATGTCACATTTTAAGCAACAAAACTACAACTTCTTTAGGTTTAGGCAATAAAACTACAACTTCTTTAGGTTTAAGCAACAGAAAGGCAACAAAACTACAACTTCTTTAGGTTTAGGCAAAAAAATACACTTTGTTAAGTTTTGGTTTCACACTCTTTTATTCTTCTTTCAGTGATCTACCATGTGAATAGATGACAAAACCTACTAGTGGGTGTAGTAGGCCCCTATTCACCCACATCTATGGGGCTTATACTGACTGATAATGCCTATTTAATAGCCTGACAACAGTCTAATTGGCTGTTAAATCTTGTTTGTACAAAAGCTGAAAGTGTAAACACAACAAGTTGTGGTTTTATGGGTTGTTATGTTTTCTCGGCTGGACGCAGTGACTTCCTGGAGCCAGGCTAGCTGTTTCCCCCTGCTTCCAGTCTTTATGCTAAGCTAATCTAACCGGCTGCTGGCTGTAGCTTCTTATCTAGCGTACAGATATAAAAGTGCGGTCTTGACCTTCTTATCAAACTCTCAACAAGAAAGCGAATAAACATAATTCACCATGGCACCTGGAAAGATCATGGAGGCTTAATGAGTGGGCAGGTGTGGGTGACAATAAAAGAATACTTACAGTGGTGAGAGTGATGAGTTTGTGCGGTCAGGAAAGTGGAGGGAATAGTGGAGGAAATGGGGCTTTGAGGGGCAGCAATCTCTGGTTTTAATGAGTGGGGGGCCTCATTCCTCTTGAGCAGAATTAGCGCCCTACACCAGGGATAAGTGAGGCTCCTGGCAGGCCTCCAGCACCTCACACCAGACGTTCTTTTAATTCACTCTGAGAGAGAAAGGGAGATGGAGACAGCTTTGCCCAGCCATCCAGGCATACTCCACAGCCTCGCCAAAGAAAATGCCCATTCACTCTCAAATTAGCCGTCTGCATGGCTACCTTCAAAGGAGGCCCCTCTCCGCCTAATCTGCTCAGACTGTGTGCACACACTGACCGTCTGCTTCATGAGCGCAGAAACCCAGAGCCAGTGGTCGCCCAGTGCAGCAGTTAATTAAAGCATTATCGGGCATAAGCATGGTCAGCTAAGCTGATTATCTAACAGCGCATCGAGATACACATAAAATAGAGCCAAGCACATGCTACTGATGCTGAGTGTGATCATTTCAAGGCCATTTTCTGTCAGCAAATGTGGATGGAAAAGTTTTTTCTATTGAATATTCCTCTCACACTCTGAATGAAACGATTGCATATTTTAATTAAGCGCCTCAATTACAAAAGGACAGCGTTTGATAATGGGGATCAAAGTGAGTGCACTATTCAATAAATGACGAAAAAAATCCCCTTGGCACAGTGGTGCCCAGATTAGACGGCTGAGGGAGTCTTTGGCACCTCGCAGCTCCAGACATTAACGACAAAAGAAGCTGAATTCCTGCAGAAAATAAACACAGCCAACGTGGGGCCACGCCAAAAATGTTAATATTCATATCAAGTGACATGTTCTGACTATAAATGTGAAGCTTTTCTGACTGAACCTGCAGAAATACTTCACTCTGTCTCTTGGAGATTAGTGAAGATAAGAAGGGACACATGTAGACCGTTACTGACTGCTTTGTTATGACAACACATATGGAAATATGATTCATAATCGACCTGTCCTTGATTAGGGGGGGAATAAAAACCATATGCTCCGTTCAGCTGTGGGACAAACTCTTTTATGTGACAATATGGACTCTGCAGCTGCAACGGATATACAGTTTATAGCTGCCGTCCATCAAAATTATCATTAAATCACCCATCAGACATTGACATTTCTCTACTCTCTCTTCCACGCTGTGTTATTTTTCTTACATTTTCAAATAATTTTATGTTTTATTCCAGATTTCAAAGGTTCAACATTGTTTATTAGCTTTGCTGAGACATGAAAGGACACATCAGACAACACTCACCTGATAATATCAGATGTACCTAAAAGGGAGATTTGTCAAGTATTTAATACTCTTATCAATGGGAGTGGGCAAATATGCTTGCTTTATGCAAATGTATGCAGATATTTATTATTGGAAATAAATTAACAACACAAAATAATGAAAAACATTGTCCAGAAACCCTCACAGGTACTGCATTTAGCATAAAAATATGCTCAAATCATAACATGGCAAACTGCAGCCCAACAGGCAACAACAGCTGTCAGTGTGTCAGTGTGCTGACTTGACTATGACTTGCCCCAGACTGCATGTGATTATCATAAAGTGGGCATGTCTGTAAAGGGGAGACTCGTGGGTACCCATAGAACCCATTTTCATTCACATATCTTGAGGTCAGAGGTCAGGGGACCCCTTTGAAAATGGCCATGCCAGTTTTTCCTCGCCAAAATGAAGCGCAAGTTTGGAACGTTATTTAGCCTGCTTCACGACAAGCTAGTAACTTTAAAACTGAGCATGCTACAACCTAAAAATCACAAGTTGCATTAATGTGTTAAAAAAATGAGTGCCGTTAAAACAAATGTGCGTTAATGCGTTATTATCGTGTTAACTTTGACCTCCCTAACCTTTAAACTAATCATATTAATTATTGTCCTTTGTATCACTCAACCACATAAAAACGTCTGTTTCTGATTAAATACTTTTCTTCTCCAGCTTGTGGTAATAATCTGCTGGTGTTCATATGGTAACAACCTTTTCATTTACTACTGAGTCACTGAGCTCGGAGGCAGGTCAGAGAGCACAAAGCACATGATACGTGGTTTTGTTTGTTCCTCTCCCAACACTGAGAGAGCAGCAGATCAAGGTAAAACAGTGTGTTTGGGTTCAGGTGTCACCAGGTCATTCCCCTTGTTCCCCCTACTTCAATTGTGCAGTTTTGCTTTGGTTAAGCACTTTTCCTCCTTGCTCAGCATTGGTTTTAGTTAGATTATATTGGGCTGGGGATTTGGGGTGCGAACGCCTACTTGTTTCTTTGCAAGATTTTTATCACTTTTATTGTTTTTCTAACTGCAAACATAAAATGCTGAGAGATCGCTGTTGAATAACTCAAGGAAAGAAACATGCAGAGAGAGCTTAGCCTACTCTACAGAAAATACTGTACATCATGTAAATCAAATGCAAAGTGCACAAATGGGAATATCAAGTAAGTACATGAATCCAATTATATAGTGCACCTGGGAAAACCTTAAAAAATGTATTTTCCTGGCTTCCTCTGCACTTGCCTAATGTATCATAATGGGGAGTGCTGCAGTTTCACATTCAGGAAATGGACTCTCAAATGGCAGAGATCTAGGGGCCATTTCTGAGTGAAATGAGTTGCAGCGTCATTGACCAATTACTTTTCACCAATTATCTCCATCCGGCATGTTTATGGATAAAATGAGCTCACAGTGGACGCAGAAGGGAGGTCATTATGAGCCAACACAACATAATTGGAGATATGCTGGCTGCTTCGGGGTATGATAGGCATCTTGGGCACGCACGCCCCGGCCAGGCCCGGCCCAGCCAGGAGCAGAGAGCAGCGGGAACACAATGTCCCCCCCGTGCTCCGGAGCAGACTCCGAGGTTTGAATTTGGGAGTCATTATCAACAGACACGCTACATTCAACCCACACACAATTATCAATTACTGTAACAACTCTTCTTGAATTCTCTAGTGGCCAGATAAGTGCGGGACAATTTTCCTCCATTCCCATCATGCCTGATTGCTGGAGCCCCACAAGCTTCACAAAGACGCCCAGTTCAGTGAATCCAATTTCCTCGCAAATGGAGTTCAGCTATTTGGAAATTAAGGAAAAATTAAGAAATGTGCTGCAGAGTGAATAAGTCAACTGAGGCAAAACATGCAGGAGTGTGTTTGTGTTTGACGGATGTATGCTTATCTGGTTAGCTGCTGGTTTGCATGCAGACAGTTTATATACTTGGTATATATATATATATAAGTAGGAGTAGACTGTCATTTTATTCCATGTTTTACGGATGTTTTTGTATTTTCTGTTTTTTTGTTTCAGTGCATTTTAGACACTATTCCATTTCAGAAACTCTATAATCTGTTATAATCTGTTAGAGCAGTTCTCTATGTGTCTTTATAACTTGCTAAAGTAATGGTAGTTATAACGTGCAGTGTAATACAGGACTCACAATCTTCTTTGTCACTTTGGCATGGAGGTATAAAGCGTTTTGAATGCTGTACTTATAATAAATTATGTCCACCACTTTCATAAACCTTGTTATAAGTTATACTTTTATTCAATCTAGCCCTAATTTATCAAGTTTAAATGAACT
Organism: Sebastes umbrosus; assembly: GCF_015220745.1. Lineage (NCBI taxonomy): Eukaryota > Metazoa > Chordata > Actinopteri > Perciformes > Sebastidae > Sebastes > Sebastes umbrosus. Next base: position 20,396,117 of record NC_051288.1, on the reverse strand, counting down.
GTTGTATTTGTTTAAATAGCACCTTTCTATTCAGTTGTGTCTTTTATTTCACTAGATTTTTTTTTTCTCGCTTTTAATCGCCTGTCAGCCTCTGTGTAGACTAAAATATCTCAACAAATATTGAATTTAATTGCCGTGAAATTTTGAACACACATTCATGCTCCCCAGACGATGAATTGTAATGGTGACCCCATTTCATCTAATTTGTCCAGTACTTTGGTGTATACCCAAATACCTGCAAAACTAATGACATTCCCATCAGCCTCAGCCGTACTTTGTATCTAGCACTATTTAGCAAATGATATGATAGCCAACATTGTAAATATTATACTTGATAAACATCAGCAATGTTGTCACTGTGAGCATGATTGATTTAATATTAATTATACAATAGCAAGTGTGGACATGTGGTATGTATGTGGGACCAGAGGGTGAGTCAGAGTTCAACTCTAAAAATGCAGAGCAAACAGGGGATTTTAATTATTATTAGTATGCTTCTTATCTCATTTTCTTGTCTATGTGTAAAAAAACACACGGTGACATTCACCACCACAGATTAGAAACTCTCAGTGGGACTATATGTATAGCCTTGTTTTACTCCTCTGGAGCAGAAAGGCTTGCCTGAGAGGGTTGAGGTTAGTCAGGTATGACCTCGTTCTACATATTTAGAATACAGAGCAAAGAACCGGTTGTGCTGGAACAGGCTGGTAATCTAGGGTACTTTATCTTCATCACAAACCATCGTACTGTAGGCCTCTGTACTGTAATCCCTTTACAACCCAACCACACTGGTTCAGCCTGTTTATTTAGACATTATTGAACACTGCTCAATAATGGACCTTAAGTGTTCTTAGTGTTCAAGCTAAAACACACTGAAGCTGACTGTCTTTGTCAAAACTGTACAAACGAAAACCAAAAACATAAAATACAAAATATCTTGCATCTCTTGCAAAAGCAAACAATTTTCAAAAATATACAAACACAATGGTATTTTTGCATCACAACTTTTCACACAAACACCAAATAAATAGTTCTTTCCACATGCCAACTGCACACTGATCTGCTAAAACACTATTGTCTTTGCAGCATGCTGTAAATAAAGACTAAACAAACAAATGTGTTTATTCTCAATATTTATTACAGTATCAAACACAATTACTTTAACTGAAGATGACATGAACATAGTTACTGTATTGTACTATAAACAAAATGTGGACATTAAAATCAAAAACATAAACTACAAAATATCTTGCCTCTCCTGCAAAAGCAAACACTTAACTCCAAAATATAACAAAAATTATATTTTTGCATTACAACTTTGCACACTAACACCTAATAATTGAGTCTTTGGCATTTATGCTGTAAATAAAGACTATGAACACAAATGCAATGGGGAAACAAACACATTTGTTTATTGTCAATACTCAATATATAACAGTATCGGACACAATTACTTTAACTGATGATGACGTGAAGCATAGTTACTGTATTGTACTGTAAATAAAATGCAGTATGTTGTAATTAAACTCCTCTAACTCTCTCTCCAAAATTGGCCTCCATTGTTGTTGCACACCAAAGAGCAAACCTGAATCCTATTTATAGCGTTCAAGCTCTGATTTCTAAGTGATGTAATTAGTTACAGGTCCTTTCACAGGTGCATTCTGGGAGCAGGTGATTGATAATTGATTGTAAGTATTTCAATAGTTTAGCAAACACACACAGGCTTTTAGTTTTGAATGTCTAAAGTAGATAACTGCTTGTAAAAGTGTGTTTTAGATTGTCAAATTCATTGTAAAGCAGACTATGTGCTTGTAGTTCAGCATACCTGGTCAATAAGTAGGCTACATGAGGCTACATGTCAGTTTATGTCTTGGCAATTGCAAAAAAAACTATGATGTCGCTGACATTGAATGAAATTTATAGTTTGCTGGGTGTTTGTGTAGTGCTTTTTATATTTAGTAATTTAATTATAGTAGACCCTAATGTCCTTTGCTTTAGGGCAGATTGTGAGCAAAAGTGTGCTACTACTGGTGTTTGTAGGGTAATGATGTGTGTGTGTGTGTTTGCGTGTGTGTGTGTGTGTGCGTGTGTGTGTGTGTGGGAGTGAGAGACACTGCAGTCCAGGTGAGTCAAGCAGCTCAAACATAGGACAATACCGGAAGCTAGTAAATTGGTTTTCAAAATAAAAGCATGCTATTTTGCATAAACAGTCATTTCATGTTGTTTATATATGCCACTATACTGTATATATATGCACCATAACTGTAGGTCAAAGGCACCTTTACATCCTTATATGCTCAGTTATATGTTTTGTCATTGACTCTTTGTTTCGCTTACATAGCCTCAAAAATGTAACTTGTTTATGTTCATTTTTAGAGACATGTTGAAAAGCAAAAAGCACTTTTTATGAAAACCTTTACACCAACTAAAATGTAGGACTGTTTCTCACTATGCACAGCCTACATTTCTGGTAGCTTACATGTGGTTGTGAAAAAGAATAAGTAGGTTATGTGGTTTCTGTCGTGGGTTTCGGGAGATAAATCTGAGAGGTCACAAGAAAAACACATCTTTTTGTTACACAACGTTATACTATAGCTCCCATACTGTACTATATTATGTTACGCTGTCTTATTACATTATACTGTATTATATTTCTATTGTAATACAGACAAACACTAAGTGGCATGACTCAATCACGTCATATATTAGTCTGATCCACTATACTGTATACTAGACTTGCTGACTCTGCTGCTATTGTAATCACACCACTGTCCCTTTACCTTGTAGTTTTGTCTAATTACTCTTGTATTGTTTCTATTTTTAATTTGATATATCTCTTATGATTTTATTTGAACTCTCTGTATTTATTTCTGTCATTGTGCTCCTGCAACAACCAAATGTATCTTATCTTATCTTGTGTTTACTTTTTCCAGACTCTTTTTTTGAAAAATTCTGGATATTTATACCTCCTCAGGTCAGAAAAAAATACTCCAAATGAAATAACCGCAGGCCGATTGATGATAACTATGGGATCATACGGCTATTCATAAATCCTGCACGAGGTATATACTGTATATAGACATGTATACATGCATATAATGTACACAAACACCAACTCCATGTATATCCATTCAATATTTTGTATTTATTTATTTGTATTTGCTTACTGCTTACAATTTACACACTTGACATATATGTTGTTTGTCATTGTTGCTGAATATATTTATACATACACCTATTTCTTTCACCTTTTATTGAACTGCTGTGTCATCATCATCACTTGTATGTACAGAATAGTTCTATCTTTATTTTTTTACCTATCTTTGTTCAGCTTTGTTGCCCTTGTCTATTTATATCTCCATTTCTATCAATCCATTAGTCAAATCCATTGTATGTGTGCACAAACTTGGCCAATAAATCTGATTCTTATTTTATACCAAATTGAAAGGGTTGGAAAAAAAGTAGGCTATCTTATTTTGAAATCCATAACCGGATGTAGCCGTTATGTTTCTCTCTAGCTCCGAACCTCTCAGCTCTAAACACGATCAGCAGCGTCTGTCCAGTCCAGCTCCTCCAGCTCCTCCAGCTCCTCTCACAACAACAAACACGCTCTCAGCGGCAGGAAGGGAAGCGAAGAGAGAGAAAGAAACACATTTAACATGTTGTTTTGTCAGCAGACACCTTGGTAAAGTTACCAGTTTGTGGATAAGACGAAAAAGACGGATCGTCCAGATTTCCTCAGCAGCCTCGGACTGTCCACTCTAACGACAACAGTAAGTAAACCTTTACTGTTACTGCTTTTTAAACTAATTTATTATAATAATATAAGTAGTGAAGTGTATGGTTTTGTAGCTGTAGAACTACATGTGTGTCCTGTTGCTTTGTAAGTGTATAAACACCTGAAAGTAAACTCTGCACAGGTGTGTGAAGGTTAAATTAATTACTTGGTGTTCTTGTTTTGCTAAAAAACAAGAACATCCGCAGTACACTTAATTACCTCTGCAGGCCACAAAAAATACTTCAAAATTAAATAATTTTAGAATAAAAAAAATCACTCTGAGGTTGAACAGTTTAGAAGAAAAGATGAATGGTCACAGAGAGAGGTTATAACCACTGGATCATCCTATTCATAAATCCTACTGTATATAGACATGTATGCATGCATATAATTTACATAAACACCTACTCCATGTATATGCATTCAATATTTATTTATTTATTTGCACTATTGTCATTTGCTTACAATTTGCACACTTGCCATGTATGTTGTTTGTCATTGTTGCTGAATATATTTATACATACACCTATTTTTGTCATCTTTTATTGAACTGCTCAGTGTCATCATCATCACTTGTATGTTCAGAATAGTTCTATTTTTATTTTTTTACTGGCCTGAGGAGGTAATTAAGTGTACTTTTTTTGCTCAGCTATCCCAAACACATTCTTTTAATATGTAAAATGTCCCTTGAAGTCTTTGTGGTCCTTTTATTATCACAGTGTGCATCAGACATGGCAGGTTGACTGAGTTTAGACATAACAAAGTGCCTCCTGCAGTTTATACAGACTCATTTCCTGCTCAGACTTCAGCTCCATTTCAGATTATAAATCAACAATTTCCTTGTTATGGACCATGCATTCATCTCCTCAAGACAATTCATCTTGCTTTTATCTGATCTTTTTTAGAAATAGAGGTTTGGATACTGCTCTGTGTGTGTTCCATGTTGTCCCATTTGTTAAGTCTATTGCTGTCTAGAAGTTAGTTATTTTCATTATCATTTGTGTTAACAGTTGTCTCTTTGCATTCACACTTAAAGCCACATGCTACTGATTTAAGACACATTATTTTACTGGTCTAGGACAGTTTGTTCAGTGGTGAGAAATGGAAATCACAAAGAAAATCCTTAAACTTGTAGCATCATTTGGGACTTGAAAACTAGGTCTGCTCCATAGACAATGTATGGGGATGCTGAATACTAAACACCAAATTAGGGTTTACATTCAAGCTGTGTTGGCAAGCATGAATCAGAATTTAGACATCTCTTGGGTGCAAGAGCTCACAAAAACCAGACATACACCGCTCATTGTCTGTGCAGCCCAGTCCCGTGAAATAGTCATGAAATCTAATGTATTGATTCATGTACATAGACACGAATTTCACATTTTTTTTTTCGTGATGGTCAGCACGAAATCAATTTGTATGTAATCCACGTAATTGTGAACCGGGAAGTATAAAGCGCGGCAAACGCCGCGTAGGGAGGAGGTCGGTGTGGATGGGTGGGTAAAAAAAGCAGGACTTTCGCCCAGGAGATGTCCGTGTCCCGCCGTGTCAAACCACAAGTCAAAGTTGATTTATGTGTCACGTAACTTCCGTACTTAAGTTACGGCACTTACGGTGTTATTTTAACCCAAACTACGATCTTTTCCTAAACCTAACTAAGTAGTTTTGTTGCCTAACCCTAACCAAGTCAATTTACTCCTAAACATAACATAATAAAGTAGTTTTATTTATAAAAGACTGGGGTGGAAATTGACACCTGTGTCACGTGTTGTTGAGTCGTCACAAAAAAAAGGGAAAACCGTGTTTATGTACACGAATCACATAGATTCAATTTCATGACTATTTCACAAACTGAGACTGTGTTGGTCTGTGGGGGCAGTGGCAGATTTTACATCCCAGTGACAACACGGGATGTCGATGTAATGGTCTATTTTCTAGCTTGTGAGCGAGTGGTCCACAAGTATTGGCTGGCATGCCTTGGGGCGCAGCAATAACATATGTGAATTCTTAAAATGAATGGCATTCCCCCTCCGACGCTGTCTGCAGCCACTTTGGGCTCGACACAGAGGCGCTTTTCACGGCGTTAATGCATTGCCAGGGACCAGAACTCCACAGTTTGTGTTTTACTAGGAGAAACAAGAATATAATTCACTGTTTTTGCACACAAAAGTTTGCTTGTTGGTAAACTGGATTTCTCTTAAGAGGGATTTATGGTGAATAAGTGCACAGCGGCTCTATAGTGTGTTCATACACAAAACAAATCCCCAAGTGTGCTACTCATTTAAGTAATGAGGCAAAAAAAAAGCACCTTGTCTATTTATTGTGCGCAGCTGCTTCATTTGTAAACACGAGATGATAACGTGACAAAGAGGAACAAACAAAGTGAACAGCAACTCTCCCAGCTCCAGCCCTCAACTCTCCCAGCTCTACAGGATGTTGTATTCAAATTTCCTTCAGCCTAAACGCATGCAGAGGTCAAGTGCTTACCTCAGCAAGCTAGAAAAAGGGCGGACTTTGGGCCATGACAGTGGGAGGCCACGTTGCATATTTGCATTGATAATTTGTCAAGTGGTTTTAGAAGCACATGGCAAGCTTTCCTCAAACATCTTCAGAGGAACTGCTTTGTCAGCATATCAGGGAGTTAGCGTCCCGAGTTCTACATGACAGGAATATTATGACTCTGCATGTTTTGGATCGGGGTTTCATAATGTTTGATCTCTGAATCCAGTATTTATTTATCAATGAATCTGCATTCTTTTGGATCCCTTGTTGAATCTATTCATGTCGTTTGTTTGGGGAGGAGAGGAGATATTTCTTAGTTAAATAATATTTATGTTGTACTCAGTACAGTAACAAAATAATGTTTTCAACAAATCTTAAGTAGGGCTGGATATCATTTGAAACCTCTCAATAAATGTGCCAATACATGAGTTTTGGTACTTAAAACATTGAATCGCATGATTGTCCATAGTTAATGGCGATTAATCACATCTTTTATCTGTTCAAAATGTACCTTAAAGGGAGATTTGTCAAGTATTTAACACTCTTATCAACATAGGAGTGGGCAAATATGCTTGCTTTATGTAAATGTATGTATATATTTATTATTGGAAATCAATTAACAACATAAAACAATGACACATATTGTCCAGAAACCCTCACAGGTACTGCATTTAGCATTAAAAATATGCTGAAATCATAACATGGCAAACTCAAGTCCAACAGGCAACAACAGCTGTCAGTGTGTCAGTGTGCTGACTTGACTATGACTTGACCCCAAACTGCATGTGATTATCATAAAGTGGGCATGTCTGTAAAGGGGAGACTCGTGGGTACCCATAGAACCCATTTTCATTCACATATCTTGAGGTCAGAGGTCAAGGGACCCCTTTGAAAATGGCCATGACAGTTTTTCCTTGCCAAAATTTAGTGTAAGTTTGGAGCGTTTTGTAGTTTGGGGAATTATCTGTTAATATGACAACATGGCTAAAGCAAAGTCTGACGGGGCAAGAAACATGATCAGACAGGTTTTAAACACTACCCCAAATTAACTAAACTTACTTGGAAGAGAAAACAAATTTGAACGATAAAATTGTGACCCAAACAAACTGTCCGCTGTAAACATCCATCACAACTTTTCCCACTGGATTTACTGTAGTCAATGTAACACACAGTTTTCCTGTGCTGTGAGAGATTAATAGACATTTCAGGTGCGCTCACTTTCACTTTACCTCCAAATAAAATCTTTTTTGGCTTGTTTACAACCTGTCTGATCAATGTTTGTTTTTCTCACCCCTTTGGACTTCGTTGTTGCGATGTTGCAGTGTTTCCTAAATCTTGGCAGCTGTATTGTGAGTAATGTCATCACATAGCAGCAAATGATTGCCAAAACTATGAAAATAAGACCCACGTTGTAACAAATTGGAATTATCTTTTAATATAGATGTCAAGCTGTCCTCCATCTTTTCCCACCAGCTTCTTGCCCACTTCCTCTTTTAATATATTCCATTTTGCATTCCTTCATCAGCATTATAAGCTGCTGTCTTGAGCCTATTTATGTCTGAGCTGGCAGACATGAGATGACGTTGTTTCTTTGGACCGCTCCCTGTTGTAGAAAATATGTGGCTTCTAAGTCAAGGTGGCAAATATGTACATAATGTACTCCTCTGGCCCGAAGGATTAAAGCCATTATCATCAGAAGAGTCACCTTTTCATGTGATATTAAGAAGTTAAGTGTACCTGAGTATGTGCATACAGTGTGTGCTCATGTGGCTGAATGTCCTCATGTGTGTACAGTTTAGCTTTTTAATTATATGTTTGTTGGAACACACCTTGTTGGTTTCTAGTTTGACTTTGTGAAGTCAGGGAGACATGGATGAGAGTATTTATTAGTCTAAAAGCCCTTGGTTCATAATAGATAGTGTTTTCTGTAAGCGATCCCTCGCTGTCGTGCCGCTGCTGTGAATTTTTGCCCTTGAGCCGTTTAAACTGGAGGTCAAGTCCCTCCATTGTTTGTGTTACGGCTGAGCAAACCGTCTCCTTGAAGAACAAATAGAAAGAGAGAAACTTAAGAAGACAGGACAACAATGGGAACACAGTGGGAGGTGTTTTGCTGTCAGGCAACATGAAGACCGTGTTGTGTTTTTTGTTTTCCTGAGGGCCCATCATGTCAGATGAAATGCTGATTTAGTGTTTTGTGGGTTTCTCTGTTTATGTAGCGCCCCGTTGGGTTGAATTTACTCTCCTGTCACTAGTTGCTCGCTGTAATTAGTGATGTTGGAAAGTTTCCCACACCACAGTGTTTAAAAGAGTCCAACGATAATGACAGTGTGACTCGGTGTGGCTTTTCAAACAATGAGCCGTGACGCAAAATAGGCTGCAGGCTTATTATATCTGTTTAGTCTGTACAGGACAAAAGAAGGAAGACGTCATGATTGCATTTCTTATGTAGCTCCAAATTTCATTCTGCTGAAGGAAGACTTGCTGCGTGTCGATTATCTGTTTGGGGGATTTCATGGTGTAGTTGGCAAACTGCTGGTTGTTAAGGATCTACTGTATAAAACTCAGGCAACATGCTGAATCCACAACACATGCAGCGTGTTGACAAAACAAAGTGAGTACAGTTGGCCTTAACCGTCACTCCTCCCTTCCTCTTCCTCCAGAGCAAATAGATTTTCATCTCGTTTCTTTGAACCTGTGTGGAATACCAGTCATGTTTTACTGTGACGGACTGATTCGGATCAGATCTGATTAAATTGTGAGCCACACAAATCAGTTTTGTAAATACTCTTTGACCTTGGTCTGCTGGGTGGGTACACGTGTGTTTAAATAGCATGCGGGCAATTCATGTTCTTCTTCACTTCTCAACACTAATAGGCGACTAAAACCCTTTTTAAAAAATATGATTTACCTGCAACTTTAAATCATGAACTTAGTCATACATAATTTGTTCTATCTAATTTGGTTTTGTTTCATCACTTCATCCTGTTCTTTGTTCTAAACCACACATTTTAACCATGTTAAGAAAGGTGGTATGAATTAGGGCTGTTCCGAATACCATTTTGTGGGATTTGAAGTTTCGGCAAGAAATATTCAAAGGTATTTGAAGCTTTGCGGCGCGGTGCAACGCAGCAGGGTGACATGTCTGACAGTCTTCTTCTTCTGCGCCCCTGTTTTATTTTATGCCCAACATTTGCATTACCGCCCCCTGCAGTCAGCACATTACTCTGTAAACATTGCTCCATCATAGGGTGCCTTAAATCTATGTACATGATACAGTATTATGGAAACGAAGATCCTAGACATCTATCTAGTCTCATATCACAATATTATATTTAAAAAACATTTTTTTTGATGAGTTGGTAATCTTTAAGCTAAAATTCACCTGTTCCAGCCTCTAAAATGTGAATACTTTCCATTTTTTTTAGTCTTAACTGAACATCTTCGGCTTTTAGACATTTGAAGACATCTCCACTGGCTCTGCGAACTTGTGATGATGCACTTTTTTTGCTATTTGTTGACACTCCATAGTCCAAATGATTAATCAGTAATGATCCCTAATGGAAACATCACGCAGCTTTAATCTAGATTTTCCAACAGTGAAATGCAATTAAAAATCTTTCCCATCCTTCAACCTCCCATACAGACGGAGGGGCTCGTGACCTTATCTCCTCTCTTGGATTGGTTCGGTATTCTTAGCCAGAGTTTTGTGCACAGCTGGACTGCACAGCTGTCTGAGGGCACCAGGAGGCAGGGCCCGAGGTTTCAGAGACGCCTGATCCCCGAGCCTGGGAACGGGTCATGACTCCTTTTTTTTTTTTTTTTCTTCTTCCCTTTCTGTCTAATGAGTGTCTGTCCCGGGCCGAGCAGGTGACATCTGTGAATATCTGAAGAATACAGCAGATAGTATTTAGAGGATTAGGCAACAGATGTATGACACACTCACACACACACACACACACACACACACAGACCTCCCACTTAATTCTCTCTGGTCAGACCTCATGGGATTTCTGCCTCGGCCCAATTTTCAGGTACAGAGCACAGCGGCCATTAATCTGTCGACATCTTTTACCTCCCAAATTGCCATATTTTGTCACCTCCTTTCCTGGAGCTTTGACTAATGGCCCCATTTCAATGCAAATAGACCACAGCATCAAAACAACCAGCATCCAATATTTTCAAACTTTTAACATCCTTAAAACCAGTCCACAGTTTTGTGCTTCATCCAAAACTTTTGCCACCATCTCAGTAAAGAAACGGGTACATAATCTGTACAGTGTCACAGTGCATTCATGTTGATGATATTTCCTATAATCGGTTGATAATCTCCTGGGCCATCGCTGCATCCCTATAATGTTCTGTTCATTTCAACTCGTTTGTGGATCATTTATTTGTTTCTTTTCAGATTCATTATGTAGTCTGCAAAAATTAACTTCATTTTATCAATCGATTTCTGCAAAATAATAGCCAATTACTTGGTGCACCACGGTTTAGTCTCATCCACTTGCCTTGTCTTGGTTGAATTTTGCTCTTAAAATCCACAGATTACTGACTGCAGTTAGAAAATTCAGGGTTGTTTGTACCTGAACTTGACACAAAGTGGAAATTATGCAACCGATGCTGTTTTTTATTCTACAACCAGTACAGTGTTCATCCCTTGAATACTGATGACTGTGAAATAATAGAATAACCCTCCTCCCTGCTGCACTACTATATCTCTCCTAAACATTTTCGCCTTTTTTTCAACTCAGGATTGACTCACCTTGCTGCATCTTTTCCTGCAGCCACTTTGCGAATGGGTCCCAAGGAACCGTTGCAGTACTGATTAGATTTACAGTTTTGTAAACAGCCCAGATAAGATGCCAGGGCGGCTTGACTGGGGGGAAAAGTGTCCTTGTAGTTCTTATCCAGGGTAACTTGAAAGTGGACTCTGAAGTCATTGAATTACTCTACTGCATCAGTTCTGGTAGGAAACTCTACTGCTCTACTCTACTACTGAGCAGTTTAGCGGTGCCATGGCTCAAGGATGGCTCTGTTGGTCGGTTGGTCGGTCCACCTCTTTGGTCGAGACTGAAAAATCTCAACAACTATTAGATGGATTGACATGAAAGTGTACCTACTAATCCTGCTGACATTTGTGGTTTTGAGTGAAATGTCTCAACAGCTCTGGGATGCATTGCCTTAAAATTTGGCCCAGACATTAATATTCCCATCAGGATCATTTTTAATAAATTTGGTAATCCCTTAACTTTTCCTCTAGCCCAGTGCCATCATCAGGTCAAAATTGTAATTTGTCCAATGCTTTGGTTTATGCTTTTAGTGACTTCTTTTAATGGTGTGTCTCGTTAGTTGTATATGTGGAGAACGATATCTCGCTTCTGTGTATGTTAGTGGTGACAAAGAATCGTGAATCTTGAGCATGATGATTTAGCTTTAAGTACAGCCTTCAGAATGATGAAATATCTCTCTGATTGATGGAAAGCGAGAGGTACAGTGTAAGTGGCCTGATTATATGAGCTCAGACGTCAGCGTTAGTCAGAGGACGGGGGCACAGTTTTGTTATGTTTGGCCTTGATCCCAAAAGTAAGTAGTGTCAGGAGAATACTTCACATAGCACATACACGTAGTGCGTTGCCATCATCTGTTGTCATTTGTGGATGATTACGTGAGTTAAAAAGAGCATGAAAAACAACCCTGTTCCCATGAGCAGCTGTGATTGGCGGAGGTAGTTAGTGTGATCATGACATTCACAGCTGCTGCGGGGAGGCCCATATGTGCTGATGTACAGACCTGGAGTCTCTCTGACTCCTAATTTGCTCTCACACTCTCTCACCAACACCACCATCATTTTCCCACTCACTTACTCCTCATCTGTGTCAACTGCCCGGCATCCTGCTGTAATCCATCTCATACCTTCTGATTGTGGTGTAGCCCACAGTCATTCTCACAGACTGTGGTCAGGAACATGAGAAAAACACAGCAACAGACAAACAGACAGCAGTTTGAGATGGAGTTGAAAAAAAAAACAATCACAACTTTGGTCTTATTTTTGTAGTTTTGGCCATAATTTCTATGATAATATTATAATGTACTCACTAGGGCTGTCAAAGTTAGCGCGATAATAACGCGTTAACGCAAATTTGTTTTAACGACACTAATTTCTTTAATGCATTAACGCAATCAATCTTTTGGAGGTTGTATCGGGCTCAGTTTTAAAGCTAGAGTGAAGATACTGGTATCATATGAAACTAGAAAATCTAAGGAGTCCATTGGTACCAACCATGTCATACTATCTTGTTGCAAAAGAGGATAGATAATGCTCCATTGTTACACTAAATTTTAGCAAGGAAAAGCTGTCACGGTCATTTCCAAAGTTCAACTCCCATGTTGATAAGAGTATTAAATACTTGACAAATCTTCCTTTAAGGTACATTTTGAACGGATAAAAAATGTGTGATTAATTTGTGATTAATTGTAATTAATCATGGACATATATAACTATCTTTAATCGATTGACGGCCTTTGTACTCACCAAGTTAATCGCTGAAAATGTGGAATGTGTTGCTTACACATCAAATGAAGCTGACTTTACTAAATCACTCACTATTGTTACTGACCAAATCAGTAGCTTTTAGCAGCGGCGCTCCCCTCTCTGTTGACTGAAAGCACTGTTATCAGTTCAGCCGAGATTACTACCCGGTTGAAAGTTCACTGAAAGGCTGCAGATGGCACAGAAAGACTCATTATGTGTTGAATAACTATGTTGCTAATGGGTGGCTGCCGAGCTATATTAACCTTATAAACAGGGCTTTTATAGGCCTAGTTCTAGCTAAACTGTTGGCTTGTTTACAACCTGTCTGATGATCTGACTACTCTTTCTTGCCTAGACTGTAGTGACGTTGCTATCTTAACCCATAGAAAGAATGGCCACAATTAGGAAAATAAGACCCAATTTAATCGTAATTATCCTTTATGTTTAAATTAGGGCTGTTAAAGTTAACACAATAATAACGTGTTAACGCAAATTTGTTTTAATGCCACTAATTTCTTTAAGGCATTAATGCAACTTGCGATTTTTAGCTTGTAGCGGGCTCAGTTTTAAAGCCAGAGTGAAGATACTGGTATCATATGAAACTAGGTTCTATGGGTACCCACGAGTCTCCCCTTTACAGACATGCACACTTTATGATAATCACATGCAGTTTTGGGGCAAGTCATAGTCAAGTCAGCACACTGACACACTGACAGCTGTTGTTGCCTGTTGGGCTGCAGTTTGCCATGTTATGATTTGAGCATATTTTTAATGCTAAATGCAGTACCTGTGAGGGTTTTTTGTGTTGTTAATTGATTTCCAATAATACTTTTAATCGGGATTAACTATGCACAATCATGCGATTAAATATTTCAATTGATTGACAGCCCTAGTTTAAATCTTTGACATCCAGCCACCTTCCCTCTCTTCCACTTTTCTCAGTTTTTCTCCACATTTCCCCTTTTTATTCACTCTCAACCAACAAGATTATATTACACTTTTATTTCCCTCAAAAATGTTTAAACACCAAACATGGTTATTAACTTATGACCCAGGCTAATATTTCATCCTGTGTCCTTCATTGTTTTTGAAGTTCAGAGCTGGGATTCAGGATGTCTTGAAAAGTGAAAACTGTTTTCCCAATCTTAAAACATTGCTTTAACTGTCTCCATCCTTTTCATGTAGTTAGAGGTACAGCGTGTAAGTGGGACGACCCTCCCTGAGGCTGGTTGTTTGGGTATTTTTAAATACATTTCTCCTGTCTCTGTGTGATTTCTGGCCTGATTATAATCTCCTGCTGAGAGGCCAGTAGATGGACGGCACACAAACACACACACTCGATTAAACACGGGAACTGATATGCACAAAAACGCACAGTCCTCAAGTGAATGTTTTTCAGTGGAGACATGGCTGACCATGTGGTGGGAGGCAGGCTGACGGAGAGGTGAAGAGGTGGCAGGGAAGAACGAGGGTGCGGATCAGAAGCTACGTGGGTGGTGGGATGCACGGTTGGGCAGTAGCTGCGTCACAGCGTTGCATAAGGGCTTACGCAGGCAGAGGGGAAGTGGGTCTGAAGAAATTCGCGTGGAGAGCCGTCGGCCCTGCCTGCGCACTCAGAGAGGGCGAGAGATGTTGAGCATTCAGACAATGCACAGTTCATCCATCCATCCACGCTTGACGGAACAAAGCTGCCTGTTGACATTTTCTGTTTTCATTATGCGTTGTTTTATTTTTTAGTTGACAGATAAGTCATTATTAGCTTCCTGTGCAGGCTTCCTTGTATTCTGAACATCGTATTTGGCTTACATAAGCTAGGGGACAACCCAGTCTCTCTTCTAAGCATTTTGTCCAGTTAGTTTTAAATAGTTTATGTGACACTTTCTGTAATTAGTTTGATAAAGATAACAGCCATTTGCACCAAAAATATACAATTCATACCAACTATTTAAATAACCTTCTGAATGATAAGTACTCAAGATCCACTTTAGCAGCGTGTAGGATTGTTACAGCGGCCAACGCGAAAACGCGAATAGCCCTTTCTAGAGACAGTTGTTGTAAGAGTAGAGCGTGTGTACGTGGGAAGTGAGTGGTGAAGCAAGAGAGAGAGAGCGGCGGCAACGGGAGCAAAGGGAGTAACGTTATCGATTGATCAGCTGGCCCTCTGTTGTGATTGGTTAACCAAACCAAACTCTTCGGACTCCATTCCAACTCCACTCTAACTTGCTTTGTTTGAGGGCGTGCCAAACTAGCTGCCAGACAGGTATTATGCAAATGTGTTACTTGGTGACATCACCATGTTACAGAAGAAAAGGCGGGACTTCAAGCAAGGCGTTTCAGGCGTTTCAGGCAGTTCAGGAGCAGTGTTTCTGCGGGGGAGAGTAACACCCTTTGGTGTGGACTTTGAGATTTGTAACTTTGCAGACCTTTTACATGCACAAAAAACGATATAACACACTAAAGGAAAGGGGAAAAAGCATTGATAGGTCCTCTTTAACATTTGTTCCAGAAAAATGCCACCTCTTCACTGACAGCTGCACTCCTGGTCCTCCCCTTTTTTTCCTCCTCATCCTCCGTACAGTGGAAGTGGATGGAGTTTTCTCTCTGTAGGTTTCTAAAATGTGGGAGGATGTTTGAGGTTTGGCCTGGATGATCCTAAATGAGGATGTCTGAGAAAAAATACAGAGATTTTCTGCTGTTTAAGATGGAATGTGATGCTTTCCATGTGGGCCAACTTTTGCTGTCCAAACAAGGCAGACATGCCAGTTCTCCCAGCGGATTCACTTCCCACCCTCTGCACATTGTATTCTTTAAAATAAACCGCTGTATGAACATCCAGTTTTCTCTATAAGTTGTTTTTCCTCTACATTTATGCTGTTATTATGTTCTTGACCACAAGCAAGCAGCTGTAAAATGAAAATGAATGGCATGTTTTCAGTTGTTCCTAATGGGCTGGTGTGCTTTTTTTTAGCATTGTCTCAGATATCCAGAGTACAGTACTGTCAACACGTCTGTCTGTATGATTTCCCTTTATGCTACATCACTTCCCTGCTTTCCAAGCGGCCTTTGTTCAAAGTATGTTGGTTCCTCCATCTCTTATGGGGTTTGTTAACTTGTCGGGAACCTTTGGCACACGGCTGAACATTAGGATAATAAAACTAAGTGCTGTGGGTGGCAGTGTTTGGATAGGGAAGGAGTGGGCCGCCACCCTATTCCTTAATAGTCCACTGGCTGTGTGTGTGTGTGTGTGTGTGTGTGTGTGTGTAAAAGCCTGGCAAACACTGAACCTCATTTATCCTCATTTCTTCCTCTCTAGTACACTGCCCTTCCCAATAGGTATCTACATTTATTTCCTGCACTTCATCCTATTTAATGTAACCTCCCGACCACTGCACAGTGTAGCTGTAAACTTACTTTATACCATGATGCTCAAACATGCAACTGCACAAACTAATATTGAGTGTTTCAGCTGTTGATTTAGTTGTGTTTATGAATTCCTGGCGTCTCTGTGCTGCATGGGGTTGCAAAACAGAGCTAAAAGAAGAGTGACTATTGTTCTTGCATTCATCTGGTGGACACAAACACAACTCCACATGAATGCTAATGTTGCGCCATGTCTGCTGGATGTTTGAATAGGCAACAAGTTCACCATATCAACTTTATAAGGTGATAATATGTCAGTGTTGTTTTTACTGCTTTTTTCCGCTGACTCCAAGGAGCCAAAAATCTTAACTAAAAGTAAGAAAAATAATCAGAAATTCCCATTAAGTGTTACCAGAAGTCACTTATTTTGACCAACAAAACTGGATTTTACATTTTAAAAGCTATAACCAGCAAATCTTTGCATATATCTACATCTTGTTTCTGCACTTTTTCTGTGTATTATGAAACCCCGGGTTGTCACTATAAGAATTCCTGTAATACATCATGTATTATTTGTCATACTTGGTAATTAATCCTTAATTTTAATTATGACAAAGAGATGTGAAAGTATTGTTGAGATAGATTAAGATTATGTCTATTTGCTTAATCTTACATTTCTCTATGAGATACTGAACAGGTGACCTGCTCTGACCTCTTCTTTTGTTTTCTTTTTTGGTCAGATGGGAGATTGTTGACCCTGCTGACTACAGATTAAACCTAAATCTGTGTTATCTCATATGTCTTTCACACGTGTCAGATTTGAGAAGATATGAACTGTCTTTGAATGACCTCCGAGTACCCTCCAGAACACCCAGATAGATGTCCAAACGTTATGTAGATCAATTTGAGGACTGTACAGATGCACAAAACTTTACCTTTGTCTGATTGACTTTATTTTTTGTATATTCAGAGGCTTGGGAATGATGTGGAAAGATAAGGGAAAGATGGTGACAGGGCAGGAGGAGGCAGATTTTATTTGTTAGATAGTGATGAAGAGAAGGATAATGTAAAATAGAGATATTTTCACCAGTTGACTCATGTAGGCTTAATACACTTGATTCCAGATCAAGTAATCGCAAAGAGAAGAAATCTACTGTGCTGGCCCAAACACAAGACGACCCTGAATATAAGACATAAAAGTAAAACATGAAATACTTCTATTAAAGTGTAACGTAAATCCCACATTTGTGTCCCTCGTCTATCAGTCACAGGCTCTCTGAAAGCGGTCGGAATTATATTTTCTGTCGGCATTTTTCAGACTGTCTTTTTGAGCTCCTTATCGTCTGTGACACCGGCTACTGTTGGCTGCTTGACAGATAATTTGGTCCCCGGTCTGTTTCTGCAGTTGAAGTCAGGACTCTTTATTTTTATTTTTATTTTTTTAAAGTAATTTCTGGAGAAAAATATCATGTTAAATTCAGGTCTATATGGTATTTTCACTTTTTTTTTCCATATACACAATCCATAGATACTAAAAGGAAAAATAGATCAGGTACATGTCTGATTAGTATTTAATTAACCTTATAAAACCTTCTTTACATTTGTAATAGCACTTGGTCACCTGCTTTATCAAAGAGCATTTCAAACAGAAATACCTCTATTCACTGTACGCACATTATCTGCTCTGAAATGTCATGAAATCAGTTCATCTCTCCTTTTTAAAGGAACTTTCTGAGACTTTCTTAACTCGTAAAAATGTCTCCCAAATCAAATGTCTTCCCCCTCTGATGTAGAAGAACAAGAGACTTGTCATCTTTACTCCTCCACTGCATTGATCGTCGGCCTATATGTGGGTCAGTTAACAGGTCATAGTGAGGTTTAGTGGTATTGACGGGTCGTCTTTGAAGGTGCCAGTTCAGCAGATGAATAATGTAATGAAATGGTAATCTATTCTCTTTTCATTCAGTGCACACGCTCCTCTTTCTGTATGTCTCCCTCTGCTGTTTGGTCTTCAATGTGGAGTCGCAGGTGAGGGAAGCAGCCCTGTTAAGTAAACACCTTTTTATGAGCTGTGGTTTGATTGTCTCACTCTAAAACAAACAACTATAAATACGTCTACTTTACAGGGCTCAGAGTTTACACTATAACAGTTCAACAATAAGAAGCTGTCTCAAAGCCATCTGGATTGAGCTGCATTACATGTGGGAAGCCACAGTCTCCTCCGCAGTTCCTTCTGTCTGTGTCATATTAATACAGTATGTTTAGACACAGATGGAAGAGCTGGAGGTTTGTTTCGCTTTAAGTAAAGTCTGTACAGTTGCAGTAACCCTGCAGGCAGTTGGTAACGTTAATTTTTAGCAAACATCCCTGATCGTGCTGATTAAACAGGATGCATATTAACCAGTTAGCTGCTACTCCACTTTCTGTTTCACCTCCTACCTCAGAGCACCACAGTCTGATGGTATTTCCCTCAATTTAAATTATATGAATCACATATTGTTGTTTTTATTCAATTTAATACAAAAATGACATGCATAAGGGGTAGTTATTACAGAGATTACTGGAAAGCATGCCTCTGACAAAGTCTTTACAATCCTCTAAATTAGTTTTTATGCCGTCTGGTTATCTTAGTTGAGCATAAAAACAGGAAACGGGGAAACTGTTCGCCTGGCTCTGTCCAAAGGTAACAAAATCCACCTAGCAGCACCTCTAATCTCATATTTGTCCACTCCCATGTTGATAAGAGTATTAAATACTTGACAAATCTCCCTTTAAGGTACATTTTGAACACGATTAATTGACAGTTAATCACGATTAATCATGGACAATCATGCGATTAATCGCGATTAAATATTTTAATCAATTGACAATAAATAAATAAAATACATTTTTTGTCTACATCACTGCATGTAAAGTATTTTCTTTCTCATGCTGTCTCGCCTCTGATATCTTTAATCCTGTTTAATTACAGAACAACCAGTTAAAGATACTAACTGGTCTGTTGGTTGCTGAACTTCTGTTCAAACTCGTCAGTTTATAGACATTTGTTGCAAATTGCGATACGAGTGCATTTCGGTCAGCAAGAGGTTGCTAATGTAAAATGTAGTTTATTGCACGGCTCTAGTAACAACATTGTACCTGTCAGTTAGTCTCTGAATACCGTGTGAATAATTCATGTACAGTGTTACTTGGAAATATGATCTCTTGAGGGACACCTGACAATTAGTCCAACACGTTGGATCTGCAGATATTTATGAAATTATGTTATGTGAGGAGGGACAAATTACATCTTGGAAAACATGGCCTGGAAATGGGAGACTGCAGAATTGAAGTTGAGGGCAGTTTGATTCACATACCTTAGAGTTTGTGTGTCCACATTTCCAGCACCATTATTCTTCCTCTATTCCTGTCAACAGTTTGTCCTACCTGACAAAATATCGCTTGCTGAAAACATAATAGTGCCAAATGTGATCTAAAGTATGTGAATAATAGCCAGTCTGAGATAATGGCTGTCTGCTGTACTCACCTCTGGCAGTATTCATCGTCTGTTCTCATGCTCTTCTACTCCAAACTGAAATATTGCTTTACCACTAATATACCAGTTTAATGAATTGCAGATGGACTCTGTACTGCTTTCCAGATGGTGGCAGTGTGCCTCTTACCTTCTTCTTGTCTTTTTGGATGTAAAGGCAGAATTTGATCCACGTCTTTCTTATTTTATTTCTGTAACAGGTAGTTTTCCACATGGAAACTATTTGTTTAAACCTCATATAGAAAATGACAAAAACTTGTTGGGGAAACAGTAACTTTACTTTGGGGATACTTGTTTAGTGAACAGGGTACTAGTTTTGTGTTCGGTCTTCACTCTTGTTGACATGGAAAATCCCCTCAGTCTCAGCCTTCCTCCATGTGAAGCCTTTTTGTCATCATGACTCAGATTTTCCTCTTTCCCGCTGACTTCCATAAACACACTTGTCACATTTCAGGTTTTCCAACTCTCCACAGTGGTAGTAGCCTCACTGCTTCTCTTCAGCTGATTCAACAACATGTGTTGCTTTTTTGCTTTTCTATCCCCTCAGTCTGGGAGTGACGAAGAGAAAATGAAGATCTGCACTCCGGTGTGAGTTCCTGGGATGCTCGACCGACCTGTACCCCATGCTTTTCTAAGGCCTCCAGAAGCTAAAGACAGGGTGTCATTGACAGGTAAGTGGAGCCTTTTTGGACGAAATGTGTTTTAAATTTGAACAAAAGTAAACTTTTTGGCTGTTCTTCGATGTTTTTGATTTTATGCAAACATTCTCGGATTACTGCAGAAAAGTTGCTGCTTTTAATTTGTGTTAATTTTCTGACATCTGAAACCAACACTTTATTGACGTTGGCTGCAGCTTTGACGCACACACAGCAGCGTGCATCCCACTATGTGTGGATGTTAACACGTTCCTGCTGTGTGGGGAGTTAGCAACAGATCTTAATCATGGATAGGGTTTTGCTGTAATTCCAGAGCTGGAGGCGTAACCCTAATCTCTTTGGCACATTATACAGTAAATCAGAGTGTGGCTAAATCAAGTCCCTGCCAACTCAATACAGCCATCTTATTTCTGTGGATTTATGACGGGACTTACTCGGAGTAGTTATTTCAATCTACAAAGCTCTCTCTCCCTCCCTTGTTTTCATTTGTGTCTGAAACTGATGAGCCAACCCCCTGCCAAGCGCTAAACCTTCGCGCTAGTTTTATTTCGGAGGTGTTCCTGGATTGCTTTGCGCCATGGGGGCGATTATTTTGGAAGTAAACGGTCCAAAGGGCCGGGCTGGATCGAGGCCTGTTTTAGCTGCCGTGTCCAGAGGGAGTGATGTCCCCACGCAGAAGCAGAGCGGACATTGATGGATGGCCTAGCTTTCTGTCGGTTTCTGGTCCCAGACGTGAGGCGTTGTTATGAAAATATAGAAGGAAGCAGGCTGACGGGCCGCAGAGAGATGGCAGCTCGGCCTATGATGGATGATCACCTGCTGGGCGTCCGCTATAGATACAGATAAACTAGAATTGTGGCCTCTAAGGAACCACTTTCAATGTTCACCAGAAATTGGCCCACAGACGGCACTCCTAAACGTTTTCTGTATCTCTGTAGGATAATAAACTTTATTTGACTTAAGAAGGGTAAACCAGAAAACCACCAGACAGATGTATCCAACATTACAGCAAAGCCACACTGGAATCATGTGTTGTAACTGGAATTTCACTTTAATTTCCCTCATGGTTTTTCCCTGGCTATCCTGCAGACAAGGAAGGAAGCCACAGACTCGTCATTTTACTTTGGCCTGTAAATCAACTCCATCAAAAGAGGCTGAGTCATGTTAGACCCCCCCGCACCTCCTCTAGCCTATAAAGAGGCAGTGTTAATGGTGGCATTCACAGAGGTGATTTGCAGCCTGCCTCTTTATCCCAGCACTGGTGGCCTCGAGGCGGCTGATTGATGTTGTTTGTCGTCCAATCTTGGACTCTAACTGAGAGTGGTTTCTGTTGGCTGCGGCGGGACGGGACTTCACTTGTGGCACATTCAGTGTTCTCCAGACCTCCTATTGAGACGTGACCGAGAGTGACCTTGAACTCCCTCTCCTTCGTCTCACTGCTTGAAGGACAAACTTTGTGCCAACCAGTGTGACCCAGTTAAAGGAGCAGGGGGAGAGAGAGAGAGAGAGAGAGAGAGAGAGAGAGAGAGAGAGAGAGAGAGGGAGTCGAGAAGAGAAAGGGAGAGGGACAGATCTGTGTTTGTGTGTGTGTGTGTGTGTGTGTAAGGCTGTGGCAGGGCATAGCCTACTTCTCGTACCCTACTTTACCCCTCTCTTCATCTAGGAGCTGAGCAGCTGATCTCCGACTGCAACGTCTCATCCTGTTGTTTCTCTTTTTTTTTAATTCATTTTGGCCAGATGGTGGATTACAGGTCAAGGCAAAGGCTGAATGCTCCCGCTGTCACAAGAAAATACTATTTTGGAAGCTGATTGACTGGTTACTCATGTTAGAGACCCCAAATATCCTATCAAAGATGTTTCAGATTCAAGGTTTAACCAGGGCACAAATTAACACATGAATATCCCATATTGATTAGAGCTATCAGGAAAAACATGTCAAGTTTAAATTTATCCATTTGATGTCAAAACATATGATCCTGAAAGCTATACTAATCAATATTATTATATTGACAATAGATCAAATGACTACATGTAATGTGAAAGGGGTTGCACGTAACGTTTTAGCGTATTTCAGTCCCTTGTTTTGGTTTTCTGACCCGCAACTTTACCATTTTGGTTAACTCTCTACAACTTAAAGGGATAGTTTGGGTGTTTTAAAGTGGTTTTGTATGAGGTTCTTATCCACCATATTCAGTTTATTACCTACAGTAGATGACGGCTGGCACGCCCCCAGTTCGGAGTACCAGCACGGAAGCAAAGCATGTACTGCTGTGTACGGGGGCAGCAGCAAAACGTATACTGTTTTTGTAAACTGAGTCTGGCTTTGAAGAAAGCATAGATAAATTTCACTTTCAATTCAGTTCCCCCGTCGGAAAGAACTGTCTGACGGCAAGATGAAGCTGTGAAAATATTCTAAATATAGCGTACACTTAAACGGATATAGATTTTTTTAGGTGAGCCTTTCTTTTAAGTTGTTAAAATATGTTTTGCTGCTGCCCCCGTCCACAGCAGTACATTGCTTTGCTCCCATGCTGGTAATCCTGTCTGTTTCTCCAAACTGGGGGCGTACCGACCGTCATCTACTGTTGGTAATGCACTGACTATGGATAGGTACCTCATACAACCCCACTTCAAAACACCTGAACTATCCTTTTCATTTCCAGCAGCACTAGGCAGCTGTTAAAAAAGCTAATTGTTAAAAAAGCTAGCAAGCTTTAACAGCTAAAGAGGCAGATATGTTCCCCAGGAGTTGCTGGAGACCAAAACAGAGCGCAAAGAAGAGTGAATATTGGAGTATTTCTGTGTCAGAAGGCATTCTTGACTGTCTTAAAGTGAGACTATGTAATTTTAGCTGAACAGCGGCCACTGCAGCTACAAATAACAACTATTGGATAATGTTAAACATTTAGCAAAAATGTTAAGCTATTGTAACAGTTACATAAGTGAAGAAGAGTCATAAAGTCAGTGAACTGACTCAGTATGTCTGTTACATAGCAGTATTTACCCAACGTTTGCCACCATAAGCTAATGAAGACATCCAGCACTGCCTCTTGAAATGCTCCGATCCTCTCTTGTCTTTGCTTTTAAGGAACGTCAGTGCTCATCTTTGACAGGTTTACCTCCTTTAATTCAGAGTGACGGCTTCTTTAATTAAGAATTTGCTCAGTAATTAACTGAACTTCGGTGTGTGCTGCGTGTTTCAGATCACATTGACAGATTAGAAGCAGGACTGCAGTGAGTTTTTATACTCTATCTTATTATAATGTTTGTGTCTATAAACTTAAGTCTGGCTCCCACCAGTTTCATTTCTTTCTCCTAACCCCCCCGCTAGCTTTTTTTCTCTCCTCTCTTGTCACTCACATCTTCTTTAGTTTTTGTCTTTAATGCACTTCGATGAAGACTCAATTTTGACAGATGAAAAGGCTGAAATCCAAAAAGCGCATCTCTGGCAAAGGCAGCCTTTTTAAAGTGAGATGATATCCTCATGCAGTTCCGCTTTCTTTTTACTCTCCGCTCCTTTCTACTTGAAAAAAGGCAGAGAAAGTAGAATGGTCTTTAACTGACAGCTCGCCTTTCCCTGGCTTTCCGTTTCTTTCTCCTTTCTTTTTCTTTTTCACTGCCTGACAAAGGCAGCAGAGGACTTTGCAGAGTGTCGTTTCCTTGGTCAAAGGAAATGGTAGAGGAGGAGTGGAGCTGGGAGAGAGGAGGTGTATCTGTCAGAGAGAGGCTGGGCTGTACTGGGAGGAGGAGGAGGAGGAGGTGGGAGAGAGGAAGAGGAGGGGACTGTGCTCCCATTCACATTGGCGGCATTTGGCTTGAGAATGAGCTGGGGGGGCGATAGAGAAGTTTTCCTCAGGAGGGCTGGTCAGAAACAGAGCCAAACATCCAGGAGAGCAGGGACACAGTGAATGTTTGAGCCGACTGAATCTGAGACGCTGAAGGAGCTGAGGCTGGATGATAAGAAGGAGCTGGGCAGACACCAGAGCAGATATGCAGGGAGCAAACTGGGGTAAGAAACTCGTTGGAGAAAAGGGAAGTTGACTTTATTACTGTGGCCATCAAGGTGACAGGAATGTTTGTGGTTCATTCACTGTTCGACTTATACGGTCACAATTATTCGCTTCATAAAGAAGGTTTATTGCATGCAAATAATTAGAGCTGCAACGATTAGTCGATTAATCGATTGCAGCCATATTTGTTAATCAATTCATCATTTCAGTCATTTTTGAAGCAAAAATGGCAAAACATTCTCCATCCTCAAATGAGACAATTTGATGTTTTTCTTGTAAATTACGCGTTTGAGACTGTTAGTCAACCAAAATAAGATCATTTTAGAAATGACCGTGACCTCTGAGAAATTGTGAATGCTGATTTTTTTCATTATTTGTTTTTTAAATATTTCATTTATTATAAAGGAAAGTAATCAGCAGATTAATTTATAATAAAAATAATCGTTAGAAAATTGACACGCTGCAGTAAACTTCCACTCTTCTATGTTACTGCTCATTAAAACAAAAACAATAACAAGCATAGGACGTTAATTCAGAAGTGTTTAAGTGATGGGTGGCCTCCACTCTCTTTCAGTGCGGTATAATCATTGACAGTGTTCAGTGCACCAATCAAACAAACCTGTTGGTCCTCATGAGAAATGCCTGTTAAGTTTTCTTTGTATATGGGTCTATAATACACCATGCACTTTATAATCAAAATGCTTTTATTTATTTATATAACCTTATATTAACCAGAGAAGTCATTGAAATTAAAAATCCTGTCCAAGAAAAGCTACAATACCGATAACACAAAATATGCCACCGTGTGCATAATTAGTGCTGAAACACAGAGTTGATTAATCAGTTAGTCTATCCACAAAAGTAATCGCAAAGTTTTCAGTTACTTGTTTATGTCATTAACCAAGGAAAAATGCTAGCTACTCAAAGCTACTCAAATATAGGGGTGTCAGAAAATATCGGGAAAAAAATTGAATATGGCGATATTATGGTTTTTGATACTGTATCGATTCTCAAAAACACTGTATTGATTTTTAATTAATAGTTTACATGCAAATATTAACTCAGTCAATACTTTATTTTATTTGCAAAGAGACGTGTCCTCTCAATGTAGTGCTATGATGTTGGATATTACAGATAAATCCATTAAATTGCATAAAAACATAAACTTTTTTTACTCAGATTTTATGCATATGGTGGTGTTTTCTTTACATTATGACAGTTTTCCTACAATTAGATTAAAAAATTGAAATATCATGCCTTGCTTACAGTATCGCAATATATTGAATCGCAACCCCTGTATATGTATCGTATCCCCAGATTCTTGCCAATACACAGCCCTACTCAAATGTGATGATTGTAAATTGAATATCTTTGGGTAATTTGAAGATTGGCAGTTTATATACTAAACAGTAAAAAAATAATCCAGCTCTAGTTGGGAACATTAACATTTGGCACGGTGACCGTGGTGTCTGCCAGGGCGACGAGGTGTCTGCCCGTGGAAAGGTAGGTTGTCTACAAAACTAAAATAGCTTTGTTACACTTTCCCTCTTATGTTCCAGTTTCCAGAGAGAGAGAGCGAGAGAGAGGGGGCGAATAAGGAGATGGGAGGGGGTAGAGGGATTCAGAAGTTTGGGCTGAGAGAGATGGAGAGTGGAGGAGGGGATCTCCAGACTCATTTGTTTGCTCCCTGCTGAAAACTGAGACACTCTCTCCTTCCTTTCATTCTGTCTCTTTACTTCTTTCTCCCCACGTCTTCTTCCTCGAGTCAGAGGTGGCGTTGCTCTCAGTGATGAAGGCCAGTATTATAACAGAGTTTCTTTTTACCCCCCTCAATCCCAACACTTCACCTGGTGGGGGGGAGTATTTTTAGACTCTCACCTCTGAGACTGTGGATGTGTGTTTATGGCGTGGTGGCTAACAAAGAAGGATTTAGTGCAGCGCTCTTTCAGTTTGTGTCAAAGCAGGTTTGTGTGACGTTGCAGGGCAGGGCCAGTAAACCGTGTATGCTGTATCTTTGTAAAACGGCCTCTATAAAAAGGCTTTTATACTGTTTGCTTCTCCGATTGCCAATCTCAGACAAAATATCGCCCTGCATGCCAATGAATGCCATCGGAGTTTATCTAGACTCACTGCTGTATGTGTAATGAAATGCGCTGCTGTGATTGGAGTGACCTGGCTGTCACTGTGTGATCTCAGGCCTCCGACTGCAGACACATTTTTATATTCAGTGACATCTTCTAGACTGAAATCTCAATGTATTGATCCCAGCATATGGATTTGTCGTCTCTGTTATGGCTCCCATTTCACCACAGAAACAAGATGTGTAAAAAGTAAAGGGACATTTTGGGACTGGTTCAAAGAATATTGATATGCTTTGATTCTAATTAGGGCTGTCAATCGATTAAAATATTTAACCGTGATTAGACGCATGATTGTCCATGATTAATCATGATTAATCGTACATTTTGTATCTGTTCAAAATGTACCGTAAAGGGAGATTTGTCAAGTATTTAATACTCTTATCAGCATGGGAGTGGGTAAATATGCTTGCTTTATGCAAATGTATGTATATATTAATTATTGGGAATCAATGAACAACACAAAACAATGACAAATATTGTCCAGAACCTCACAGGTACTGTATTTAGCATAAAAAATATGCTCAAATCATCATGTGTCAGTGTGCTGACTTGACTATGACTTGCCCCAAATCTGAATGTGATTATCATAAAGTGGGCATGTCTGTAAAGGGGAGACTCGTGGGTACCCATAGAACCCATTTTCATTCACATACCTGGAGGTCAGAGGTCAAGGGACCCCTTTGAAAATGGCCCATGCCAGTTTTTCCTCGCCAAAATTAAGCGCAAGTTTGGAGTGTTATTTAGCCTCCTTTGCGACGAGCTAGTATGACATGCATTCCTTAGGTTTTCTAGTTTCATATGATACCAGTATCTTCACTCTAGCTTTAAAACTGAGTCCACTACAACCTCCGAAAGATCGATTGCATTAATGTGTTAAAGAAATTAGTGGCGTTAAAACAATTTTGTGTTAACTTTGACAGCCCTAATTCTAATAAATCCCTTATCCCAAACTTTAATACCACAAACCATACGGAGTTGAACCCAATTAAAACAATGAACTCAAGTGTGCACCTTGCACTGTGTGTTGGCTCTTAGTTTGCAGGGTTTTGATATATACACACAGTTTTATGCAGCGCGATCACATTTTAAAAATATTGCAGCTATTGCAGATTCTGTCTACGCTGCTTCTCTCTATATGAGTAATTCTATAAAAGTGTCAGCGCTGAGAGATTGGGGATGAAACCCTGAAGCTTTGGTGTGACAGCAGATCCCCAGAGCTGCTACTGTTGGCTGCTGCAGAGCAAAATGCTCGACGCAGGAGAAATATGACTTTAAATCTCCTCTCCCAAGCATGTGGCAGTGTGAATGATGAGACATCAGAAAAACAGTGACCAGTACTAATTCTGTCCGTGTTTAGTCTCATTAGCCGGTGTGTCGGCGCATTCCTCCTGCTGGAGGAGTGACTGAGTCCGTCTGTCTGCTGCCCGACTGAGGGGCTTTAAAACCTTCAAGGGCTTTCCCAGACAAAAACAGTCTGCTCACAGTCAGTCAGCTGACACTGTAGACATCATGGGGGTGGTCGAAATATTGTTTTACGTGCCGTGCAGTGTTGTTTTTGCGGTGTATATGACATGTTAATGAATTGTTTTTGTAGTAGTTTAGTCCTGAAGTGAGAAGTTGATTAATCACTTAAGTCGATGGCTTGATAATTCATTTAACAATTATATTTCTTTTGAGAGATAAGAGCTATACAGTTTTCATCTTGCTTTTACACCTGTATCGGCCATTTCCTCTTTCTTTTTTTTAACCAGAAACAAATAAAACTGTCATTTATCAAGCAAAAATGACAAACATTTACTGGTTCCAGCTTCTCAAACGTGAGGATTTGCAGCTTTTTGTCATCCTTTATGAGAGTAAATTGAATATCTTTTGGGTTTTGGACTGTTGGTTGCCCAAAACAAACAATCTGAAGACAACACTTTGGTGAATAAAGTGTCAGAAAATCGTGCCCAAACAGTTAAGCAAATATTCTTAAAAATAAACTCCACAGATTATTCGATAATGAAAATAGTAGTGGCATCCATGCTACAGTGTATTTACACCATACTATAGGAATATTATCTCCATTCACCCCCCCTGTATAGTTGTCATGGATGCATCCATCAGTCATTGTTTGTTAATGTGCATTTATCTTCTATCAGAGCCAACTGGGAGCGTATAGAAGACCGTCAGATCTATAGAAGGACTGAAGGCTTTAAGATGCTAAGGAGGGGGTCCTGGCCTCCCCGTCAGCCCTCTGACCCTCCTCCCCTCTTCTTCCCTTACTCCCTCTTCTAATGTCTGAGGCCCCGGTCACCATGACAACAAAAGGGAGACCAGGACCTCCTGATCATGACGGGGGCGTCAAAACCGGTTTGAAACCCCTCTGCTTTCCTTAGGAGAGTCCCCTGCATAGTTCCAGTCATCTTGAGTCCGGAGGGATTAGAGCTTATTCACTTATGTGGAGAGAGTTGGAGGGCAACGAACGGGCTCCCCCCGCTCAGAAAGACTGATCTGTGGGAAGCAATGGCATCGAGAAGCCTTTAGAAGAGTCTTGAGATGGTGCAATTTATAAAAAGTAACATATCTTGGTTAGTTTTTACTTGAACCAGAAGTTTGTGCAGCTCTTTGTGGCAGTTTGTTGTTACAGGGCCAAAACTATGAGTATATCGCCCCTTTCAGACGTGCAACCCTTTACGTTAATCTGATGGCAGTTTAACATATTGGTCTCATGTCCGATTAAGCAGCCGGGTCACTTTTCGTAACAGTCATGATGGCACAAATCAGATTAACGTAAAGGCTGCAGCAGCACCAGTTGAAACATGCAGAGAGAGAGAGATTAGATTTGTCTTATTCCGCTTTCTATAATAAATTTAAAATCTCAATTTTCAGGTCTTATGCTCAAAGAAAATAAATACATTTTAATAAACTATTAAACGCTGAGAAAGAGACAATTTTAAGTTGAATTATCAGAACAAAACTATTTCCATTTTGCAGCCCGACCGGGTACAACCACAGTCATAATCTGACAATATTTCAAAATTTTCATTCATGCAACTGCGTGGATGAATACATGAATATCCACTAAAGCTCTTTACATACAGCGTGTGAGCAAATAAGAATTAAATGAGAGAGGATATTGTAAAACAAGCAACAGAATTCACAGTAATAACGTTATTTTTAACATTAATTAATGCTTTAATAGAAAAATAAGTTTTAAAATCCATCAGTGATGCAGCCTCTCTCCATATAGAGTGCTACAGAAATGAGTCCGGAAATGAGTTAGCATTTTAGCACTTACGGTAAAAGTGGTGTTCATCTGTGCAGATTATCTTGCTGAACAAAACATAGAAGTGTCATAAACCCTTGTTTGCCGCAGAGCTTATTTTCTGCAATAATCCAAAACCCAATATAAAAATCTCGTTGAGGGAACCAGGGCGATGCTATCTTGTTGTTTGGCCGACAAAAACACGTCATCCCTGGAGCTCTTTCTTCCATGTTCTTTGTACTAAACACCAGATGAGCTCACTGACTGGTGCACAAACTAGCAGGAAGGATACTTGTCATTGAAATCACCTGTAGTTTTTTGGCTCCTCTGTGATTCATGTTTCAGACCCTCGTTGTAGAGAAATATAATTTTGCGTACAAGGAGTTTTCTCTGACAGCTCAACTCTAGACGTTAGCGTAGTACCGTAGTTAATCTGATATCCTCCCATTCAGAAAGGATTATATGTAATAAATATCGTCATGGACTAATTATCTGTTCTCAGTGCAGAGAGAAATCACATAAGATTAATCCTACAGGCTCATTAGGACCGTTAATTCTGCCTCCCAAACACCACATGTTACTCCTGCTGCCGTTACCTTACGTTTTCCTTCATACAGACACTGATGCAGTAATTTTATGAATCTTTAACGACACACTGACACACTTTAAACTCTATTTTATTTACAGAATGACCAAAGAGAATCAACGGACAGAGAGCAATTCTGGTCTAATTTCTAGCTCAAGAGTGAGCACATGGATTTTGGATAATAATTTTCTGCTGTGCGTTTGTTGATCTTTCTGATAATAGTACAGTAATGCATCAGGTTTTTTTTGGTTAAAAAGTTGTACCACAATCTAAGTAAGGTATCGACAGATGCTGGTGTACAGATTATGATAGAATATGTGTTAATTCCTTTGCGGTTTCACGGTGTTTACATATCCTAACAACATATTGCAATACCAGATTTGTCTCAGTCAGTTATTATGAGTCTAAGCAGGGATCAGCCAGACATTGAGTGAGCTAATTAACGTTAGGTAATCACAGTTTAACCGCAGTATGTAGCCTTGTAGGCTCTCAGACAACTTGGCAGGTTGGAAAATGACTTGGCATGGCCCTGTCCTGGCAGGTGGAGTCTAGATGTGTGTCTTGCCAGCATGCCTGCTGTCAGTCAGCCCTTCTTTCACCTTAGTTATTAGCCAACACGGACAGCCTTTCCCTCCGTGGTTAAGAGGGTTACTGAGTACGTGAAACAAGAGGGGAAGTCCTAATTGTTTTCCTACATAGCAGGGATTCACTAACAAACTAATTTGCGAGTGACGTAGCGAGGACTGCAGTCTTGCCATATTTTGAATCCTTCAGTGATATCTTGTGTGACTTGCTAGACAAGCCTGAAACCCAAGAACAGGACGCACCCGTCAGTCGGATATCCTCATGTTCTGTGACTCACCATGATGTTTTTAGAGAGCACAAGTGGCTCCGCTGTTTGGTGCGTCGTCCATGTGCACTATGATCTCATCATCATGCGTCCTGTTAACCATTGTTCTCCACACAACACTCTGTTCACCATCCACGAGACACATTGTGTTGACATCATAATCGGTATGTGCCTGTTAATAGTGTCAATATTTACCAGCAGTCTTGTGAGAGTGAGGGAGTGAAACAGTAAGTGGTTCTCCTACAACACCCACCGCTACAGTATCACATCAAGTTCAACCTGTCTCCTCTTCTCTGGGTTTCTATTATCCACAGTTGTGAACTTTGAGTTATTCCCGAGGCTGATAAGATGTGTGGAGACAGTAGCCTTTGTTGCGGTCAGGGGAAATGCCAGCATGTTAGCAGCCATTTTACATCTCAAATGAAGAGAGACCCCTTTCTTCTGCTGCCTCATGCCTCGCAAGCCTCATGCCTCAAGCCCTGTTAGTGCTGCTTGAATGGGCTTCATGAATGGCCTGTCCTGGTTCTCTGTGTGTGGGCCACCATGGTCTTGTGGGAAATTTGTACGCCTCAGTCTACTGTATATCATCTCTGTTTGTCGGAGTTGTTAGTGGAATCATTCCTTGAATGCACCCTGGTGTGGTGATTTGAAGAGCTTGAATTTGACCTTATTAATATCTGGGAGAAACACATGCCATTTCTACCAGTATCTAGTTTCCTAGATGAGATGATTAAATATCACAGCAACATGTTTTAATGTCAGCTATGTACGAAAACACAATTAACACAGGAACATGTTCAAATACCAAGTCAGTTATAACGGTCATCAATCAGAGACCTCAAACACTTACAAATGACTAGCAATTAGCTTATGAAGACTTGACCTGTCCTTAACGGCAGGGTGGGCGATCTCGAGAAACTAGCAAGAGTACACTAGATTTTTAAAAATGATCCAGCCGAAAAAATGAGCCCGGTGTTGCCAACTCTTTTCCAATGAAAGTAGCTCAGAGCTTTAGCTGCTGACTAGCTCCAAAAGTCCCTAAATCTAGCGAGAAAGTCACCAAGTCCAGGCCAATTGATGACCTGAGACTTTGTCTTCTATATCCTGAGACTTTACATTGACTTTTCTCAAATGACATGACACCTTCCTTGAGACTTGCAAGACTTGACTTGGACTTGTTTTGAATGACTTGAGAGTAGACTTGGAGTTTTCTCGAGATGACCAGATTTGACTTGGGACTATCAAAAGACCCAAGACTTGAATTTGTCCTGTCTCAAACAACTTGAAACTTAAGGTTAAGTTAGATTTGTTATTACAAGTGCTATTACAAAAGTTAACACTTAACTTGGACTTGTCTTGTTAGACTTCAGACTTCCTATTAGTCTTATAAGACTTATGAATTGACTTCGACTTGTTCTTAAGGACCTGAGATTTGCTATTTCAAGACCTGACTTGTCTTGAATGACTTGAGACTTGCCCCTGAAGAAGAGGAACCGTGTATAGGATCTGGCGGTATCTAGCGGTGAGGTTGCAGATTACAACTTCTCTTGTTTGCCAGGCGTGTAGGATTGCTACGGTGGCTGACGGGAAGACGTGAATGGTCCTTTCTAGAGCCAGTTGTTGTAAAATTAGAGTGCTTAGAGTGTGTGTGTGTGTGTACGAGGGAAGTGAGTGGTGAAGCAAGAGAGAGAGCGGCAGCGACGGGAGCGAGTAACGTTATCGGCTCCGGCCCAAGCAGGAAAAGTTAACAGTGTTAACTTTTCGGGTTTGTCTGTTCTGGGCTGCTGTAGAAACATGGCGGTGCAACATGGCTAGATAAAAACGGCTCATTCTAAGCTAACGAAGACACAATGATTCTTGTTTTCAGGTGATTATACACTAAAGGAAACATACTTATTAATATTATATTCCATTTCTGCCAATATATCCCCCTAAATGTTACACACTGGTCCTTTTAAACATCTCTGATCAAAATAAAAACTGTAATTGAGAATAATTGTTTAAACACGTATTAAAACATCATCTTTCTGAGACTCACACTGTCGTTCTCTTCTCTCAGAGCGAGTGACCCCTCTGAGCTGCCACCATGGCCCTGGTTCAGGCTCTGCCCATATCTGCTGAGCCCCACAACCCCGGCCTCAGTGGAGGACCCCGCAGGAGACACCCCTCCGGGTCTTCACCCCCCATCGACGCACCACCCTCCACTCTGGATCCTATGGGTTCCGTCAGCAGCCTCATCGCCTCCCGCCCCGGCCCCTACCAGGACCACCGATCTCTCGTTGAACTGGGTACCAGGGTCCGACGGCCCACACCGGGCGCCCCCTGTCTGGGCTCTGATTCGCCCCTGGACTCCTTATTACTGCAGAGCATCCCGGCGCTCAAGAAGCAGAGCTCCACGACGTCCAGCAGGGGGCTGGAGAAGGACAGTGGGAATGTGAACTATACCTATCTGAATGAGGAGTATGTAGGCGACTGGAACGACAACCACGTAACACGTGCCAGCCCAGGAAGTGATGCAGACGAGACTAAAGCATCAGGGTTCAATGGGAACATGGGGGGACCTCCTCCAAAACTGATCCCTGTGTCAGGAAAACTTGAGAAGGTGAGTCTTTATTTATTTAAATCCTTGCCTTCTTGCCTCTCAACACTCATCTGACTTTATATTCCTTCTCTAGAACATGGAGAAAACGGTGCTGCGGCCCACTGCCTTCAAACCCGTCATTCCCAAGAGCCGTACCTCCATGCAATACCTCTCCCCTCGCCACTGTGCCAACGCATCGGAAAGCCAAAACAACCTGAATCTGCTGAGCCCCACCCACACAGAGGCGTCGCCCTCCTGCTCTGAGAAAAGCAGCTCGTACAGCAGGGCCCGCCACAGCGGCGGCGGCGGCAGCAGCCACTCCTGCCAACTGACCGACTCCGGACGCAACTCCCTCTCGAGCCTCCCGCCTTACAGCAACGGCGGCTACAGTCTGGCATCAGGGGAGGCCTCTGCTGGCCACCTGGAGCCCATGAAAAGCGCTCCGCCAGTCAGCGGACACGGACACTCCAACTCAGACAGCGGGCGCTCATCCTCCAGTAAGAGTACAGGCTCCGGCTCGATAAGTGGCCGAGGTCAACCTCTGTCTGACAGCGGGTCCAACGGGCGCTCCCCTGGCCCGGTGGAGGGTTACGAGGGGGTGGTGAGGGACCTCGAGGACAAGCTGAGGGAGAGAGAGCTGGAGCTGCAGCAACTCAGAGACAACCTGGATGAGAATGAAGCTGCAATTTGTCAGGTTGGTACAGACTTAACTTCACACCTTGATGTTTTCACAGAGAAACACACACACGTTGTCCTCTTCCCCGGGAGTTTGTAGTAAAAAAACAATAATCAGTTTTGGCTTTTGACATTTGCTTTGTGCTGTAAATCCTGATGGATTTGATGTTCTGTCTTTCGATGCAGGTTTATGAGGAGAAGCAGAAGCGTTTTGAGCTGGAGCTGGAGGAGCTGAGGCAGGGCTGTGCCACCAGGATGCAGGTAGCCTCGCAGAAGGCCCAGCGTGCACAGCAGGTGCTTCAGTTGCAGGTCAGAACCGCTGACAAAAAGCTCGATCAGGTTCTACTACACACCAATGGTGCTGGCATTTTACTACAAATGCAGTAAAAGATGAGACAAAACATCAGTACAAACCAGAGCCATAAAAGTATTTTTTTAAAAAGCTGTGTTAAGTAGCAGTAGCTCGGTTTACTTTATTAACGTTAAGCCTTTTGTGGCAAAGTCAGTATCTGTAGTAATTATGTTTCTAAATAAATTATAACCAACTGCGATGTTGTGATAATGTGTGAAACTGGGATGCATTGCCCCTTGTGGCATATCGGATTTTCTCAGAAGAAGTTCATTAAAATCAAATCAAATATCGGAGGATTGATCTCTTTCCTTTTAAATCTTCTAGCAATAAGAGTAGAAAAAGCGTTCTCATATCAAATCAATTAGCAACACAAAACAATGACAAATGTTGTCCAGAGACCCTCACAGCCCAACAGGCAACAACAGCTGTCAGTGTGTCAGTGTGCTGACTTGACTATGACTTGCCCCAAACTGCATGTGATTATCATAAAGTGGGCATGTCTATAAAGGGGAGACTCGTGGGTACCCATAGAACCCATTTTCATTCACATATCTTGAGGTCAGAGGTCAAAGGACCCCTTTGAAAATGGCCCGCTACAACCTCCGAAAGATCGATTGTGGCGTGAAAACAAATTTGTGGTAACGTGTTATTATTGCGTTAACTTTGACAGCCCTAATTCAATGTTTCGAAAACCCCTGGAAACAAAAATATTAGTTGCCAGAAATGAGTTAACTTAAGAGCAAGACCAAACCATATGTGACAGTTGCTGTCATTTGCATACATCGATCACATACTGTATGGAAACGATACCCGATTGAAATTTGGCCACTTTTGACTTAGCGGCGACATTTAAGATTTGCATTGATCTACCTCTATAAGACCTGGTGGTCCTACTAGGAATTGTCCTACTAGGTCGTCTTGTACTGATACTGTCTGTGTTTATGGCCGCAGGTTTATCAGCTCCAGCAGGAGAAGAAGAAGCTGCAGGAGGACTTTGCTCAGCTTCTGAAGGAGAGGGAGCAGCTCGAGGAACGCTGCACCTCCTATGAGCACGAGAAGATCCAGCTGGGGCCTCGACTGGAGGAGAGCAAGTGGGAGGTGAGCTTCTTCAACTGACTCAGGTCTTCAGTTGAGGGACATTTTATTCAGTATAGTAATGACCACGATGAAAGGAAAAGGTTTGGGCTGTAGGTTAGAGTTTATCACAATGCCATCCTTGATTGATTTTACTGTTTCCCATCCCTGCCTAAACTCAGTTTTACAGTATTGCTTTAAGCACTGTACATATTCCACCATGACTTTTACTTTAGAGCATCAATCTGACCACGGCAGCTTTCCCATAATATATTTATTTCCCTAATTAAAAAAAAAGGGAATTGAACATGATGGTTATTAATCAGTGAATCTCTCATTCATTCAGTTGATACAGGAAGTGAAAATGTTGACAAAATGTAGCCGTAAAGGTCTTGATAACGGGGAGACGAACTTAAATATGATGCAAGAATCAGTTGTTATCATCACTCACAGGCAGACCAATGGAAACGGCTGCGTCTGTGTCTTTATACGCTCCAGACACAGATCAATAATACAATTGATCTTCTCTGCTGTTTGAGATAATTAATTGTGCCACAAGGAATTATTTCTTGGACACTCAGTGTATTTGTTCCCTGAGACTGATCATACAGGGAGGATATAGACCTAGGCTAGGCAACAGCTTGGGTCCATGTTTACTTCCTGTCAGCTTACGTCATCCACATACACCGCAACAGGAAATAAACTAGGACACATTCTGAATGTTTACATTTACAACTGTGAAATGGTCTATAATATATGAAGCCTCTTTAATTATTCAGACTGGCTTAAACAGAACAACTTGCAGACTTCCTCAGTCACAGAGCCAAACAAAGAGTTAAACTGAGGTTTGCTTGGAGGTCGTAAGTTGGACATTTTAACTGGGAAAGTTCCGACCGCGGAGTTGTCTGGAGCTCAGCATAAGTAGAGCCTTTTAGATCTTTATTGGGGATCAAATGGCATTTATTGAAATTTAATAGTGACAAGGTGCTTAACCAGAGAAGAAGAATCAGTAGAAATGTTGTCATTTATTGCTCAATAAAAATGTGAGTTGAGTTTTGGTTTGCTTAAACTAGAGGTCGACCGAAAGTGGATTTTCGTGGAGTTTGGAGCAAGAAAAAGACGATTAATCGGCCGATATATTCTTTACTTCTGCAGCAGCCTAGTCGGCTACTTTTGTGTACGCCGTTTTTAATTAATCATTTTTTAATTTTGAATTTAAGCATTAGTAAGAGGACATCCTGAAGTGTGATTTCATGGATTACATCAATATGCTTGATTTATTTACAACGTGCGATGCACTGCTCTGTGGCGTACAGTATGACAGGTCAGGATTACTTCTGTTGCGCGTCCCGTTACGTTATTAAATGCCACTCTTACAAACCATTAATTTTGGTGCGTATTCCCGGGGATTTAATTTCATGCATGGATAGTTACGTGGCTGGATTATTTGGAAGAGAGAACGCCAAATTGGTAAGTAAGTTAAAGTTGAATGATTTATTTTTCCTCCTGTCTGCCTGTCTTGTATCGCGGATAAAGAGCTGATAGTGTTGAGTTATATATTCGATTCAATGAGACTTCTATTCAATTTTTATGTTTTTAGATCAGCTGATTAATCAGTCAGTCGACATCAAATTAATCAGTAACAATTGATAGATTGTCAAAAATGGTTGCCGATAAATTTTATGTCAATTGACTGATTAATCAGCTAATAAATGTACACGTTTTTAAGCAAATGCCACTGATTCTTCTGGTTTTCTTAATCTACTATGATAGAAAGTTGCTTTTGGTTTTTAAGTGTTAGTCGGACAGAACAAGACATTTGCTCTTGCAAACTGTGCAACATTTTTCACCATTTTCTGACATTATATAGACCAAACAATTCCCTACTTATTTAATTTATCTTTATTATTGAATGTTGAGCCTCTACAACAAAATATCTTTGCTTTACTGAGCTGAATATCCATCGTGAACTGTTTCTCTTCTCCCCTCAGGTGTGTCAGAAGTCGGGGGAAATCTCGTTGCTGAAGCAGCAGCTGAAGGAGGTGCAGGGAGAGTTAGCACAGCGTGTGGGAGAGATCGTCTCGCTGCGGGGTCAACTCCGAGAGAGTCGTGGCGAGCTGACCAACACCCAGGTCCTGCTCCAGGAGGCCCACGGCACGACCCGCACACGAACCCTGGAGCTGGAGGTGTGCGAAAACGAACTACAGCGGCGCAAGAGCGAAGCGGAGCTGCTCAGAGAAAAGGTAGGACGCCTCGAGGGAGAGTTGGCTCATCTCAGAGAGGCTTTGGCCAGTCAGGGCCCAGGAAACAGACAGTGTCAGGTGTTCCAGGAAGCAGAGGAGCACCTGCTCGCCTATGAGAGCGACGAGGCGAAGGCCCAGCGGCAGAGCAGCACCGAGGCCCTGCAGAACATGAAGACGCAGTTTGACAGGATGAGGGCCGAGCTTACCTACGAGCGTCAACGGGCCGAGCAGCAGACGGGAGGCTTCGAGGAGGAGCGCAGGATATGGCAGGAGGAGAAGGACAAAGTTATCCGCTACCAGAAGCAGCTGCAGCAGAACTACGTGCAGATGTATCGCAGAAACCGAGAGCTGGAGCAGCTCCTGCAGGAGCTCAGCCAGGAACTGGAGAGCAGAGAGGAGGACGAGGGCAGCGGCAACGAGATCAACTTTGACGAGATCGCCGCCACGGAAATCTGACCCTTGTGTCTCTCCTTCTTTTGATTTGCACTACTGTCGGCTAAATGTTTTTTTTTTCACCTACATGTCACAGATCTAATCTCTCTACAAACAAGCAGATATCACTTTAGTTCTGCCTCATTGGTCTATTCTCCAAGGAGTCCCACTTGAAAGCCGGTGACCTCTATTAGTCGTTAATAGGCCACCTCAGTCCTCTGCTGCCTCTCCGTTAATGTCTGTGTAACTAACTCGGCATCTTTCCCAGTTTTAGGCATTTGTGGGAGAATTTGTTGTGTATGAGTAACTTCACCCAACCTTTCACTCTCCTCCTCCTGAGCTGGTTATGACTCCAGCTTCCCTGCTGGGTTCGACGCCACACTCCCACTCTGTGTTAGCAGAGTCAGCTCACATAGTACAGTTAATTTAGCTGGAACCCACGCTTGTTGTCGATTGACAGTAGACGTGGGACGCCACACATACAGCCTGTTATGATGAGAGTGAGTGAATCAGAGCGTGAGTGGCTACACTCATCATGACCAACAGGTAAACAGTAGGTGTTTCCAAAATATGTCTACTTCCTTCTAACCGGAGTAGCGAGATAAATTCATAGGGACAAAAAAAACTATAATTTTGCAAATCATATGTGGCACAAATTTGTTGTTTTTATAATAGTAGGTCCAGTTTGAGGGGAAACAAAGTTCAAGCCACCTTCAATTGTACTCTCAGATCAAGGCCAGTTTACCCTAAATGGTGGAAATAATATCATGAACATCTGTACAGTCTAATGTAATTACACACAGTAACATCTGGTTTAAATACTACCGCGGATAGTTAGGATGTGTTGAAGTGGGGTTGTATGAGGTACTTATCCATAGCAAGTGAATTACCTACAGTAGATGATGGTCTGCACGCCCCCAGTTTGGAGAAACAGACGGGAGTTATCACACGGAAACAAAATAATGTGCAAAATGTATTTTAGCCACCTAAAAATGGCCCACTGTGTATCTGAACTAACCCTTTAAAACACCAAAGTCACACAATAACACAAACTAACTGATCGAGGCAGCGGTAGAACAGCAACTACTGTGTTCTGCAAGGTAAAATTACTGTTTTTGTCAATGGAGTCTGGCGGCTTTGAAGAGAGCATAGATAACCGCTTCAGTTCCCCCGTCGGAAAGGGCGGTCTGACGGCGAGGTAAAGCTATCTAAATATAACGTACACTTAAACTGATATGGATTCATTTAGGTGGCTAAAGTATGTAAAGCAGTACTTTGCTTTGCGTACCTCATACAACCCCACTTAAAAAAATCCGAACTATCCCTTTAACACCTCACATCCAGTGCACGTCAGCTTTTCTCTTGCACACACGAACAGTCTGGGCCACATTTAAATAAATAAACCGACGTCGGATGTCAGAAGATTGGAATAAATCACTTTTCCTGTAGTGTAGGAGTACCACGGTATATGTACAGTAATTATATACTGCAATATTGATATCATGATAAATGTTCAGGAAAATCAATAGACCTTTTTCGCTGCGGACATTCTGGCATGTCATAGCAGGAAATGCACAGGTGTAATTAATAATGTTCATAATAATAACGACTGCATTCCCATTACCAGGAATAAGAAGAGACCCAGTTCCAGGGTCCTCCTGGCTCACCATCACGGCTTACTGGGACACTTAGTGGAACTGAGCCATCGTTTCTCCTGCTATGACGAGTCTAAATGTCTGCTGTGAAAAAGAGGAAGAAAAAAAACTTCCTGCTAACAATCCCACAGTACAATGCTAAAATGACATTAGTACCACACAAGCATCTGACATCTCAGTTGACTGTTGCTCACTATAGAGTAGCTATAGAGAGGCAAAGTCCCACCCCTTCCCGTGACATATTCCTTATGTCGCCCATTCCTAGTAATACACTTACATAAGGCCAAAAGTATAACACCTAATGATCAGTGTGCTAATACTTGAATTAAATGTATTTTCCCAGTAAAACATAAACGTTCATACAATTAAGAAAACCGTCTCTAAGAGGTGGTAAACATGTATTACTGTGTGAGTGAAGGGAAATCATGCACTGAATGATGAGGGTTTCGGTGTAAAGTGGAACTACTTTGACCATGACATGACTGTTTTAACACCAACCTTTTAAGATGTGTTTCACGTGTATTTACTTCCCTGTACGACAGAACCGAGAGAAAAAGATTTTCCTCTATGACTGCTGATTGAATCATCGTCGTCTGTAAATAACTCTGACAAATCATAACGTTTTTCTTCCGGGAGATGTCTGTCCATCTCCAAAAAAAAAATACAAAACATAGCCACTGTGAATAGACCAAAGCAATGTCGCACATTATATTTTGCTCCTACAGATACGACGCCTGTATATTAATGTTTGCGTGGATGTTTGTTCTGGTTCCTCAGTATAATTTTATAATCCACAATATTTGTATGAAGACATTAAATGTATATTTTCATGCTGTACATTTCTTGAACAAACCTACTATGTTTTTAATTAAAAAAAAGACAACATTTAAAAGCTGCGTGGTACAATCACATTTGTTCAACTCCAATGGATACCAGTACAGTACATACAGTTTTATCTGGGTTATAATTCTCTCTGATGACAACTTGGATTATTTATTCTACAGTTTTCATCTTGTTAACATTTAGGAGATGTTTTAAGGTTTGTGATTTGAGGCATTCAACATATTCCTCATTAGCTGCTGCAGAGAGCAGTAATGTTTCTGAACGTCTCATGTCTGCCCTCTGCAGGTCAACATATAGACTACAAATTAACAACATGGAGTCAGACTTTTATTTTCAGTCAACGGGGCTTTTAAAGGCACGCAGGTTACAGTTTGCAGTTTGTCATCCTGCACATTTAAAAATTCAGAAACATAAACTGCTGCTTTTCTTTAGAGGAGTGGATGTTAATACATAAAATGTAAAATGTTCTTGACAGGCATTGGCTCCTGGATTGTGATGAAGTGAAGTATTAAGGCATCAGGAGCACCATTTTCTTTTATGATTTCAGGCTTTCTGGACACATTGAATTTACTGTAAATGTCTTTTGTTGCTTCAAGACAATATTCCTCATGTATTCATTCATTTGCTTAATCCTTATGTGATCTGCTGCCTCAGGCCATTTTTGTCACCAGTGTCCATGTAATTATTCCCAACTTTAACAACATGAATGGCAGAATTACATACCTGACCTCAGATCAGTGTGTTTCAAGTCTCTGTCTCTGTGTTTAGTCCCAGAAAATCACTGAGCACGTCTCAGTCTCCTTTCAAAATGTTTCTGGGGACTTTGACCACAAACACCATGGGGTCTTTGGCCTTGTTGCTGAAGGCTTTTCGGATGATGTCAACAGCGTGCTGATGTGTAACGCCTTGCAGGGAGAGTCCGTCCACAGACGCCAACTCAAATCCAGCCTGGGGACACGAGAGGGAAAGTCACATACAGTAAAAGGTCAAATTAAGGATGTCAAAGTTAACGCAATAATAACGCAAATTTCACTAATAATATCGCCACTAATTTCAATAACGCATTAATGCAACTTGTAGCGGGCTCAGTTTTATACAACTATAAACACCTGTAGCAACACTGTTATCACTGCTGGCTACAGCAGCTAGGAAGCTTATCATCTGTTATATAAAATCTTTAACTTGAAGAAACCTTTTCATTTTTAATTGGTTAATCTATCTGTCCATTTTCTGCTGCCCATCTACGTCAAGATCACATTAATTTAATTAATTAGGAATTCTTGTTATATACTGCTGACAGTATGATTGTGTGAAATTGTATTCTACGTGGTATTAAAAATGTAATTTGGTGAATTCTGCAGGAACCCTGGTCATTAACCGGTCGCGTCACCTTGAGAACTTCACAGGTGGAGGCAGCTCCTCCGGGAAAGATCTTCTCGATCTTCACCACCGGCTGAACTTTGGACTCCATCCCTCCGGATATACTGATACCTGAAACGCCAAAACAACAGTCAGTGATGCATTTTATATATTTGTGTACTGACAGTACATCAGGTGTTTCGCAAGCACTGGTTTACTGTGTACACAAGAGGCAAAGTGAGGAGATGTTGTACAGCTAGTATTTTTTATATTGTTGTACAGCTAGTATTTTGCAGTGTTACCAAAACTATTTCTATGTTAAACATCTCGAGGAGTATGTGGGAAAATATTAGGGATGTCCTTGACCAAAGAAATTCTTTGTTGACTAATTGATTAGTTGATTTAATCGACAGATCTGTAAAACTGAGTTCCTCCACAGAGAATCACACAAAAGCACCACTTTAAATCTTGTGTTTACCAGAGATGTGCTCATAAGTGTCTTAGAAATGAGTCAATCAGCATGAAAACAGCATAAAAAATGACAAGTAAGACCAAAACAACTGACTAATCGACTAAGAGGGGGCAGCCCTAGAAAACATATAAGTATTCCTTTGTAATTTGGGTGAACTGACCCTTTAAATGATGATAAATTGTACTTATTTATAACATGATTCTGACATTAAATTAAACTCATTTACCCAGCGACTGTTTGGTTTTGGAGATGCTGACAGTTTTGAGCTCGTACTCCTGTTCAGGCTCGGAGCCGTTGAGTCCGTTCTCAGAGGAAGTCTGATGTCCGTTCATCTGTTCGCTCCCCGCTCGCTGATCTGGACCCGACCTGAACACCTGCGACAACAAGGGCCGACTCCTGCGGGCAGCACTCTGCAGCGTGAACACAGTTTCTTTACTCCGGTCTCCACTCTTCTCCTTTTTGCTTTTGGAGTGGCCGTTTCTGAACGGGGACCTTCCTCTCTCTGAGGTCGCGTCCCCCTTGTCTGAAGGCGAGTGCAGTGAAACCTCATCAAAGTGGACGGAGCGAATCGTGCCGATGTCTGTCCGGAGAGGAGGGCGGGAGTCGTGGCTGCGGGCCAGCAGCCAGTTGGGGAGCATGGCGGCGCTGGCGGAGGGAGGTCTGAGGTCTCTGGACTCTGTGTTGT
Source organism: Sebastes umbrosus (assembly GCF_015220745.1). Taxonomy (NCBI): domain Eukaryota; kingdom Metazoa; phylum Chordata; class Actinopteri; order Perciformes; family Sebastidae; genus Sebastes; species Sebastes umbrosus. Next base: position 20,352,552 of record NC_051288.1, on the reverse strand, counting down.
AGCCATCAACTGGTATGTCCAGCAGCGGGGTGAAGGACATGCAGGGATGGGGCCTCTCTCTGGATCCCCGGGGCCCAGACACACTGAGCTTCTCCAGCTCATCCAGCAGGTGGCTCTCCTTCTCCACCTCCTCAGAATTGTGGAGCTCAAAGCCTCCTCTGTAATCTGGAGAGAAACACAGGTTGTATCAGCACCTCTTTTATGGTCTATGCACTTTTACCTCAGGCTGTGGTTTAACTGTTTTACGGGAAGGAGGTTAAATAACGCTCCAAATTTGCGCTGAATTTTGGCGAGGAAAAACTGGCATGGCCATTTTCAAAGGGGTCCCTTGACCTCTGACCTCAAGATATGTGAATGAAAATGGGTTCTATGAATACCCCTTTAAGAGTCTCCCCTTTACAGACATGCCCACTTGATGATAATCACATGCAGTTTGGGGGAAGTCATAGTCAAGTCAGCACACTGACACACTGACAGCTGTTGTTGCCTGTTGGGGTTCAGTTTGCCATGTTATGATTTGAGCATATTTTTGATGCTAAATGCAGTACCTGTGAGGGTTTCTGGACAATATTTGTCATTGTTTTGTGTTGTTAATTGATTTCCAATAATAAATATATACATACATTTGCATGAAGCAAGTATATTTGCCCACTCCCATGTTGATAAGAGTATTAAATACTTGACAAATCTCCCTTTAAGGTACATTTTGAACGGATAAAGAATGTGTGATTAATTTGTGATTAGTAACGATTATTTATGGACAATCATGCGATCAATAGCGGTTAAATATTTTAATCGATTGACGGCCCTAATTAAAACACAAAACTAAAATCCAAAAGTTCATACTACATCAAAATGAAGTGGTATTGTAGATGAGGTACTGACCCGGGATGGGAGTGATGAGGCGCCGTTTGGGTGCTCGACCGGATGTGGGAGAGCGAAGAGGAGCAGTTTTGACTACAATACAGAGAAGACAGAAAATATGTTAGAGAATGGTGCTTAAGTAGCTAGTACTGTTCGGAGCTGTTCACACCGATTCTGACAGATTCAGCATGCATCACACGCACTTGAGCGATACTTGAGTATATCGTAGGCCTCGACTTCGATGGGAGTCACCATTTTGTCGAACGCACTCAGGTCAGGAGGAGGAAGCAGCATCCTGACAAACAAAACAACGCTGAGTCATTTTCATTGTGTTCATTGTGCTGAGTCAGCCTTCATTTTTCATTGTAAAAAATCCTTAATCCCCTTCTGGTAGCATTTTAACAGTAGCTGTATCAAAGAAGGCTTTGGAGTGAATATCTAGTATTTTACTACTATTACTATTTTATTTTTCCTTACCGGACTTCCCTCAGCAGCAGCAGCTTCTCAGGTCTGTCCAGCACGGCCAGCAGGTGGCGTATCAAGTTCTCCACTGACCGCTCTGCCACGTACTGTTGAAGAGTAACGATACAGATGTAGTAAATGACTTAGAAACTGATGTGTGAAATATGTTTTGTGATAAATAACTCCTTCATGGGCAGTCCAAAGGTCAGCACATTTAAAAACAACAACGTCTCAGTTTGTCTGCAGCAAAGCTTCTCACCCTTCGGCACGTCTTCATAACAGCAGCCACCTCCTCCTCAGTCAGCAGCCGGCGTGCCATGTCCTCCACAATTACAAGCATCTCTGAATTTGGCATCGCGCTGACCTGTCGCCCCCCTGAAAACATTACAGGGGAGAACCAGTGTTGACTACTGGACCATAAATACCTCTTTGCAGTCCAACTTAATATAACTAATAAAACTATAAAGTAATTTGTGGGAAGTGGGATGATTGCCACTTTAATGCATTTTAGGGATGCAAAGATGTATCTACCTTTTCCAGCCTTGGACGGCGACTTGGAGCGTCCCTTGGACGTGTCTCTCTTGCGTCCACCCTTAAATAGCGAGTTGACGAAGGTCTTCGAGCGCTGCAGGGTGCTCTTCTCCTCTGGGTGCTTCTCTTTCTGCTTCTTCTCTTTCTTCTGCTTGATTTCTACGATTGGATCATAACAGTCAGTCATTTATGCAGCTCATCCATGTCATCTTTTCATGTGACCCACTCTCTCTCTCCTTGCCTCACCTTCCACGGTGACTTCGCTCTGCGACCTGGTGATCGGTCGGCTCGGCATGCTGAGAGCCAGCAGCACCGCCGTCTTGGTGGACTCTTGCCTCCCCCTGTCCTCCTCTCCACCGATCACCGTGTCTCTGAGCAGAGTGGTTCGACCCAGGCTGCGAGTGGTTTCTGCACCCGTCCTCTGAGAGGGAAGGTCCGTCTGCATGGCGGTCTCGGTTCGCTCCGACTCAGACCTGGACAAATAAGCTACCATGATCTAGTCTGTGTACACATGTTGCTTTTGTATGCGAAAAGGCAATTCTGACAGCCCAGAGCATGTCGTTTTGGTCTTACAATTACAATTACAATATTTAATCACAATTAATCGCAAATTAATCACACATTTTTTATCTGTTCAAAATGTACCTTAAAGGGACATTTGTCAAGTATTTAATACTCTTATCAACATGGGAGTGGACAAAAATTATTGCTTTTGCAAATGTATGTATATATTTATCGTGGGTACCCACAGAATCCATTTTCATTCACATATCTTGAGGTCAGAGGTCAAGGGACCCCTTTGAAAATGGCCATGCCAGTTTTTCCTCGCCAAAATTGAGCGTAAGTTTGGAGCGTTATGTAGCCTCCTTCACGATAAGCTAGTATGACATGTTTGCCAATGGGTCCTTAGGTTTTCTAGTTTCATATGATGCCAGTATCTCACTCTAGCATTAAAATTGAGCCCGCTACAACCTCTGGAAGATCGATTGCTGATGCTTCAAACAAATTTGGGAGAATCAAGCTGAAAATAAACAAGCTGACCTCTGGTCCTCAGTGGAGATGCAGACATCCACCATGTCTGAACCAAACGGCATGCTGGGAGGGAACATGACCTGCGACAGGCCACTCAGAGAGCTGACCGGAGTCCCAGACGACAGAGAGGAGGCTGAGGAGTTGGACTCCGAACCTTGGGAGGAAGATTTCTGAGTACCATTGGCCACTAAGAAAAGAAAACAAGAGATGATCTAAATCAAATGTGATTTGTGATCTTTAAAGAGTCACAGATAGAGCCTCACACAGACAATGACCAAATCCCAATGTCCCTCCTAAAGGCCTTCAGCCCTGAACCCTCAGGGACTTAACTGACGTCGACTGGTAGACGGTTGAGTGTGAGAGGCTACAAGGGCTTGAAAGGGTATAAATATGAAAGGGATAGCACTTTGCGGTGACACGTTACCTTGACGACGCCAATTGATTTCATGTGTTTTATGTACCATCTTGAATCCTTAATGTTAATGTTTCTGTGTAAATTTAAATATGCCTGGCTGAACACCCATGTGCCGTCCACCTTGTTTATCGTTTTTTTTCTTTTATGCCTCTTTTCATCGAGCATTGTGAGTCTGAGTGTGGACATTAGGATTGGGCCAAGAAACACAAACAAAAATGATTGCAGCTTTCGGTAACACTTCATTTTAATGAAGAATTTCTGCCAAATTACCCCAATATTTAACTCAATATGGATCAAAAATGACTTTATTATAAACATTATTCTATAATTATATGCTAAAATAGCATATAATGGTTAAAATAGGGCCCTTAGGCTTAAGAAGTGGCTGTGCGCTGCTCTTCATCAGATGTGGATAACCTAAACTAATAGATGACACTTCTGATCAGGCACAAATCTCACCACTGTGTGACTTATTGTCTACACAAACTGGTAGCTAATGTAATGATTCAGGGAGATTTTTAAGAAATTTCAAATAAGTTATTTGCTAATTATTATCTATTTATCAGCAGACATGGAAATAAAGCATAACTTTGTATCCTTTTCCTGGAAATGTATTAAATAAATTACCAGCTATTGGGAAATACCTGATTATAATTATTAAATAAGGTTTATAATAAAATATTTTTTGATAAATTTTAGGGTAAATATTGGGGTAATTTGGCAATAACTTTCAAATAGGTTACTTGGTAATTATCACCTAATTATACTATGAAATTTGCGGACCTATAAAATGAAATGTTACCCAGCTTTCTAGATAATGAAAACCAGATACATACGCTTATTGAGCCACCTGTATTCTGCCACCATCTCTTTATAAGCAGGGTATCGTCCTGCTTCCTGTGAAGATATAGCCACAGATATGCAAATGAGATACAGTAGAGAGCTTGAAACTTTTATGGGATCGCTATATTTGATAACCCTAGAAGCACACAAAACTAAAACACTTCTTCCTCCTCTAAGAGAAACACATTTCCCTTCTTGACTTTCTAGTAACCTTTGATAGCCGGGGTGCTTTCTAACTCTTTAGTTTCAAGCGAGGGGAAAAGCGAGGGATCCCGGAACAGAACTTGCACATCACACTGCTCTAAGCTTTGATCAGCACCTGATCCCAGCTGCCTGGTGAATAATGCACACGGCTTGGCTATTTTTCACAGCGCGAAACCCAAGCTCCGACAAGTAAAGTGAGCGAGGAATATTACGAGTGTGCATGCCAGCTGTCGGGGCCCTGCCACATAAACCCGCCACTACGTCCACTGTGTGGCGACGTTTGTATTTAGAATTAAAGATGAAAGGTAGAAAGTTAAATGTGTTGTCAGGTCATCTAAACCGAGGCAGTAATGAAAGAACCGACGTGCTTTCCAATAACAAAAGAGTCATTATGAAATGTGATACTTCAGCTTGTGGTTAACACTGAATGCAACACCAAATATTCAGCTGAGACAACTTCACTTCTACAATGTTATATAAGATGATAGCTGCCACTTTACCCATGTACCAAAGGGTTATAGACATTCGATTTTATATCAAATTGGTTTACTTTTACCCTCCTGGAAAATATGTTCATGATGACTTCTGACCATTAATCATTTACAAAAAAGCTGATTCTCTTGACAGCACAGATGAGTCCTCAAGGCTGAAATTTGTTCATTTTATATTTTAAAAAAAAAGCATTTCTAAACTCAACTTCTTTTTATATTTACTCGTGTCACATCAGCCTGTTTCAGCTGGAAATACTGGAACCACTGAAGAGCAGTTTTCTTGTAATGTTGAAGAGCAGTTTTCTTGTTATGTTGTCTTAAGTATGGTGTTTTTTTTCTCTTAAAAAATGCATAAATGTCATGTAAACATTTTTGAATCATCGGCTCATGTGTTACAGTGATATAAACGTGTGTATTCTTGCATTTAAAGGAACAGTGTGTAACATTTCGGGGCATCTATTGGCAGAAATTGACTATAATATCCATGTGTCCAAGCCTCTTTCAATAGGCCTTGGGAGCGGGTCCTCTTCACGGAGCCATGGTTCTACAGTAGCCCAGAACAGACAAACCAAACACTGACTCTAGAGAGACCCTTTCACATTTTTACGTTACCTGAAGGTAACCGTAGTTCTCCGAAACACTTGTGAATATGCGGTAATGTGAGCTGCAGACTGCAAAAAGTAGTGTTATAATGATAAGGATGCCCTCTGTGCGAGGCGAACGGCGTTACCACGGATTTGCACTCGGCGGCTCACGTTACCGCAGTCTTGGAAAGGGAGGAGTGAGCGGAAGGGTATTCTGTTTGTTGCAATCTGCAACCACACCGCTAGATGCTGCCAAATCCTACACACTGCACCTTTAGGAGGATATTTTTGTGCAAAATATTTAGAAAAATAATCTTTTAGGATTTAGAACTAGGGGCTCTATGGTTTTCTCATGTAGTCTGCTATCGAGGGTCAAATGTTGCACATCACCGCTCTCACCTTGATGGTCAGCATGACGTGCGTGTGGCTCTTCAGCACCTCCACAGAATTACTGTGGCTGATGTCCTCAAAGCTCACGCCATTGGCAGCCAGGATCTGGTCCCCCATCTTTATTCCGTTCTGCTCAGCCAGACCACCAGGATCCAGTCTGAAACCACAACATAGGAGTGAGTAAGAGAGATTATTTGATGATTAAATGAACAAAAAGGTGTAGCAGAGAATGTTTTCCATGGCGGAAGGTACCTACTTAGAGACATAGATGCCCAGACCAAACTCCTTTCCCCCCCTTATGTTGAAGCCCAGGCAGTAGTCGTCTGACGTGGTGTAAAGGTGGACGATCCTTTGGAGGGCGCTTCCTGAGCTGGCGTCCGAAGGTGTCCGTCCGCTCTCCTCCACCACCATACGCCTGTGTATCAAGTCCACCCTGGAGGATTTTCCACGGTCAGTCAGAATCTAATATTTATGTGATAAACTGAGCTGATATCAATATGAATCATCACCAGGTCGTCTTCTCCTTGGAGTAGCGGATGCCGGGGACTTTGCCAACACGTCTCACCACCATCCTCAGCCTGTTGTTGCCAGTCAGGACCTTCACAGCGCTGCTCATCGTGATGTTCTCCAGGCTGACGCCGTTCACCTCCACCAGTTTATCACCTACCTGCAGGCCTGCCTCCTCTGCGAACACAGACACAAATAACAGGTAACAAAAGCAACATCACTTAGTCACAGACAATATTAGTCTCCAGCTAGTAGCACGTTAGCTCACCTGCTGTACTGTTGTCCTCCACCTTACTGACAAAGATGCTGAGGCCATGTTCTGAGCCTCCTCGCACGCTGAAGCCGAGCTTGCCGTCCACACTCTTATCCACTGTGATCGTGTGGAGGTCCTCGCAGTCATCTCCACCTAAACAAAAAGGCACATGGATGCTGTTTTAATAATAATAGTCACAAATCTCAGGGGAAATTCTTGTATTATTATATAGGGCTGCCTCTTCCTAGTCGATTAGTCGAATAATGGGTCGTTTTGGTCTTAGTCGATTAAGATTTCTTTCGTCAATTTGTCATTTTTTATGTTTTTTTCATGCTGAATGACTTATTTCCAAGAAACGTATGAGCACATCTCTGGTAAACACAAGATTTAAAGTGGCGCTTTTTGTGTGATTCTTTGTGGAGAAACAATTTTTTTCTATTAAATCAACTAATCGTATGAGTGTTAATCCACTAAGAATTTCTTCGGTCGAGGACAGCCTTAATTATTGTCATTATTGATGTCAGTCAAGCTTGTATTTGACTCCTCCATCATACCAGTCCACCACTCCATCATTTTTTGTAAGGGAAACTAGAGGTAGACTGCAGGTTGTAATGTGCAACTACAACTCCTCCTTACCATCCACAGGAGAGTTGATGAGGATGACCCGGCCCATGGGTGAGGAGGATCGGATTCCACGCCGACGCTGCTCCTTCTTCCGTAAGAGGTTGCGCGTAGCCGTGTGTGACCCTTGGGTCCCGGGGGTCTTCTCCCTGCGGGACGGGTCTGACGAGTGAGCCATGGAGGCTGGAGGGGTCCCCTTTCACACACACTCCACCGGGGGCTCAGCTCCGGATGGAGGAGCCTAGATAGATAGATAGATAGATAGATAGATAGATAGATAGTAACTTTATTGATCCCGAGGGAAATTCAAGTTTCCAGCATCACAGTTCCATAGTGCAAAACATGTTAGTAAAAAGGCAGTAAAAAAGTTAGTAGTGCAAAGTAAAAAAATATACCAGATATAAAAATACAAGGAGTTGAAGAAAACTGTTAAAACTGAATATAGTGCAGGGTAACAGCTGTGAAACATGACTATTAAAAAAAATGAATATTGTGCAGAAGAGACTGTTAAAAATGAGTATAGTGCATTATTATCTGTCCTGCAGACCGTCCTCCTTCAGAAGGAAGGGGATCCTCAGGTACCTCAGATACATCTGGAATTGTTGTGGTATTTTTTTTTCAGATAATCCAACTCACCGGTGCAGGTTGTTGCTGTGTGACATGATAGTTGACTCTTTGGCTTCCTGGAGTCACACTTTGGTCCATTCCTGCCCATGTTGCATCTCTCTCACCTGTCTGAGTCTAAACAGAAAAATCCACACACAAACAGCGAGTTTAGTTACGAAAACTAGAGATTTGCATGAAATTGAGCTCAGAATGAAGATTTGATACTTGTAGGCGAATTCTAATGTAAAATTTGAGAAAACAGTGTTCCCTTTCATATTCATCCTGTTTTGTATGTTTCCAATATAAGAGATGTGTTTCTGTGAAGAAATGACATCTTTTTCACATTAATCCACTTTTCAGTGTTTCTTCACACATCAACATTAAAACAAACACCAACACATCTACTCTGCAGGTGAGGTCAGAAACAGGATTTAATAGGTTTATTTAGCTCAGACCTGACCCACTTAAGGAGTCAGGATGTCACATGATGTTGTTACCATGGTAACCTGTCACTAAACTTTAACCCATGATAACAGTGTGTCCTCATGATGTCATCTTGGGGTTTCCCTCAGGAGCCTCTCAGTGCTTCAGCACCGAGGACAGCGAAATTAACGTGCAAAGCTGCGTCACAACCACAAAAACGTCATTTAACATATAATTATCAACACCAAGATGCATTTAATTAAGTTTATTTGCGTCTAAGCAACTATATCTGATAAATGCAAGAACAAATGTAGACTTATCTCGCCCCAAAATAAATAATTTTAAGTCGAGAACACAATGCAAGACAGAAAAGGCAGCTTCTTCTCTTGTATTCTGCTTAAATATATTACCAAACTGATACTAACAGGAACAAAACAATGACAGGCGACAACAGAAATGTCCCATATTGTGTAAATGATCTGAACTAAAGTGAGCTAGTTTAGCCTACCTGAGTCCATGTTGTGCAAAATGATCCAACCTACCTGGTTGGGACATTTCTCTGGCTGCTGATAAGACCCGCCCCCCTCGGCCACGCTGATTGGCTGCTTTGGAATTAATTGAGAGTATTTGATTGGACGACGAATATGCCGATCAACTGACAGCGTGTCAGGACTTTCTCTACATTACTACAGAAAATGATTAAGTTAATATAATTGAATGTATATAACATAAACTCTGGCATCATTAAATGTTTATATCATTATTATTATTTATTTTTTAATCGTCTATGTATCTGTTTGCACATTTGTTAATGAGCATGTGTTCAATACAGAAATCATAAATATTATAAATATATATATTATAAATATATATACTATAATTTCTTTTGAAGAAATGTGATTTATTGATTATCTTCTCTGTTGTTGTTGTTATTATTATTATTATTATTATTATTATTATTATTATAGTTCCTACATGTATCATAATGTAGTTGTGAAGACGCAAATAAACCTAATTAAATGTATCTTGTTCTCGATAATTATACATTAAATGTCGCCTTAATTTGTGACGTAGCTTTGCAAGCTTTTTATTTTACCGTGGTAATGGTAACAAGAAAAACTACAAAATAAAATAAACACTATTATTATTATTATTATTATTATTATTATAAAAATAATAATAATTATAATTATAATAATTGTTCCTGCATGTATCATATATAGTTGCGAAGACACAAATAAAGTTAAATAAATGTATCTTGTTCTCGATAATTATACATTAAATGTCGCCTTAATTTGTGACGCAGCTTTGCACGTTATTTATTTTACCATGGTATGATAATTATAAGAAAATCTACAAAATAAAATTAATATTTTTAATTTGTAGATTTTCTTATGATTACCATATGTCCTGATACAATGGCGAATGTATCAGCCTAGTGAGAATGGAGTCATGCCTATTTTGGTATCCGTATACCTAATGTTCTCTGTTTTGTCATATTATCACACATTGTAATTGATGATTTCTACAATAAAGATATTTGAAAAACAAACAGAAAGAGTAAAAAAATAATGCACATTGCACTCAGGTGCAACTTATATTTATTAGATGACAGATGACTCCAATAATTAAAAGCATTGATCATATTTATTGTAACATTGTGGTTTGAGTTGGTTTTCAGCATCAGGTCTGCCTCCTCAGGGGTTTAGTCATGAAAAAAAACAACATTAACAGTAAAGCAACCAAATAAAACTCAGTAACAGATGAACTCACTGACTTAAATCTCATTTGTATAACAAAATATCCTCAAATTTATTGACTTTTATTAATTTTCCTTTTCTTTCTCCAGGATGGAAGAAAGATCAACTTTGTCTCCAAATTCCCTCTCCCTCTGCTCCAGTACGCTGAGTAAGAAGGTAGATATCGGAGCTTTTTCCAGGAGAAAATCTACACAATTTCTTCTCAATCTGAGACTCCAAACTATGATCAATATCTATTAAATATGAAAGAATCCCCTGCAGGAAACCAGACTGATCTTACATGGTGATGTTGACGCTGAAAACACTCCCACCCTCAAGGGAACTTCAGATGACTTTCATCTCAGGAAGTCCAGCAACGTCTGAGCAACTTCTCCCAAGCAGTGAGTAATAATAAAAACAAAATGTAGAGCACAAAGTCATGTTTTATTGGTCAAAGGTTTCTTGGCTCCCGAGACAACACAGCAGTATCACAGAGTAATACAGGAAACTGAGTGTTAGATATCAGGTCTGCTCCCTCCCTTGAGTTTAAAGACGGACCGTCATTAACACACTCAGAGCCTCTTCCTACACAGTCATACTCCAAAATGCATCCTGGTTTACCCCGAGACCAGTACACCAACAAGCTAAACCTAATGTGCACGTTATAAATGATTATTTTCTCACACACTATGAACATCTTTTAATGTTGATATGATCATTCGTATAGCTGGATGTATGTTTGACTCTGAAAGCATTATTTCCTGTCTATGGGCAGAAGTTCTTGTGATATTCTTCTGGCAGCTTGGATGACATCTTCAGTGTTGACTTTATCTCCAAATTCAATCTCTCTGTGCTCCAGAAGGATTCCCTGTGGGAGAATAAAAGCAAAAAATACATAATGCAGTTCAAGTTACTCAATAATACATGCATTTGATTATACAACTGATTGTGTACTGATGACTGGAACAAAACTTGAACAGTACAAGTTTTACCTGCTGTCCTTCTCCAATGACGAAGACCCCACCGAGGACAAAGCCCTCTCCCAAAATGTTTCCCATGAAGCCCCTCTTAAAGGCCCGCATGCCGTTCATCCACACCCCAACACGCAGGAACGCCAGGAGACCCATCTTCCGCTCACGGGGCCCATAAAAACACCTCTGTAATGCAAGCAGACAAACCAGAAGCCTTGAATCATTCATGCAGACTTAAACAGATTTCCCACAGATCCTGAATGACTCTTAATAAAAAGGAAAAATCTCAGGATCCAGCACAATATACCAATTCATTAGAGGAAACAAAAGTCCACCTTTTCATCCAAGAAGATCTCCCCCTTGAAGTACGGTCTGAAGTTCTGGACCTCGGTGCCGACGTCCTCCTTCACCACGGCGTACAGAGGGACCCCGAGCTCATCCAGCTGGGGTTTCAGAGAGGACAGCTCTGCAGCCTCCTGCAGCCAACGAGGACAGAAAACAGTCGGATCAACAAAAACTCACAAATACAAAAAAGAAACTGCACACATCAACCGGTAAATAAATACCAGGCCTACTCCAAATGTAAATTTTCAAATGTTTTGTGATAGTATTTTTTTTTTTTTTTATGTACAATTCAAGGTTTTGTCAGGGCCGGCTTAAACCTTTAGTAGGCGTAACGTTTTTGGCATCATTGGGCAAAAATTCCATAATAACCTTTCAGTATATTGTAATTCAAGTGTTCTGAGAGATAACTAGACTTCTGCACCTCCTCATGGCTCTGTTTTCAGGATTTAATAAATCCTGTGACAGGAGACTTTGACCAATCACAGGTCATTTCAGAGAGAGAGAGCGTTCCATTGGCTGTAATCCGGCTGGTGGGCGGTGCTTGGTATTTCCTCAACAGATCTCAACATGGCTGCCAGGTCACAACCTCATTTTACAGCTAAACAGTGCACTACAATATGTTTCTGCAAACATTTGAGGTGAGAAATAGGCATTACAGGAACAGAATATTGATTAATATTTGATCAGCGCTGCCTAGTTTGACCGGAGTTTGCGAGTGATTGACAACTGCCTCTGTTGAATGAACAGCCAATAGGAACGCTCTCTCTCTCTCTCTCTGAAATGACCTGTGATTGGTCAAAGTCTCCCGAGATTTTTTAAAGCCTGAAAACAGAGCCATGCGGAGGTGCAGAAGTTTAGTTTTCTCTCAGAACACTTGAATAACAATATGCTGAAAGGTTATTATGGAATTTCTGCCCAATGATGCCAAAAACATTCTGCCTACTGCAGCTTTAAAGACATTTAGTCATGATAAGAGGACACTTGACATACTGACACATGACCTCACCTCTCTGCACAGAAATCATCCAGGCCTCCTCACTGCCAGGATGACAGCTCCAGACCGCTCCCACAGACACTGAGCTTTCACCAGCCTCATTTCTGAGAGAAGAAATGAGGCGAAAGGGTGAAAGAGTTGTGCAACAGATTAAAATCCCAACTAAACAAAGGCTCCTTTCAACACACACACACCCTTCTGACCATTTATGAAACTCTCACATAACAAATAAGCAACAAGTTGATACTTACCTCCTTTCAAGGTTTTGAGTTGAGTGTCCTCCAGGTGTTTGAGAGTGGCTTTCAGTGGTGCAGTCAGAAACATGTCGGTGAAGAAGTTCATAACAGCTGTGAGGAGGCAGACGACTGCAGCCACACAGTTGGCTATTATCCCCAGAACCATTTCTCCTCTCTGGCTGGTTAATGCACCCTGGCTGCAACAGCTCCTCTGTGGCTTAAATTCCAGCTCGAGTTGATCCTCCCACTTGTTCTGCACCAAGATACAGGTCTGACGACGTGATTACACTCAGCTGTGTTTGATAAGTGACGCAGTCATCGAGTCTGCAGCAGGAAGACAAACTGATACCTACAAAATAAACTACAAAACAGTCATTGTGCACCAGTTGGCCCTCCTCCTGCAGTTCAAAGGTCACTGAAGGAGGAAATGTGCACCGTCATCCAGACAAAATAACACAGTAATAATGTTGCAAGCTCATGTGAATTGTGGAAAGATGTCAATAATTTTATACTTATTAACACTTTCTCAGATTTTTTGAACTGTACTATAGAAATATTATATTTGGTTGCTATGATTACAGTGACACAGACAGCAATGCATTTTTTCGTATTAATTTAATTTTAATTCTCGCGAAGTTCCACATTCACAAGTGTAAATTTACCAAAAACAAAAAGCCTAATTTCTTTGTATTTATGAAAGAAATGGAATTATATCTGTCAACAATTTCTTCCTCACAAAACAAAAAAGCAATGAAAACAATGTATGTATGCAATATCTTTAAAGTTTTTAAGTGAAATTATTGTCATACTCTCGCTTTTTTTATTATTATTATTTCTTTTTTTATTGTGTTTTTTTTTATTTTATGTTGGTTTTGTTTCATTTCTGTTGTCCTTTTATGTTTGGCACAGTTCTTTGTTTATGTTTTCACTATGCTTCTTTTGTATGTAAATGTTTTTAATGTTTTCTGCTGTTACTATGTATACTGTAATTTTGAAATAAAAAAAAATAAAAAATGTTGCAAGCTTAAATCAGTGATGCAATCTGTCCCATTGTTTCCAAAATAATGTGGAATTATTAGTATTATTATCACCAATACTAACACTCTCTTTACATTGACTTTAAAGTTGCAGTGGGTAGAAATGGAGCTGATTTATAAAAGTAATTTACATTTTTTTTTGTTGCTATATCCTGATGGTAGTGCATGAGACAGGTATTCTGAAAAAAAATCATGTGCATCTGTGTCCTCCAGTGCTCCTAATGGCTTCTTCAAGATTTCACAGCAACCAATCAGAGCCGAGCTGGAGCCTGCCGTCTCTGAGCAGCTGTCAATCACTCACAAACTCCGATCAAACGGTCAAACTAGGCAGCGCCGATCAATTTTGAATCAATATTCTGTTACTGTAATGCCTATTTCTCGCCTCAAATGTTTTCAGAAACATCTTGTAGTGTACTGTTTAGCTGTAAAATGAGAAAATTTGTGACCGGCAGCCATGTTGAGGTTTGTTGAGGAAATACCAAGCACCGCCCACCAACCGGAGCACAGCCAATAGGAACGCTCTCTCTCTCTCTGAAATGACCTGTGATTGGCCAAAGCCTGAAAAAAGAGCCATGAGGAGGTGCAGAAGTCTAGTTATCGCTCAGAACACTTGAATTACAATATGCTGAAAGGTTATTATGGAATTTTTGCCCAATGATGCCAAAAATATAATAATTAACAATGTAGGCACAGAAATACTGACGTAAACAGAGTATATAAATACAAATATTGGTGATAAATGTTTATTTTTTTGCAGGTTTTATATTTAAACTACACGTATACTGAAGCTATAAAAACATTAAAACTCATATAAAAGATGGATCATGTTTGGTCTTCTTCTTCTTCTTCTTCTTCCTCCTGAAAAGCAACACAACGCTTTGTTACAATTTATTCACCACTTAAACTATCTGTTGTTTAGTTGTTTGTAGGATTTTTTTAATCACTTATAGATCATTTTCACTTCCATGATTCGTCTACCTTGATGGACTCCATGTCAGGAGAAAAGTTTTCCCACTCTTGTGGTCTCTCGCTCTCTACTGTTACGTCACTGTCAGTTGGAGCCGAGCTATCAGTGGGCTCATTTGTTGTGTGTTGCCCGTCTGCCTCCTGAGATGAGGTGATCAGAACAGCTCTGGTTAAGCATTAAACAAATGTGTCCTTGCATTTCTATCTCTAGATTCTGTTGTGGTCTGGTTGACTGTCTACTGCTGCTGTAGGACAACACTGCTGCCTCTGGATGTGTTTCTCTTATCTGGTAAGAATAAGATAATAAAAATCAGTCACCTCTTCCTGTTCCTGAAGAGGTGGAGAACCAGGTTTTGGTGTCTCTTGTTCAGTTTCTTCAGTAGCAAATGTCTCCTCTGGTTCGAGAGCTACACTCTGTGGTGCTGACTCCAACGTATCAGTTTCTTTTTCATCAACCTGCTGGTGAAATGGTGTGAATTAGTAATTTAAAGATTTGCCTTTTCTCAGCCTGACTCCTGTCTGTATTTTCTCCACCTGAACACCTGTGAAATTTAGAGGAGTGAACATCTTCTTCTTACTCTCCTCAGCTGTTGCTCTCTGTCGTCATCTGGCCTGTAATGTTTAAACTATCTTCAGCTGACTTTGCCTTCTTTACCTCATCTCTCCATTGTCTTTCCTCACTCTTTATACTGCGTCTCTTGCATTCTGGCAACCTAGGGTGACCAGATCCCAACAAACCAAATGTGGGACAAAGAGTATGTTTGTGTGGGACAATGTGGGACACGTTACCAAGGCTGAGAGGTAGTCTAAAATGTTGAACATCTCTGTGCTTTGCCTGAATGCATCCATAGGTCAGCATATCGCTTTTTGACGTTTCTTGTGAGACTCACATGACCTGTGTCGCTTCATGTCGTATCCCCCCCCCCCTGTGTGAAATTGAAAAATAACTGGCAAATTTCACAACAAATGTCTCTTCCTTTACTCATATTCTGCCTCAAACTGCATAGCTTGTGACTTTGCGGTGACTCACAATTTTCCCTGTTGGGCATAGTGCTGCAAAGACGGTGAAAGGTCAACCTGCACTTGACCCACGTGTGCGCAGTGTGACAGCAGACACAGCCTCGTGATGACAGCCTTCCCTGCTTTCTTCACAGCCATTAGATCAAGATTTTAAAGTGGCATCTGTCCTGCAGTGGTTTGACTTTTGAAAACTAGAGCCAATGAAAATGTGGGACATCGTCTCAATATGTGGGACGTGGGACAAGGGATAAAAATGCTGTGCCGTCCCTCGTAAAGTGGGACACCTGGTCACCCTATTGGCAACTTAAATCCTTGTGCACATGACCTGTATTTCATCACCTTCTCTTTGTCCTGAGGGGAACGAGGACTTTGTTTGTCGTGTAGCTCTTCTGTTTTGTCTGGTTTTAAGTCGTCAGTGTCTCGGTCGGGAGTTGAGTGTAACGCGTCAGTCTGCTCAGATTCAGTAGCGTCAGCTTCATCAACCACCTGCAGAGCAGTTGTGAGACAGAATAACATGTAATTTATGCAATCTGCTCTCACAGTGTTTCACATTAACCCCTAGCTTTTCATTAGTTGTATATGATGATACTAAAATGATGTAGATGTAATTTCATCACCTTCTCCTCATCTTGGCCAACTCCTTTCTCTTCTATTTGATCGGTGTTTGCTGTTTTCTCTTCTACGTGATTGTCTCTTGGCTCCACCTCTGTTTTCTCTTCATCTTGATCGCCCCGCGGCTCCACTTTTTCAACAGGCACTTCTGTAGACTCCTCTTTGACCTCTGTGCTGAGGGCCTCAGAGAGGGAAGAGCTACTGGCCTCCAAAGGTTTTCTCTCAGGGGACTCTGGACTGGTAACATTATCTGTAACCTTCACCCGGCAGACACACCATCTCCTTAAACCATTTGAAATCATTCGGCTGCTATTTTTCACACCACACGAGGCGAGTCATGCATTTTAGAATAATCACAGGACTCTGCACCGCCACCGAAAAGCCCCCAGCAACACTCACAAATCAAAACCAAAAGATCAAACCGAAGAAGTGATTGCAAAAGATGAGGATGGCACCACCACCAGAAGCACACAGATTTGAGATCTACTTTTTTATCACCTCCGGTTCAGTGACATTTTCCTGAGCTTCAGTTTGGTGTTCATCTGCGTCTTGCTGGTTCTCTGGATCAGGGGTTTTTGGTTTCTCTTCTGTCGCAGGCTTGTTGTCCTCAGCAGCTCCTGCTGTAGCTGACGTGGGTGCATCATCCTTCTCAGAGATCTGATGATGTGGCGATATGCTCTAGAAGGATTTTGCTCATAATGTCAAGTAAAGTGTTTTAAAAATGTACTCCAATTGGATCAAGTGGAGTACATTACAGTGATGACTTGGTTTGATTTTCCTCCTAGCTCTTGATCTTTGCTTAAAATTCTCAAAACAGGGAAAATAGGGCATCATTCACCTTCTAAAGGCTAATTGTAACAAAACAATATCTTAAAAACTAAACAAAAAAACAACTTCAGTCCCTCCAGCAGAGCAGGGAATCTGGGTTAGATGGAGGTTAAAACAGAGATTTTCTCACATAACGTACCTTTTCAGACTCTGCCAAGGCGTCACTGATCTTCTGCTCCTCCTCCCTCAGCTTCTCCTGATGCAACGCCTCTTCTCTGGCCTTCGCCTGCTCTTGCTCCAGGAGTTCCAAATTGGCGTTTCTCTGCAAATAAAAAAAGTGGTACATCAACAAGGTCTGTGACTGAGAAAGAGGACTCCACTACACCCCCCTTTTACCTGTAGTTTTATAAACTGGAAAAAGAAAGTTCGGAAACTTGTGTTTGGTCGATTATTTCTCTGTTGTTACAATGCTAATTGGCATTGTATTTTACATCGTTGGAAAGCCTGTTTATTTACCTTCGCAATGATGTCCAACTTGTAAGGATCATGGATTTGTTGGATGAGCAGCACAGCTGATTATGTGGGTAGCGCCCAGGAAAAATTTGCCAAAATGCTCCATCAGTGGTAAACAGTGTATTCTCCTGTTGGTATTGACTCTTGTTTTGAGTTGTTTGGTGTATTGGATGATTGAACTCTCTATCAGTAACAAGGCACAAACAAGACATATTGACAATTTTACACTTTATTAATTTAATACACCGTCAGGAGCCTCAGTAGCAGTAGAAGATCCATACGCAGCCACAACAGCCTGGCACCTCCTCCTCATGCTGGTCACCAACCTGGTCACATGTTGCTGTGGGATGGTGTTCCATTCCTCAACCAGGATGCAACTTGGTTTTGCAGAACACCAGCTTCAACTTGCCTTATTGCGCGGGACTTATCCAGATTATACCAACGTGGCATGCTGATGCTTGCATTGGCAAAATTCTCTGCCAATGCTAAACAGTGTATTATCCTGTTGGTATTGACTCTTGTTTTGAGCTCCAGGTGCTGCCAATCAGGTCTGGCCTGTTGGGTGCTGCACGCTACTAAAGTGATCATTTGGTGTCTGCTACAAGCATCGGCATGCCCCGTGTGATAAGGTAAGTTGAATCCTGGTTGAGGAATGGAATGCCAACCAACAGCAATGTGTGACCAGGTTGGTGACCAGCATGAGGAGGAGGTGCAAGGCTGGTGTGGCTGCGTATGGATCTTCCACCCGCTACTGAGGCTCCTGACGGTGTATTAAATGAATAAAGTGTAAAATTGCCAATATGTCTTGTTTGTTCCTTGTTACTGATAGAGAGTTCAATCATCCAATCCACCAAACAACTCAAATCAAGAGTCAATATCAACAGTAGATACACTGTTTATCATTGGCAGAGAATTTTGGCAAATTTTTCTTGGGCGCTACCCACATAATCAGCTGTGCTGCTCATTCCACAAATGCATGATCCTTACAAGTTGAACATCATTGTGAAGTTAAATAAACAGGCTTTCCAACCATGTAAAATACAATGCCAATTAGCATTGTAACAACAGAGAAATAATCGACCAAACACAAGTTTCCGAACTTTTTTTTCCCAGTATACAATAAAAGGACTCCTTTTAAGGCTTTCTAAAGGGTTTGACCTTCTGACCTTTCATTTTTTATGAACCTGAGGCCGCTGTAGATCTCAATGCTGGATTCTCTCAGCAGTTTCTGAAGCTAAAGATAAAAGGTGACTGGATGTTTGTTGCCACAGCCCCTATAAGCTTTATAGGGCTGAGCTTGAGGAGCTTAGACTGTCTAAGTCTATGTCATCCTTTACTGCAGATCTCAAAACCTATTTGAAGATCAGGGCTGTAGTAGTAGTTGCAATAGAGGTAAGAGCAGAAGTAGTACTAGGAGTTTAATAGCTAGTAGCAGTGTTCCCCTAGAGGTTAATCTCCTTGTGGTGTGGGGTCGTGTCCTCCAATATCAGGTTAGCTATTTTTCTATCCTGTAGCTTGTGGGACAAGAAGTATTCAGATTCTTTACTTAAGTAAAAGTAGCAATACTGCACAATAATATAAAAATAGTAATTTACAAGTAAAACTTGGCTTAAGCGGAAGAATGGAAGTATTATTAACAAAATAAGCTTGAGGAACTGCAGAGTTGTTGATAATTCTCTGTGGGTTCGTCAATATGAGCGACTTCTTTCACATGCAAGTAGTCATGTGCTCCATCGTCATTAATATAAAATATTGATTATAGCTGCTAGTTAATGTACCAGGGTCGGAGCTAATTTTAACCACTTTATATACTATTAGGAAGTTTAATTTACTGTGTAAATGTATTGTGCATCATTTTATTTCTTATGTGTTTATTATTATTGTTTTTATCTTATATTATTTTGGGGTGTTTTATTTTATTTTTGTATTATTTCAACTGTGTTTTGTTTCTAGTTCAGCCACATAAAGCACTGTGCTGTATGAATAAAGTTAAGTGTTTTTATTATCATATTCTTTATGATTATTATCAATGTTTTAATCTGCACAGTGTAATCTCTAGCTGTCAAATCAATGTCAAATAAAAGTAGATGTACCTCAGACTTGTTCTTATGTGTAGTTCCCCCCAATGACAGAAACAAAGCAGCATCTTACCTCTTTCTCATATTCTGCATTAGAGTTGTACTTGTACAGCCAGTGGGCCAGGTAGTGGATGGGGTCCACAGGACGCCTCTCAGACACTTCAGCGAGTCCGTCTGCCAGACATTTCCCCAGGTGTCTGTGTAAATACTCAGAGTCCATGTTTTTATATCTGAGTAAACGATGGAAACACAACTTAACTTCCTTTTTTTTTTGACGTTATAATATTAAACTCTACAGTAAGTGATTGTATTTCTACTGTGTATTATTTCTGTCGTAAGATAAATGAAAAAACTCAACTAATTTAACTAATATATAGCAGCCAAACAAGGACATCACCAAAATAACATGTTCCCTTTTCCAACGAGCGTCCGGATGTAGCAGTTCTGTCACCATGGTAACGGTGTCACGCCATTAATGCTCCCCTCGTTAAAACAGGCTCCTACTACCGTTGATACCAAAGAACGTATACTAAACTCTATATTAAGAGTTTGTATTTCTACTGTGTATTATTTCTATCGTAAGCTAAATGAAAAAAACAAAATAATTTAACTAATGTAGCAAACAAACAAGGATCCAGATTTAACATATAGCGGTGCTGTCACCATGGTAACGGTGTCACGCAATTAATGCTCCCCTCGATCCTTTAAAACAGGCTCTTACTAACCGCTACCGTTAATGACATGGTTGATACTACTGAAGAACGTATTCTACTACTACTACTACTACTACTACTACTACTACAACTAGTATACTATTACTACTACTACTTCTACTATTACTTTTACAAACATCTATGGTTACAAAGGCCAGCACCACTTGAACTATTCCGTCTCCCTTCTAAAGTGGTACATTCTGCCCCCCCCCTGCCTCCATTAGAATGGTATGTTCCGCCTCTCCAGTGTAGTTCATGAATACAACAGGTGAGTTATTCCTAATTTAGCTAATTAATTGACTAATTAAGCCCCAAAACCGGTGTTACTGCCTTTGTTTTGACTGTTATGTGCGTCCATTGAACTGTAAGTACCTTAAGTCACATATTACTATGATTTATGTAGAGTATATCATCCCTTTTGGGTATTTCTTGCCCCTTTTTCTACTGCTGGTCATGCTAATTAGCAATTAAGTGTCTGCTATGCTAGCTGTTGAGTCTGTTCTTAATGTTACTACATTCAATGCACCTCTGTTCTGTCTAAACTCATTTTTAAACTCCTTATGTTGCTGTATTCATATTTAGTCTGTACATTTTGTGAAGTTAGGTAATATACCCACAGGTTAATATTTGTTGTATTCACAGTCTGTAGTCCTAATTGTGGGTTATATAACTAGATATCTTAATTGTTAATTGCTGCCATCTGTCAGCTGTTCCCTTTAATGGGATAATTTAGTGTGAGTGTAGGTAGTGGAATTTCATTCATTCTCACTGTGCAATATCATTTTCCACTTGTGCAATTTTGTCTGTTTATTAGTCTGTTTATTATCAACATTGTATATACTGCTCCTATTTTTATACTTCCTTCTATTTAAATGGTTCATATTTTGTTTCACTTTGTTTAGCTCTTTTTTTACTGTGTTAGCTGATGCATCTTGTTTTTTGCACTATCCCCTTTGCTGCTGTACACTGCAAATTCCCCCACTGCAGGACTAATAAAGGAATATCTTATCTTATCTTATCTTATCTTATCTTAGCTGCCACCATTGTGTCCTCATGGTTCCACCTTGTGGCAGTGCTATGCATAGTGGTGCATGTAATTCAGTTCCTTAATATGTCTGGGTTTAATGGTTTCTTTTTTTGTTTTATTCCTCCTTTTTCAGAAACCACACAAACATACTTGCAAACTACAAAAGGCATTCATGTAGCCTACACCCTGTCAAGCCAAACTCAGCAATGAAGTTTTTCTAACTGGAACTGCTGGACGAGAGAAGCCATGGTAAGCCACCCTCTTTCTTATTGCTACTACTACTACTACTAATAATAATAATAATAATGATTGATATAATCAACAATTGTAGTGATAGTTGTCTAATATTCTGATATTGATTAGTTTAACTAAACTTTATTGATCCCCCACAGGGAAATGTAAGTGTCACAGCAGCAGAAGTACACAAATAGATGCATAGTATTGAAATATATAGATTACTATATACATACTAGAATACTATATACAGTACATAAAATCCCATTTGCATGTAAATAAATTATTTTTAAAAAAGAAAGCAAAAAGAAAATACATAAAGTAAAAGTGATATTAAGACAAATGCAGTCACAAATGGAAAATTACATACAAAAATTGCATTTTCAGTTTAAAAAAACAAAACAGATATGGTGACATATGAATTGTAAATAATCCCGAAGTTTGTCACAGCTCTAAGGGGAGAGAAGAGACTTAAAGCCTTTTTGTTTTATGAAGGACTAGTGTCTTGATATTACTGAATGGTACTCAATCAGACAGTCATGCAGTTAAATCTTACAAGCATTTGGGCCATTAGTTAGGAGGACTAAGGTCATTCATGTGACCTGAAAACACTGTAAACATGTCCCAGAATTTACCCCGACAGACCACCACATACATTGTATATTTAATTTTACATCACGTCACAAATTTAGATCCACTGTAACAGAAGAAGCACTCAAATTCCCAAAAATATTACAGATGATTTGCTGACAGCAGAGTTTAACCGAATGTCACAGAGAGCAGTTATACGAGTAGACTATGGAACATTTTCCTTTCATATCTGTTTAAGATCTTTGATAGTGACGCAGCCAAGGCCAAATTTCTTCAATATTTAATGTCATTTTATTTGCACCCTGCCCTGAAACTGGGACAGTTCGCTCACACGGGGGGTGGAGAAGGTGGGAAAATTTGCAGCAGGCTCCGTTTCCAAGAAACAGATGACACCCAGTTAACATTTGTAATCACAGATATCATTTTCCTTGTATAATCATACTACACACCTTTCAGCCAAATATAGCCTTCACGTCGTCAGGAGGAATCAACCAATCAGACTGTGTGCAGTCCTGTCCCTCTCACTGCACATACAGAGGTTATTTTATCAAATGTAATCAAAAATCTGCATAGTTTGACATTTGACGGCTACACTCCAACGTCATTAAGTGTTTTTTTTTTCTCATTTGTAAGCCAAAACATCAGATATTGGTCCTTCCGTAGTTTTTGGCCCACTTATCGGCCCTGTTAACATGGCAAGTACTGTTAATCTCCACTTTCATTAATCATAAGAGGGCGTATGAAGTACTGACATTTTAATATTGTGTCCACACAGTTTTCAAGATGATTTTTTTCTTCTAACAAGGGGAGATCAATAATTATATACAGTATTATATCTGAATAAAAGGACTATAATAACAGTCATTATATTGCCCTCTGGTGGTTGTATCGGCAACAAAGTTTTGGGGGGATACAAAATAATTCCTAAATGCTTTTATTAATTCCAAATATTGGGGACTTTTTTAATTATTTGTGTGAAGAGTTTTGTTGTACACCTATTTGTGCTGTAGAACTGTTCAAACAGACGTGTTTATCAGAAAGCATCAAGCACACAAGGAACTTTTGATAATTGTTCATGTCCTGACAGAAAGAAAGTTGTCATCCTTCCACATATTTTCACCTCACGTCCATCCACTTTTTTTCTGCAAAAAAAAATACAAATCCACCACTTGACAACAATGGGAACTACTTCAATCCTCAGATGTAAAAAATATTGAAACCAGCTAATCCAGATCAAGATTTGTAAGTTATTTGTATTACACATTCACAAAAGGCTACTGTACAATATGTAGGCTATACTTTTTTGGCAACTGTTTTTCACACAGACTTGTCATTCCAAAATACAAGAAACAAGTAATGAAACGTGGTTATTTAAATTCTTGTCTGTGCATGGGTATTAGGAAATTTATATTTTATAAAAAAGGTAGGCCTACACAAATTCATAAAATAAACCATCATGAGCTCTCGGGTCCACGCTAATAAATGAGTAAGTGCCTCATTATAAAATAATTAATTCATTTAGTAATCTGTGGGAACACATTATTTCTTAAGCAGATCTTGCAGGCCGATCAGTTAAATAAAACGCTTTATGATGAGAGGAGTTGCTGCAGCAGGAACATCCCAGACGGTTCATCTGCACTACAGCAGTAGCCCACTTCCCCTCAAACACTGTTGACTTTACTTTACAACATAGTTGTAAAAGCGCACGACCAACAAAAATGCGTGCAGGAGCGACCAGCTGTGTGGGAACGGGGAAACGGCTCTGCTGCTGAAGTGTCAAAGGTCTGATCTGATCCTACCTGGAGCGACTCCTCCGGTTTCACTGCGGGACACCACTGCGTCAGCAACAGCTGTCCTGCAGCCGCGCACTGGCTGCCAGACACAAGGGGTGAATTACGTCCTCAGTGGAAGGCTTCACGGAAGACTTGATTTTTTTTTTCTTTCAAGTTTCTTGGATTCTCTAGGAATATATTTGCTTTACCGTGTAAGGTAACCTGTCAAGTGCCGTCTATTATAGCGTAAAGATGACTCCTGCATGAAGCTCTGAATATAAAAGTTTCCTGTCAGACTGCAGGTTGAAGGGTTTTGCTTTGACTTGAATATCTAGGTTTTGGTGTTATTTTATGTCTTCACTGGCTCAGAGTTTGCTGGCTATTTATCTTCATGCTCCCTTTTTGTGGATGAAATAGACTCATTTGGCATCTTCCCAATTTTAAGACTATTTGGTGTAATGGTTTAACTTGTCCTCCTTCTCATTTGGACTGTAGTGAAACTTGGCTTGCTCAATTTTCTATCGAGTAAGTGAACCATTTGGCTGTTGTTTGATAAAGATTCATTTAAAAGGTAGAAGAATGTGGCTGTAAACTGTAAATGAAGCATGGTCTTTCTTTTTTTTCATGGTGCTCAAAATAATCAGTTGCACTGCCGAAGAAATTAAATGCAAAGACGTGTTTTAATATGAGCGCCTGTGTTCTAATAATAAACACGGACCTGTAATTGAGCTATGGTCAAATTTGGAATTGGTAGATTTATAGCTTCTCAGCAGTGTTTT
The DNA here is from genome assembly GCF_015220745.1 of Sebastes umbrosus. NCBI lineage: Eukaryota > Metazoa > Chordata > Actinopteri > Perciformes > Sebastidae > Sebastes > Sebastes umbrosus. The sequence continues at coordinate 20,327,931 of NC_051288.1, read as the reverse complement.
TAAATGTGTGTGAGTGTGAGCAAACGTGTGGGTGTTTGTGTTGTGAAGGTGCATGCACATGCAGTGTTGAACTAGTGTTTTACTACACTATTATGCTTCAGTACAGTATGAGAGTGACAACTGAGCATGAGCATCATAACAGGTGAATATCTTCCAGGAGGCACATGGCTGTAATTTCCAGTCAGTGTGGACACTTTGCAACCTTCTCAATCCCCACTATGCCTCCTCCCACAGGGACACGGTTTTATTTTTAGCTCATGTCTTCATGGCAGACGGGCAAGATACTGTGATGCTGTGGATGCTCATACCCCTTCATTTCTCTGCCGTTAATCCATGTAGCCCAAATCAGAGGTGTGGGACTACAGAGACAGCCTGGCTCCATGCAGGCAAAGCAGATCTGTGGACACGGTGGAAGACATGGAGACGTGGTGTTCATATTAGATCCTGTAAATGTAACAGGAAGGACTCCTGCTGTGGAGTCCCAGCTGTAGTAAATGGGAATCATCAGGTGGAGGTTTTAAGTTCTTAGAGTGAGTTTTTTGTTTACACATTGCATCATTTACCTTTTTAAATATGTTTTGCATTCTCCACAGCCTTACTTGTGTCATCACATACGTGGGAGATGGTATAAAATACTTAATTCTGTAGCTTTCAACGTGCGTATGCATTCAACGTGTAAAGACGAATCTGTGGTCCTCCTCTGCCCGAGTGTGTCTCGCATCACATGCTCTTGGACGCAGAAGGTGTCGGTTTTGAGTTTCTTTCACCAAGTGAGACCATGTGACCGCTTGGCCAGGCCTGTATTTTCCAGAGTATTCAAAAGGTGAAATAAGGTTAAAGTTAAGTAAGTACTTTTTCCTCTCAAAATCTCATTTATTCAGTATAATTGTGTTTGACATTCAGTTATGGTTTAGCCACATGGTTCGAACATGAGCAGATCCTTCATGGATGTCTGTGTTTTTTAAGGACTTGATTGATGTTATGAATATGATGATAACGCCCCCTGGTCCCTCACAAGCTGGATGGAATATTCTCCATATCATTTCCACATGTAATCTACTCAGATTTCCGTGCAGTGAGTGCCAAAGCCAAATAGGTCAGTTTGATGCTCCAGAAATCTGTTTAGGAAGCTCCATTAGACTCTTTCAAAGAGCAACAATATTCCTGGTTCATTCCAAAGCTTAATTTACTTAGTTTAGATCCAAGACTGTTTATCAGTCTCTTAAAGGCTCACATTCTGTTATTATCTTAGTCGACTAATCTGTCGTTTTGGTCGTAGTCTAAGATTTCTTTAGTTGATTAGTAATTTTTTGTGCTTTTTTCATGCTGAATGACTTATTTCCAAGAAACTTATGAGCACATCTCTGGTAAACACAAGATTTCAAGTGGTACTTTTGTGTGATTCTTCGTGGAGAAACTCAGTTTTACAGATCAGTCCATTAAATCATCTAATTGATTAGTCGACTAAGAATTTCTTTGGTCAAGGACAGCCCTAGTATTACGGTGCAGCCCCGTTGTACGCAACCAATTCGCATAAACTTGCGTCCACCCTGCCCCGCCGGCCCCTTGTCCATCCTACAATCCCACCCGCTCCCTTCTTTACCAGCTCCACACAAGCGTGTTATGTTTACGAAGAAGAGGAGAGTGGAGAAGTGTTCAAGAAATGGATTCTGGATAAAAGGCAGTTAACATCACACCTGCTCTGAACTCAGCTGATCAATATTATTGTAACTAAGACATTTGCAGAATTTTTTTTTTTTTTTTTTACGTGGATAGATTATCTACTACAATATTTATATTCTTGGTTTAGCATTTCCTGGTTGTTCAGAGCTGTTTCTGCAGCTTGATGTTTAAATTTATGCCAGCTTTGTTCGCATCGCAGGTGTCCCAGCCTGTTTTGTGGAGCGAATCAGTCGCTTCCCTTACACAATGAATGGGAATGAATTTTGTCGCCAGTCTGGTTGCGTTCAGTGGGTCTGCACTGTTATGTTGTCATTATCCAGGAGACCAAGTTGTTTAAACATTTGCTTGCGACACATTGTTTGACTTTGTCCTCTAATAAAAGTCTTGATCTAAGATCAGTAGGCCTATATGTGGTTGTTAGCCATCTGCACCAGGGAGATTACGCTAGGTCTTCACAGCTCCTCGGTATGCAGCGACAGAGGCATACTGCGAATGACTGCAGCTGTCCTCTTAATGCATGTAGGGATATAGTGCAGACTGAGCCCACTATGCACACATCTGATAAAGACATCAAAGTAACTCCAAGGGCTTGACCCTGAGTAGTTACCGAGGCCACAAACATGCTGATCATTTTGTGGTGGCAACATACAATGACACGGTAAGGAGTAGGAACAGGTGGAGAGGTCTCAGTTAATGTGGCTCCCTATAGAGTTTGAAATACAAGGTTAACTGCTGGGTGACAGGGTGTTGAAGCAAGCTGGGAGAGAGCAAAGCGCATTGCTGCGATCTGACCCCGTGAGAAAACAGGGGGAACAGGAGCTCGGCAAATGTCAAAGGACGTGTGGATAAAAAGCCCTTGTTTGCTCGGTGGATCTGTTGTTTACAACTTAACCACATTCAAGGAGTGGTAAGCACTGTGTAGTGAGACGTTTGTCATGTTGCCACAAGACTTTGAACGCACCAGAGTTAAGCCAACAAGTCATTAAAATTGATTAAAATATCAGGTCTTTACCAGCTGTTCTCTGTTAAAATCACAGCTATAGAACAAGACAACATGTCTCTTTATATAAAGGAAAGTTTCTGCTCATCTCCAAGTTAAACATTTCATATTACAGGCGATTCGAATGCTGAAACTAGTGAACTAAACTTCCTCACTGCACAGCCTCTCTTGCCGTATGAACTCGAGCTACCCTTGTGACAAAAGCCAATAGCTAGTTCGGCTGGTTTCCGGAGGTGAATATTGGCATTCGCATTCCACGGCCGGCTAGTGTAACGAAGAGGTGTCTACATTACATCGTCTATATCCTCAACTGGAATGTCACGGGTCACATGGCCTTCGCTGACATGCAAGGTGATATGTATATTACTGTCGGGGAAGGCTTCTGAAATCTAGCATTCACTCCCTCTTCCTCAGGTTGCCACCTGTCCTCAGTTTGCCACCTGTCCTCAGAGCGACTGACCGAGCACGCTCGCGTAGTGAGATCATTGTCTTCAGCTAGACTCTTAAAATCAAGTAGATTTAATCAGTAAAATGTTGAGGTACTTCTTCTACCATTTTATGTTCCTTTATACTTATTGTACTTTTTACTGCACTGCATTTATTTGACAGTTTACAGATTAAGTTTTTACATTAAAAACATACAATAATCTTATAAAATACAACACATTGTTAAGATTAAACCAGACACATTGTTAAGATTAAACCAGAATAACAGTTTCTGGTTGGTTGTTGGCAGATCTACTAAAGAGACTTTTCCCCCTCATAACTTCTCAGATGATTTCATTTAACAGTTTTAACGGATAAAGTACCCGGATCATCCGGCGATCTTCTGCTTCTCATTGGACCCATAGAGCAGGCGCAGTAGCGTTTCCTTTAACCCCGCCTCCCAGCCCTCGCTCCAGTCTCATTCACATGAACGGAGGAAGGAAAATAACTCTGGATTTGGCTATTAGTGCATTTTACAACTTTTAGGACCTAATGATTTAAATAAATAAATAATATAATTATTTGGTGAGTTACAGATATCTCTTTCCCAATGTAAGTCTGTGGGGAAAAAGTCTTTTTGGCCCAATAGCATCACGTGACGGCCACTACGAAAATTTGCTTCACAGCCCAGAGCTCTTCCTGGGGGTCTGCTCTGAGCGAGGTGAACGACCTTACCATGGTTTTGTGCTCAGCAGCTCACGTTACTGCAGTCTTGGAAAGGGAAGAGTGAGCGAAGGGGTACTCAGTTGGTTGCAATCTGCAAACACACCACTAGATGCCGCCAAATCCTACACACTGTACCTTTTTGCTGATAATACTGTACTTCTGTAATCTTACTTAAGTAGTATTTTGAATGTAGGACTTTTACTTGTAACTTAGTAAAGGATCTGACTACCACTTAATCAAGCTCTGGCATGTAACGTGTCCTTTTAAACTATTTGCTTTTCAGACAGGACAGTATTTTCTGGACATGTTTTATGATAACTTCAAGCCTGATATACAGAATCTATTTTGACTGATACTGAATATCGCGCTCTTGCCTGTATTCTTGGCTCTTTCGTGTGAAGAAGCACACACTTGATAAATGTAGCTACAAAACTAAACACGGCGCCAAAACATATTATTTACCTAACTGACGAGGCAACGACCTCTTCGGGAAGGACTTTTTTGAGATTGGCAGTTGAGGGTTTTTTAAAAAAGGACATTTGATGGCTTCAGCATTAACGGTGTGATGTAATGCAATCAGGAAATGTCCCCCATAAGCCGCGCAGAAACCCATCCATTCTCAGGAAGTGTATTTTAAGGTTGGCTCACGGTCGAGAGCGGCGTGGCCCACGGCTCCCAGAATGGGGGTTTTGAAACGGGATGATGAGGGGGGAAACTAGGGCTTAGTAGGGAGTGGGTGTGGGGCGGCAAAGGTTGCCTTGATATTGGTAATAAATCTAAATGGTTTCTTTTTGGCAGGAAAAAGGAAATACTGCCCCATGTAGTGCTTACTGAGAAAAGAGACCAGTCAGTTGTGAGTGATTTAAGGATGGGGGTTAGATGAGTGATGAGGTTAAGATGGAGTGATTGAAGTCTTGCGTCTTGTGAAAGAGGGGTTAAAGTGTCATGTAGCTGGGTGGTGGTGGGGTCGTAAAATAACGGATAAGGGGTGCGGAGGCGGAAGCTTAGTGTGTTTGGTGCCCCGTGTAAAATAGAAGGTAGTGGAGAGAGGAGTCAGCCCGGTAAGATAAGTTGGCATGCTGTCCTGTTTATCGGAGGGATGTGAGGCGCAGAGCGAAGGCTCAGCCAGGAAGGAATGAGCAGAGTCATCGGGCCGCTGTAACACGACGCTCCGTCTTGATTGCCTGGAGCAGCTGGGCAGCCACCGTATCCGTGCGAGCGTGTGCGTCTCCTCGACATGTGTGTGAATGCATAATTTTCTGTTTGAGTGAGGTGGTTTGAGGAGGCTTCATTAATGTGTGTGATCAGTGGCTATCTCGTGTTGCCATGTCGATAGCCACATCTCATGTCTGTCTTTTAACGCTTCTCTCTTTACAGCCTTTAACCAGCTTGTTTGTCTGTTTTGGTGATTAATGCCATGTCTGTATTCTTTCATTCTTTAATTTAACAGACTTTATTTCAAGTGACGACGTCTCAAGGCGACAGCCACAAATTTATGCTTTATAGAATTTATTTTTGATTGATCTGAGGATTTTGTTCAACAACTTTCCTCAAATCCTTTTGTTATTAGCTTAAGGCCCATTTATAGTTATGTTGTGTCACTGTTTTTGTCCTCAAAATATTTTGAAATGCATATCAAAGCTAACTTGCAATCGTTTCAACTTCAACATTTGCAAAATGCACATTGATATGTTGCTCTCTGGCAAATATATTTTCCATCTCAACTTGTTTTAGTTAAGGTTTATGCAGTTATTGATTAATAAATACCATCTTCAGGTTAAGTGTTTGTAAAATGACATGATAGTAAACAACTATTATAACTATAACTATTCAAGCAGTGGTATCTTTTGTTTTATATTGGAGGGTCCAAATAGCTAATTTAAAGGATAATTTATCAGCATCAGAAACGGTTTATTGCACATACAAGGAATATGACATGATGATGTGCATAACAATAAAGACAGTGCAGAAGTATAAAGACATAATATCAAATACAAATACATGAAGGAAAAATAAGTATATATAAACTATATCTGTAATTAAAGTGTCTTTTATTATGTCCATGCTAGCAGGAGCCTAACCTTAGCTGCTCCAGACGAAACCAGACTGGTTGCTGAACACATCAAAGGATGTAAGCGAATGCCACTTGGACCCGATACGGAGCGTCTGCTAAGCTAATAAGTAATCTGATGTACACAAGTAATGTCATGGTCTCTTTAGAGCGGTGGGAAAGTCCGAGCTCTCGTCCCGAATGCGTCCAGTCATTTTGTTACCATCTTGACACTTTTAACTGCTCGTGGTGTCGAGAGGGGTGCAGGGTCAGATATGTGGGGCGCAGGGTGGAGGGCAGCAGGGTGAGGGGGTTTGGATATAGATCAAAGACACGTATGGAGGCATAAACTTTTAACACAGTGGTTCCCAACCTTTTTGGCTTTTGACCCCTGGTGTGTCTACACGTGACCCCTCATCACACGGTTAAAATGTTTTGAGCAGTTCCAACATACCCTACAGGGATTGTGTCATTTAAATAATCAACACAAGAAGTATGGTGTGTGTGTGTGTTCAGTTTGTAGGTCGGTAGGCACTCCAGATACCCAAAAGTATGAGCACAAGCACTGCAAAGTGAGTTTTTCATGATATGTCCCCCTTTTAATGGTTTAAGTGAAAATGGTTAAGGTTACGTCGTACATTGCATCTCAAAATGTATTCTCTGTATTCATTCCTCGTCCTCCCTCCAGCTCCTTCTAGGGAAACCCCTGTGTGGTGGTATCCCTTCGCAATGCGAAGATGGCGCCCCTGCTCCCTCGCCGAGGCGCCGACGCGTTCCGCCCCTTCACCCAGGAATCGCTGGCGGAGATCGAGAGGCTCAAGGAGGAAGCAACAAAAAAGGCCGCAGCAGTAGAGGGCCATGCTGGGAGGGAGGAAGAGCCAGCGGTCCCGAACGCTGGTCTGGAGGCGGGCAAGAGTCTGCCCATGATCTACGGAGACCCTCCATCAGAGATGCTCAACACACCTCTGGAGGACCTGGACCCCTTCTACAACGCGCAGCACGTCAGTCAGAGCACATCCGGGTCTCACATGGCAATGAAAACCTCAGCTGAAACACACACTTAGTGTTTAATGAGCTAGACTCCGTCCCTACATAACCTTGAAATACGACAGGATGTATTACTCAACATAAATTTCAGCTGCATACAGTATCGCTTACGCAGTGTACACCATCTCATTTGTGGTATGCATACGTTACAGTTAAATGTTAAAGTATCATTACAAGATTGTCATCACTGAGTATTTAGTGAAATATAGGAAGTATTTTTAGACTCTATATTATCTTGCATTTTATGATCTCTGTGTTTTTCAGACATTCATTGTGGTCACCAAAGGAAACACAATCTTCAGGTTCAACGCTGAGCCGGCTTGCTACCTTCTGAGCCCCTTTAGCTTGCTTCGAAGAGGATCCATCAAAATTCTCATACATTCATATCCTTTGACCTATTGAAGCTTGAACTTGTTTTAATTATTTAGTGTATTAAGGTTTGAACTGAACATAAAGTCTACTTATATATATATATATATGTATGTATACATAATGTCCATGTTTGTTTCCTTAATCCTGAATTAAATTATTTAGCCTGTTCATCATGATTACGATTCTATCGAATTGTGTATTCATGACGATGAGCAACCCACCAGCATGGAGTAAAACTGTTGAGTGAGTACTTCATTTCAGTACTCCCTGTGTTCCATTTGAAGGTGCTTAATGTGAGATTGGGAGCGTTTCTATTGCCTGAATAATCATGATATCAATATTAATCTAAATAATTGTGATTATAATTTTGTTCATAATCGTGCAGCCCTAATACCAACTTGTTTCTTCCTACATGTAGGTATGTTTTTACTGGCATCTATACCGTTGAGGCAACCATCAAAGTGCTGTCAAGAGGTTTCTGTGTTGGATCTTTTACATTCCTTCGAGATCCATGGAATTGGCTGGATTTCATGGTGATCAGCATGGCGTAAGTCTACTTTCATCGCACTATGTGTAGTTGATATCAGAAAAAAGTGGTGTTATCATTACATTTGAGTGCATAAATCGCTGATAAGCAGAATTGACAGTTAAAAAACTAAACATTTTTGAGACAAATGATTAACTACTATGAAAGCTGATATTGTGAAGATGTTTTGTGCATTTTAAACCGATTGAAAAATGAATAGATAATATGTTGAGTCTTGGCTTTGATTGATTGGTTTATGTCTTTCAACAGATACGTCACTGAGTTTGTTGACCTTGGCAACGTGTCAGCCCTCAGGACATTTCGTGTACTTCGAGCCCTTAAAACAATTACTGTGATTCCTGGTATTTAAAGTTTTTTATATACATATTTTATTATTTTCTTGTGTGTGACTATCCGTATGACTTTTGTGAGAAGATTACATGTAAATGTGCTCAATAGTATGTGAGTCATTTGTTATATTGATTATCGTTTGTTGTTGCAGAGCTGTTTCAGAGAAATGCCACCGACTTATCAGTTGTATTTTGTCAGGTTTGAAAACCATCGTGGCCGCTTTGATCCAGTCAGTGAAGAAGATGGTGGACGTCATGATCCTCACCGTCTTTGCCCTCGCTGTTTTCGCCCTCATTGGTCTTCAACTCTTTATGGGAAATCTGCGTCAGAAATGTATCCGATGGCCCATCGATACAAACGAAACCGCGTTCGAATTTTTTAACACCACCGGCACATTTAACGACAGCCTGTCCTTCAACAACACCATGGGCGTCAATGATACAACATATTCCAACAATACCTTCGATTTCATTGAGTATATTGAAAACGCAGGTATGTTTAACACACATATCACTTATTTTAAGATGATATTGTCCTCAGTGGAAAAGGTTTCACTGTTTCTTCTTCTTCTTGTTTGCTTATAGACAATCACTATTATTTGGAAGGCAGCCTGGATGCTATACTGTGTGGAAACAGCTCTGATGCTGGGTATGTATTATCCACGCTGACTCTACCATGATCATTTTGTCTGGTCAATCAATTGTAGCACGCTGACTCTTCATCTGTGTTGATAGAAAGTGCCCAGAAGGATACACATGCATGAAGGCTGGGAGGAACCCCAACTATGGCTACACCAGTTTTGACTCGTTTGGCTGGGCCTTCCTGGCCCTCTTCAGACTCATGACCCAGGACTACTGGGAGAACCTCTTCCAGCTGGTTGGCACTTCTTTCTTTTGTTGCAAACAGATTCATGACATCTCAAGTTGTAAAAAGAAATTTGTCCTTAGTTCTCGTAGCTTCTTTTTTGCTCCAAACACAGATCCTGCGGGCGGCTGGTAAGACATACATGCTGTTCTTTGTGGTGATCATCTTTCTGGGCTCCTTCTACCTCATCAACCTCATCCTGGCTGTGGTAGCCATGGCGTATGATGAACAGAATCAAGCATCTCAGCGAGAGGCCATAGAGAAAGAGGAGGAGTTCCAGCGGCTACTAGTGCAACTCAAGAATCTTGAGGAAGAGGTAAACAATAGGCTGAGAGCTAACCATATATTACTTTAACATACCAGCCTGCAACTTCCACAAGAGCAGTGATTTTAGAGCCAGCATAGGAGGTTAAACTCAACCTAACTGCTGTAGTAGAAACAAAAAATACAAATATGAACCTGAAAATGAGCCCCTTTTAATACAGAATTATAATAAATACCTGTATTTTCATGCTTTAAGTGTGATAAAATAATCAAAGATTCACCTTTTTAGACATTTCAAGGGTGGTAAAATGTATAAAAGTGATAACTGTTAACAAATAAATCATATTGTTGGTAGTAACATTGAAACAACAGTTAGAATTACTGTATTTATACCTTTTTATATACTTTTACTCACTATTTTACGACCTGTTCACATCTCCGTATGTATATTATGACAATAAATAACAAAAAAAAAATTATCTCACAGGCTCAAGCTCTTGGGAGCCGAGTCACACTGACCAGTAAGAAGTCGCTCAGTCATCACAGCATATCCGAGTTGACAGCTGATGAACAGAATCCTGAACAGGATGAAATCATCAAGGATTGTAACGGGAGAATCATTCCCCGTCTGTTAATCAGAGCGCCCACCATGGTCAAGGTAAATCTGTCGCTGCCTGGTCATAATTAATATGGTTAATCTGAAAAATTTTGGTTTTTGATTTGCAACTGACTGATTTGTCGACATATTTTACAGTCTGCTACAGACCACGAACTCAGAGAGAAGTCAATTGGCTCTGAGCACAGCATGCTTCATCTGGACGAACCAGGCCTGTCACAAAGGCGTGCTAGTGCTCTGTCGGTGCTCACTGCAGCTGCTTTGGAAGGTACAGTGCCAATAGAGGTATAAACTTAACACTAATAATGCAGAATCCTTAAATATAGGATTTATTTTCTAGCCAAAACAAGTAGACGACACAACAGCTCGGCAGCGGCAGGGTGAAAGCACCTAGAAGTGTCAAGTTCCTCCAGGGAATGAAGAAATACACAAGGCTTAGTTGCTGGTTCTTAGGGGAGATGCTCTAATGTGAGCTCTAATTGCTTAGATTATCAAGCAGTTGTTAACATCATACACTAGTTTTATCCAAGGCCAATACAGTAGCATTGTCTTGAGCTTGCCATAATCACATTGTGTGCTGGAGAAATCCATGTCAACATTCAGTGTCGCGCCCTCATGGTGTTAAGCTTCGGCTATTTCAGCTCAACCATAACTTGGCACAGACATCAGCGCTCTCTGTTAGCTGTATTGTGCATTTAAAGGAACAGTGTGCAACATTTAGGGGTATCTATTTGCAGAAATGTAATATAATATTCATAACTATGTTTTCATTAGTGTATAATCAGCTGAAAATAAGAATCGTTGTTTTCGTTAGCTTAGAATGAGCCGTTTATATCTACATAGGGAGTGGGTCCTCTTCACGGAGTCCCCCATTTTGCTTCGCCATGTTCCCGCAGTAGCCCAGAACGGACAAACCAAACACTGGCTCTAGAAAGAGCCTTTTCATTTTTACGTTATCTGAAGGCCACCGTAGTCCTCCTTGCTACGGTGTTGTGAGCCACAGAGTGCAAAACTGTGGTACCACCAGCCGCCATCTGACTTCCGTTACTCCTAAAGTAGTGTTCTTATGGTAAGGATGGCCTCTTAGCGAGGTGAACGGTGTTACCACAGTTTTGCACTCGGTGCCTCACATTACCGCAGTCTTGGAAGTAAGCGAAGTGGTACTCAGCTGGTTACAATCAGCAAACACACCACTAGATGTCGCCAACTCCTACACACTGTTCCTTCAAAGATGATTGAAGCTTTGATGAAATGATGGTAGACTACCTAATTGTTTTTCTTTGTCTAGAGTTGGAGGAGGCTCAGAGGCCGTGCCCACCCGGCTGGTACAAGTTTGCTAACACGTTCCTGAAGTGGGATTGCTGCCCGCAATGGGTGTTCTTTAAAAAGTGGATGCTCTTTGTGGTGATGGACCCTTTTGTCGACTTGGGCATCACCATCTGCATCGTGCTCAACACCCTCTTCATGGCCATGGAGCACTACCCCATGACCCCAGAGTTTGACTACATGCTCTCAGTGGGGAATCTGGTGAATAATGTGCCACGTTACATTTAAATTTCATCGCAGTGTTCATACATCTCAGACTTGATTTGAACAGAAATGTATGCCCCTGTAGGTTTTCACTGGGATCTTCACAGCGGAGATGGTCTTCAAGCTGTTTGCCATGGATCCCTACTACTACTTCCAAGTTGGCTGGAACATTTTCGACAGCATCATCGTCTCTCTCAGTCTGGTGGAGTTGGGGCTGGCGAATGTCCAGGGGCTGTCTGTCCTCCGGTCCTTCCGTCTGGTGAGAAACAATGATATTTATATCCTTTTACAAATACAATGAGATTACTTCCAACATTATTATTCACTGTCTTTGTCTGTCTGGTGTTGGAGATAGCTTCGTGTCTTCAAACTAGCAAAGTCCTGGCCCACGCTCAACATGCTGATCAAGATTATTGGTAACTCAGTAGGAGCTTTAGGAAACCTGACTTTGGTGCTCGCCATCATCGTCTTCATCTTCGCCGTGGTGGGTATGCAGCTCTTTGGCAAGAACTACAATGACTGCGTGTGCAAGATCTCCTCAGAGTGCGAGCTGCCGCGCTGGCACATGCACGACTTCTTCCACTCGTTCCTCATCGTGTTCCGCATCCTGTGCGGGGAGTGGATCGAGACCATGTGGGACTGCATGGAGGTGGCCGGAACTGGGATGTGTTTGGTTGTCTTCATGATGGTCATGGTCATTGGAAATCTAGTGGTGAGTGCAACAATTATTCATTCACTGCTGATCCCCATCTTAACTCTGAAGTCATATTTTTACCCGGGCATTCACACTGAAAACAGCACTGGTGGGGGCTTGTTGAGATGATGAAGTTGAGTTTGTGTATCTGCCCCGTGATTTGCATCCTCTCCAAATGTTATTGGGCTCTTTGGCCCATGCTGCAAACTTCCACCAAGTTTCATGAAAATCGGGCCAGTAGTTTTTCCAAAATCCTGCTGACAAACAAACAAACCAAACCGAAAACATAGCCTTGGCTAAGTGAAATATCTCTACATATGAACAATAGATGAACAAATTTGTGTATCAGAGTAGTAGATCCACAAGTTTGAAGGCCTATCAGATGCCAAAACACCGGACAGCAACAATTATTTTATCCTCCTTCTAGAAGATCTAGACCAGGGGAGACAGTGGACCTTCCTTTAGACAAAGCTTGGAAAAAGGCGCCACCTCAATCCCCCCGTAGATTACTTGCTTGGTTCCGCTCAATTTCATGGAGTCAAGATAGCCTAATTTTGCTTTTTCACATAACTTCAGACTACAACAAATACATTTAAAAGGTCTGTCCTGAGGCATTTATTAGTTTGTGTATTGCTGGACGATGTCACACTGCGCTGAGGAGAAAGTTGAACCAGGTTAAATGTTCCTTTTAATAAAATACCCCTGTGTTTTTTAGCTGGCCCGCTGTGCCAACACAGTTGTCTCTTTGAAATGAATCAGTCTGAACACAGCCTAAAGCTGACATACATGTAAGGAAACAGAAGACTGTTGTTGAAGATGATGTTACACAGCTCAATTTCACTTAGATAAAAATAATTGTATCTCGGTTTACGATCATGATAAATAGACATGTTGATTCTTATCTCCTGGCTGTGTTATCACTCTCTTTATAGTCTGTGCGTATATCAGCATACAGTAAATCTGAAGTAGATGATCATTCCTGAGCTCACAGACGCTGACGCTCAACTGTCAGTACTGTGAAGCTGTAAAGCTGACAAACTGTTTTGAAAAATATTTCTAAATCTAACAGTTATCTTATTGTAATGCCAGGAGATTTTGTGGCCTGCATGTCTCAGCAGTCTATTGTTAACCCCTCAGCTGAGTGAGGGATGCCAAGGACGGACAGACACAGCTGGGGGAGAAAATTGTATCCACTAGGGGGCACTAAAGCATCCTGGGTATTATAGTATCAGAATCAGTTTTATTTTCCATTAACATAGATATAAGGAATTTGACTCCGGTTTTATGCATCTCTCTAAATGTACAGAAATAGGACTAACGTCTAGGGACAAGGACAAGAAAGCTGGACAAATAAAGAACTAATGACCGACAATAAAATAAGAAATAAAATAAAAACATCTATATACAAGTCAAGTGTTCTTTAACTGTAAACAATAGTGCAAAGAAATTGATATACATTGACTGGATGATTATGTACATATATAAATGTCTATATACTATATGTACAGCATGTAGGATTTATATTGGCAGTGACAGATGATATGTTCAAAATAGTTTGTACATTAAAGACTAAGAATTATCATTTTTAGTAACATAAACTCACAAGAGAGAATACGTTCAGTATATTTCAGGGCTGTCAAAGTTAACGAGATAATTTGTTTTACCACCACTGATTTCTTTAACGTGTTAATGCGATCGATCTTTCGGAGGTTGTAGCGGGCTCAGTTTTAAAGCCAGAGAGAAGATACTGGCATCATATCTAGAAACTAGAAAACCAAAGGACTACATTGGTACAAATGTCATAGTAGCTTGTCGCAAAGGAGGCTAAATAACGCTCCAAACTTACGCTATATTTTGGCGAGGAAACACTGACATGGCCATTTTCAAAGGAGTCCCTTGACCTCTGACCTCAAGATATGTGAATGTAAATGGGTTCTATGGGTACCCACAAGTCTCCCCTTTACAGACATGCCCACTTTATGCTAATCACATGCAGTTTGGGGTAAGTCATAGTCCAGTCAGCACACTGACACACTGACAGCTGTTGTTGCCTGTTGGGCTGCAGTTTGCCATGTTATGATTTGAGCATATTTTCTTTATGCTAAATGCAGCACCTGTGAGGGTTTCTGGACAATATTAGTCATTGTTTTGTGTTAATTCATTTCCAATGATAAATATATACATATATTTGCATAAAGCAAGCATATTTTTCCACTCCCATGTTGATAAGAGTATTAAATACTTGACAAATTTCCCTTTAAGCTGCGATTAATCTAATTTTAATTGATTGACAGCCCTAGTATATTTGCATGTTTTTGGAGTTCAAAAGTGTCCTGAGCTAAACTGTAAACACAGATCTGTTCACAGATTCTAATATAAAGAATATCACAGCATATTATTACCTCCACCAAGGCGGTTATGTTTTCGGTTTGATTTGTTTGTTTGCCAGCAAGATAACAGAAAATCTACTGGCCTGATTTTCATGAAACTTGGTGGAAGGGTGTAGCATGGGCCAAGGAAGAAACCATTACATTCTGGAGCAGATTGGCCTTGGCAGAGGTCTGCGCTCTCTGAATGCCCTTCTAGTTTCATATTCATTCACTAACCTTTTCACACAGCGTCTGGGTGAATTTGCGCAAAGAGGCAACAGAGTTTGTGATGCTTTGAGAAGAATCCTGAATGCCTGGAGCATGGAAATACTGTCCCTGACATTTCATCTTGGCCTCACAGGACAAGGACGTAGGACAGATAATACAGATGATCAAGCATCATTTCAGCATCGGATTTAATGCCTAGAGCCAAAACCATTTCCTGTTAGGTTATTCATAGAAATGGAAAGGAAATGGCTCATCGTCAAGCTGATAAAAGTATTGCAACCGCTGCACTGTGCCAGAATTATCAAGGCTTTCTTGTGATGCGCACTATTTGCACTGACATAAAGGCAAATAGCTTACTTACACACTTTACGGGAGGGGGGGTTTCTATTTAAATAACATGACTTGAGCCACCAAACAGTGGTTTTGACCTTGAGTATGTGCTAAGATCCGGCTCGAGGAAGCTTGCTGCCACTGACGGAACAAACACAGACAGCTGAGCGAGCAGAGCTCAGGTGGCAGGGTTGCTGGGTGTTAAGGAAAAGTCATTTGATAGCAGATTGAACTGTGATTGATGGAGAAGTAATCATATTGGGCTATCAGCGCCACAGCATATGGAGTGGATTTAACTGGCATGTTTAGGCATGTATACTGATCATTTTGTGCTCATTATCTTTTCTCTTTATTATGAAAAATGTTCCTGGATTCCCACGCTCTCATCTGCATTCTTTATTGACTTTTGGCATCCAAGTTTTTTGCCTAACAAGAAATAAAACCACATAATTTTTAATATTATTTTATGTAAATTAAACGTCTCAGACGATCATTATTAAGAACATGTGAATACCTGGCAACCTCATGGTGACTACAAGACCAAAAAATAGTACCACACATAACCCCCCCATAAAATCACATGACGTTTTACACTTAATTTTTTAAATGAATTTAACAAACAAGATATTACATGTTAATTAAAGGTGCTATGGGCAGATTTTTTCCACGGAGTCTGCCATGTTAATACAGTAGCCAAAAACGGCTTGGGCCAGAGTCGATAACATTACTCGCTCCTGTCGCCGCCGCTCTCTCTCTCTTGCTTCACCACTCACTTCCCACGTATACATACATTCTACAAACTGGCTCTGCTCCAAATGACCTACGCTACTCTTACTAAAACTTGGTCTAAAGAGAGCCCTTCACATTTTCGTGTTGGCCACTGTAGTTCTCCTACACGCTCGGCACACGGGAGAGGCTTCAGTTGGTTGCAATCTCAACCAACTGAGATACCGCCAGATCTTACACACTGTTCCTCTAAGGCACTTCCGCATTGGCTTCACTGGTCAGACCCCGGAGTTGCCCACTGTCTGGAACGCAGCAACTCTCAGCAAGAAAGCACATGGGGATATTTCCCAAAATGTCAAACTATTCCTTTAAGACAAAGACTGAACTTCTCGTGTTATTAGAGCTGCTCTGAAGGCGACCTAATTTGAAACAACTTGGAAAGCACCTGAACCATCATGTCTGTTTCCACTCCTCCACTGTCTGGCTTGTGTTTTGTGCAGCTCGTCCTTTCCCTTCAGCCCTCTTTACTGATTCACAGCTCCCACACTGGATCGAGGCAGATCGGCCTGCCGTGTAACCATGATCTCCCGCTAAACCTGGGAAATATGAACCGAGAAATTAACTAACAGGTTTAGACACTAAAGATAGCTGCGTCTGCAACAGGAGGCAGACGACATATTATTCACTGATGTGCCATCACAGGACCAATTTGATATGTGATGTGTATTTGAGATAGTCTGGACTTTTGTTTTTAGTTCAGCAATGTCGGCATACTTTGACTCAGCGATTATTACGTTATTAATTATTTCACTTGCAGACCCAGTAGGAATTCACTCACTCTTAATACTGATCAAAAAATATTCTGATCATTTAATTCTCATCCATTAATAACTGATATAGACTAAACAATTCTAGATATTTCATATACTGTAGCTGCATACTAAATACAGACTTCTTGCAGTGCAATTTTTGTGTTTTTCACATCAAGGTGCAAAAGGAAATTGTTGTGATATTGTGTTAATTTTACATTTGCATTTTGGTGTATACTTATCATTAATTCATGTTTCTTTCGTCAGGTGTTGAACCTCTTCCTGGCGTTGCTGCTCAGCTCGTTCAGCGGAGACAACCTCTCCACGGACGACGACGGAGAGATGAACAATCTCCAAATCGCCATTGGCAGGATCACACGAGGCATCAACTGGTTCAAAGCGTTCGCCGTTCGAACCGCCCTGCAGATGCTCGGCAGAAAGCCCAAGGAGCCCGAGGAGGGCCCGGCGGACGACGAGGACCCTAAAACTGAGGATATTGAAATGAACCACTTGGACACCGGTCAGAATTTAAAAATGGCAGATGGGATACCTAATTGTTTGGTTGAAGGCCGGCCTTCTGGATTTATTGTGGATGGGGAGTTCAGTTTCAATGTGCCAATTGCTCAGGGAGAGTCAGACTTTGAAAACCTGGGCGAGGATGATGAGGATGACGCTAACGACTCGGACATTTCAGATGAGAAAAATAATTTGGTAAGTACAGATCAATCATCATCTTCAATCTATTTATCCATCTATGTGCACTGGCAATACTTCACCCACCAACAGCATTTATACACCGATCAGCCATAACATTAAGACCACTGACAGGTGAAGTGAACAACGTTGATTATCTCGTTACAATGGCTCCTGGCAGTGGGTGGGATATATTAGACAGCAAGGGAACATTTTGAACTTTGTGTTGGAAGCAGAAAAAATGGGCCAGCGTAAGGATGTGAGCAACTTTGACAAGGGCCAGATTGTGATGGCTAGACGACTGGGTCAGAGCATCTCCAGAACTGCAGCTCTTGTGGGATGTTCCCGGTCTGCAGTGGTCAGGACCTACCAAAAGTGGTCCAAGGAAGGAAAACCGGTGAACCGGCGACAGGGTCAGACCCGAGGCTCATTGATGCACGTGAGAAGCGAAGGCTGGCCCGTGTTGTCCGATCCAATAGAAGAGCTACTGGAGCTCAAATGACTGAAAAAGTTAATGCCGGTTCCGATAGAAAGGTGTCAGAACACACAGTGCATCACAGTTTGTTGTTTATGAGGCTGCGTAGCTGCAGACCGGTCAGGGTGCCCATGCTGATCTAATGTTATGGCTGATCGGTGTATATGCAAACTGAAAGCCACACTGACAGAGACAATAACAACATGTCACCCAAAAATGACCCATTCTGCATCCAACACACCTTCTCCATCGAAAGTGATCAGGAGTTTTTGGCTATTTTCTAATTGTCCACAAAGCTAATGAAATGCTGAAATACATTTTTGGGAAAAACAAACTTGTGTGTAGGATTTTGTTTACTAAAGTTCATTCTCTGTTCCTGTGCTATTTCAGGGAAACTTAGACGATGATTTGCTGGGAAATGTCAAAGTGAGTAACTCTGTAGACCCACATGAACAAAACTAAACCTTATTTGGGGTTCTGCTCAAAAGAAATGGGGGGGAAACAATCTATAATGTATATTTGGCATGTTGGCTTTGTAACTGAGCTTCAATTGTAATTCTTGACTAGCTAATAGGTGCTTTGAATGATGGGGATTCTTCAGTGTGTAGCACAGTGGACTATCAACCGCCTGAGCCTGAACCAGAAGAAGTGGAAGAAGAAGAGCCGGACCCAATAGAGCCAGAGGCCTGCTTCACTGACGGTATGAACAACCACACAATCATTTACTCATAAACTGTAAAATGATCTTCTCACGGACGATGAAGCTTTGATTTCCGTCTCCCCTCAGAGTGTGTGAAGCGCTGGCCGTGTCTGACGGTGGACATCACCGAAGGCAAAGGCAAGAAGTGGTGGAACCTCCGTAAGGCTTGCTTCACTATTGTGGAGCATGACTATTTTGAAACGTTCATAATCTTTATGATCCTCCTCAGCAGCGGAGCTCTGGTGAGTGCTGTCATCAGTGCAACAGATTTAGAAATGTTGACTGTTTAATGATCGTGTTAAGATACTGCATTACTGTTACGACGTGTATCTCATGTCCTCCTTTGGCAGGCCTTTGAAGATATACACATAGAAAGACGCCGAACCATCAAAATTATTCTGGAGTACGCTGACAAAGTTTTCACCTACGTCTTTATCATCGAGATGCTCCTTAAATGGGTCGCATATGGCTTCAAGACCTACTTCACCAACGCTTGGTGTTGGCTGGACTTCTTCATTGTGGATGTAAGTTTTGGCATCTTATTTTAAAGCTCATCTGTATGTGTAACTTTCAACAGAACATGCGTACATGCAATGTTTCATGTCAGATAAAATCAGTGTAACACTTGAATAGGAAATGTTTTGATTCTGCCGCAGATTTCCCTGATTAGTTTATTTGCCAACTGGGCGGGATACTCTGACCTTGGACCAATCAAATCCCTCAGGACTCTCAGGGCACTGAGGCCTCTTCGAGCGCTGTCGAGATTTGAAGGGATGAGGGTACGTTTTTCACTGTGCGACCACGTTTGAGCAAAGTGCATGACTAACAGGTGGTGGGTAGTAGCTAAGTACATTCACTCAAGTACTGTACTTAAGTACAATTTTGAGGTACTTGTACTTTACTTGAGTATTTCCATTTTATGTTACTGTATACTAGTGTTGTAGTACTCAAGAACGGTCTCAAGACCACTTTTTAAAGGTTTCGTCTCGGAATCGACCGCATTTTTACTCCGTCTTGTCGCGGCCAGTCAAGACCATAACTGCGTGGATATCACTACTAACTCCCTGTGCATTGTCTGATTGATCTGTTAACATCATTGCTGTGATTGCTCATAGAAAACAAAGGAAAATTCCTGCACATAAAATTCACCTCTGCAACGCCTTTTGTTTATTCTATCAAGACATTTCTCATGGTACACTTCCACATACACACAGTCATGACCCGGCCTCGGTTTAAGTGGTCTTGACTACAACACCTCTGTATACTTCTACTCCACGACAATTCAGAGGTAAATATTATACTTTTATTTAACAGCTGAGTTACTTTTCAGATTCTTATTTTACATAAAACACATATTATACGTTTATAAAATAAGACACAACATTAAAGAGTTTCTCAGTCAGTGTAGTTGTGGCTCCTGGTCACGTTTCAGATGTTTATGAGTTGTTAACAGTTCCACCAAAGAGACATTTCCTCTCTAAACATCTCACATGGTTACAGTATAACCGTTCATATGATCCAAAACTGAAAACAGTTTTGTGTATCAGAACTTTATTTTTTATTCTTTTCTCTCCCATTGATCATCAAACCCCTCAGATTTATCTGGTGACCCTATGGATATGAAGTAGTTAAAACTAAAGTTAGTTAGTTTGTTAATCCAGCAGCAACTAACTATCTATTATGTAATAAATAATGATTTGCCAGTTAAGGGCACTTTTACTGAAAAACAAGTACTTTTACTTATGATACTTTAAAGTACATTTTGTCGCTGATATCTTTGTACTTTTACTTTAATTTAAGATGCAGAACTTTAACTTGTAACAGAGTATTTTTACATTGTTGTACTGGTACTTTTACTCTTTTTACTTAATTAAATAATCTGAATACTTCTTCCATCACTGCGGCTAACATAGATTCATGCAAAAGCTGTGATGTTTAATGCATTATCGCACTAATTTGATTGGCTTTCCTCTACAATGTGTGTTGAATGCATGCTTACACCACGGCTGCTGTTCCAGAGCTGACTGAGGTAAGAGTACAGGCAGAACTTGATGTTAATAACAAGCTTGTAGCTCACTCTTAGAAATAAAACAAACTAATATTTCTATACATTTCTATATAATCCCTTAATTCTAACAAAGTCCTCTCTCCTGGGCAGGTGGTGGTGAACGCTCTCGTTGGAGCGATCCCCTCTATCTTCAACGTGCTGCTGGTGTGTCTGATCTTCTGGCTCATCTTCAGCATCATGGGAGTCAACCTGTTTGCTGGGAAGTTCTGGCGCTGCATCAACACCACCACGGCAGAGCTTTTCCCCATGACGGAGGTCAACAACAGGAGCGACTGCATGGCCGTCAAAGAGGCCACGCAGGAGGCCCGCTGGGTCAACGTCAAGGTCAACTATGACAATGTGGGACAAGGCTACCTGTCGCTGCTTCAAATTGTGAGCAGTGCCGTTTCCATTAGTATATAATATAATAATATATAATAAAATTATTGTAAAAGTTGTTGTTTTCAATGACAGATTTTGAAACAATGTCCTATATTTTCAGTCAACTTTTAAAGGCTGGATGGACATCATGTATGCTGCCGTCGACTCAAGAGAGGTAGTTATTCTTTTTATTAATTATTATTATTATTATTATATGGTCATAATTTAAATAGATATCCAACCTTGCACTTTAAGATAATTTAATATACTGTATGTGACAGGTGGTAACGGTGAAGTAAGTCCAGTCTTTGGATCAACAAGTCTGACTAGTATCATATAACAGTATAACCTTTTATCTCATATCTTCCCCTCTCTGTCTCTCACCATCTTTCTTACTTAATAATTTGGTAACAGGGAAAAGATTTCTGATTTCTTTTCTAATGCTTTAAATATTTTGTTTCTCTTTAGGTCGAGGAGCAGCCTTCTTATGAGATCAACCTCTACATGTACATTTACTTTGTCATCTTCATCATCTTTGGCTCTTTCTTCACACTCAACCTCTTCATTGGTGTCATTATTGACAATTTCAACCAACAAAAGAAAAAGATAAGTATCTGCACCAATAAAAAAAAAAAAAGCGTTCAATGTTTTTCTATAAGTTACATCTATACTAGGGCTGTCAATCGATTCAAATAGTTAATCGAAAATGAATTGCACATTTTTTATCTGTTCAAAATCTCCTTTTTAAAGGGTGATTTATGTCAAGTTAACTTTGACAGCCCTAATCTATACTTGTTGTCCCCTCATTGAAATACTTATGTTTGTATTGTTTTGTGTCTGCACGGAGATAAAGACCTCTTCATGACTGAAGAACAAAAGAAGTACTATGAAGCCATGAAGAAACTTGGATCCAAGAAGCCACAGAAGCCGATTCCACGTCCAACGGTTTGTCATTAATTTACAACTTGTAATAATATTAACAATATGTGTCATATTAGTTGGGAAACACTATTGTTTGACTATTTGTCTTTGACTATATGTTTAAAACGAGGTAACCCAAAGTAATGACACAACAGCTCGGCATGCGTGGTATGACGATGTCACCGGTGACCCCTGCGCTGACCCTTTCTGCACACTGCTGGTGTGAACAGGCCAAATGACCCTGTTGGATTTGTGTTTCTGTTCCTCGCACTTTCCTCCTGACCTGCAGAACCCAATCCAGGGAGTTGTGTTTGACTTCATCAGTCAGCAGTTCTTTGACATCTTCATCATGGTGCTCATCTGCCTCAACATGGTGACCATGATGGTGGAGACGGACAACCAAAGCGTGGAGAAGGAGGACTTCCTCTTTAAAATTAACTTGGCTTTCATTATCGTCTTCACCGGAGAGTGCGTGTTGAAGCTCTTTGCCCTGCGGCAATACTTCTTCACCAACGGGTGGAACGTGTTTGACTTTGTTGTGGTCATCTTGTCCATAGCTGGTGGGTAAAATTACATTACTTAGAAACTGCAAATTGCTACTGTGTTCAAACCATAGACTGTATATAAAGATGGACGCATCTCCACTTCCTCCCACTGTACAGAAGCCAAAATATCCCGGATATGGGAGATGCCAACTTGAGATTTTGACGTCATTTGGAGCCCAAGTCTGCGCAGTAGTGATCGGTCAAGACTGCTAATCATGATGTCTCACCCCCTTTTAATTGCCTCAAATAACTAATTAAAACCACTTGAACTCTTGAACAAAACATCAGCATGATAAAAACTACGTAAAATGACAGAAACCATCTTTGGGAAAAATGTATTTGACGAGTACTTTAACTTTTTAGTTTGACCCATGTCCCATCCACTAACATGGAGGAGGTGGGATTTATGACCTATACTGCAACCAGATGTTTTGGCTTCACTTTTGGGGAGCTGTCATGACGTTTATATTTATATACAGTCTATGGTTCAAACAGACAATAGAGAGGCAAAGTCCCGCCCCTTTCTGTGGACCACAATGGGACCTTATTTGGGGAAAAATATGAACAGTAGTCAATGGCGAGACAAATAATTTTTTGATGCCATTTGAATTGCGGCATGAATCACACGCACGTTTGTCAATTTAAAAGATAATTTTGCAATTCAAGAAAGTCTCAGTTTGTCTCCGTGAACTAAATCTCTCTAGCTAGCTAGCTAACTTAGTGATGCTCCACGCACAAATGTAACATTATTTCCTGATATGATTTATCCAGCGACTTCTGGTCTTTTTATCAGTAAGAGAAAGACAAGCAAGACCTGTTGCTTGTTTGAGTACATCCCAGTATGAAACACACAGACATCATAGCTTCAGCGACAGACGTCATTTACGGCACTTTTGGGTGTGTAGTCTTTTTAATTATGTATTTTATTTAACAGTTTTACAACAAATTGTGACTGTCTTGACTTGCAAAATCATGTTTTAAATCGACAAACATCATATTTGTGATTCATGGAACGATTCAAACGGGATCAAAAAATAATTGTCTCTCGCCGTTGACTACCGTATACAGTATATTTTTTCCAGAAAGGTCTCGTGGTGGTCCGCTGGAAGGGGAGGGACGAGTCTCTCTACAAGTGCTGATATATTGTCTCCTTTTATTTCAGGTATAATGCTCTCAGACATAATTGAGAAGTACTTTGTGTCACCAACTCTGTTCAGAGTGATCAGACTGGCCAGAATAGGCAGGATCCTGCGTCTTATTAAAGGAGCGAAGGGCATTCGGACGCTTCTCTTCGCTCTAATGATGTCACTTCCTGCCCTATTCAACATTGGCCTCCTGCTCTTCCTCATCATGTTCATCTTCTCCATATTTGGCATGTCAAACTTTGCCTATGTCAAGAAGGAAGCTGGAATCGATGATATATTTAATTTTGAGACATTTGGCGGCAGCATTATCTGCTTGTTTGAGATAACGACGTCCGCCGGCTGGGATGGGCTTTTACTGCCGATGCTGAACAAAGAGTTTCCGGACTGTGACCCAGACTTTGAGAACCCAGGCACGGATGTAAAGGGGAACTGCGGCAATCCGCTCATGAGCATGACGTTCTTCTGCGGCTACATCATCGTCTCGTTCTTAGTGGTGGTCAACATGTACATCGCCATCATCTTGGAGAACTTTAATGTGGCGCAGGAGGAGAGCGGCGACGCTCTCTGTGAGGATGACTTTGAGATGTTCAATGAGACGTGGGAGAAGTTTGACGTGGACGGAACTCAGTTCATTGAGTATAGCCGCCTCTCAGATTTCTGTGACACCTTGCAGATCCCTCTGAGGGTTGCCAAGCCCAACCGGCTCCGCTTGATGGAAATGGATCTTCCCCTGGTCATCGGGGACAGGATCCACTGCCTGGATGTCTTGTTGGCCGTCACACAGATGGTCTTGGGAGACACGGTGGAGATGGCGGCAATGCGGTTGAGCATCGAGGCCAAGTTCGTCCTGAGCAACCCCACCTCAGACTCCTTTGCACCGATCACCACGACGGTGCGCCACAAAGAAGAGCAGATGGCTGCTGTAATCATTCAGAGGGCTTACCGCCACCACCTGCTCAAACGCTGCGTACGCCACGCCGCTTTTATGCACCGCTGTAAGAGGGTGGGTAGGAAGGACGAAGGTGAAGATCCACCAGAGAAAGAGGGCATGCTCGCACGAAGGATGGGAGTGCTCTATGGGAGCGACGTGGACCTTGCGGAGGATATGGAGCAGGCTGATTTAGAAACTCTTGCACGCCGACAGCCTCCTAATCCTGAGACACTGTCAGAACCCCCCGAGCCAAATATCCTGGTTGTACCTGTAGAAATCACTAATGAGGTTTTATTACATTCTGCCCCGAACCCTCACCTCTTTATCCTACATGCAAATCTGAGAGAGACAATAGTATAACAAACAGCAGAAGACAATTCATTATGTCCTCAACCCTGTCAAGGAAGCAGAATCCTATTCCTGCTTACTTTAAGTCCCTTTTATGTGAATCTCTACATGCTAATTCTTTCAATTAGACACTAAAGGATTTTCTATGGTGGAGTTAGTTTTGTACATAAATAAGGCTAATCTTGATCACATCTATCCCAGTCCAGACCCGTGAAACCCTGATCTCTGTTATTCTTTATTAGTAAACAATAACATGGGCCAGCTAATGCAGTTAACATGAGAAGGCCCAGTTTATATTGCACTATTTATATCCCTTCCAGGTCAAGTTAGAGCAGTTGACTGTGTAATACTGAGAGACCGTCCTGTTTGTTTTTCTAAGATGATTTCATCATTGACATATACATATGCATGTCTTATAAATGTTTTGTCTATTTGTCGATTCGGCTGTTATCAGCTCATTAAATGGGGCGTTATCAGTTGTTATGAGCCTCATAGATGTGGGTCAGTAGGGGACCTACTACACCTACTGCGTTATCAAAGTAAAAGCAACACATTCAAACATGTTGTAAAACTGAATGTAACAAACAAAACACCTTGTTTAGATTTATTGTTGTGAAAGAAACCCCTTCAGGACGATGGTCCACTCCGCATCGGTGTGTGACAACGACCTGTCTGGGTTTATTTCACAACAATGACCCGCTAGCTGTACATTATCCTGCTTATTACACGGCTGCTTACTTAAGAAATCAATAATTTAAGACAAAAACGGTCCGCCATTGTCCAACATCAGAACTGTGCCCATAGCAACGGTCTGTTATACATAGCAACAGTCTGCTATAAAGAAATAACAGACCGTAGAACGCTGCGATTGACCAATCAGATTTGAGTATTCAACCAAGCTGTGTAATAACCACTGATAACGCCCCATTTAATGACCTGATTACAGTCCAACCGGCCGCATTTCAGCATTTAGATTTAAACGCTGTGACTGTAAACTTAAGATGTGTTGTTTACATCAACCGAACTGCTGAGCTCCCTGCTCATTACAACTATATTTCTCTACTTAATAACGATAATTATAACCATAATACAAGTACTTGCTGTACATTTAAAATTTTGTTTTGCCTCAGGTTGCATCAAGTCTCTTAAGATCTTAATTCAGAATCTGAATTCTGAAACACAGCTGAGTTTAGTTAAATAAATACTCTGAAGTTAAAGGATACCTCCGTTTCCAATGACTAGATAATCACACTATACAAAAATAAATCTTTATGCGCAGTGGATCTCATCTGAAGTCTGTCCTCGTGTAGAAAGGTTGCTTCACTTGCTGTTGTGTAAGTCTTAACTGAATTTAAAACGTCTTACTATGAATATATCTACATGAACAACATAAGCACTTTTACAGTTTTCTAGTTTGTTTTTTACAATAGACTATAGAAGGTTGTCTCTCTTCTCTTGTTTATGTGTTCAGCACTGTTTTTAACATCAGCTCTGTTGTTTCCTCTACGAGGGGTCTCTTTGTCTTATCCTGCTGCTGCAGCATGGCAGTTATTCTGTAATGTGACCTGCAGCACTACTGAGCTATAGCTTAGTCTCCTCTGATGGTACAGTCAAATTCACGACACCGCGCCCTCCTTTTGTTTACATTTCTAATGGAGGGAGAGCTTTACTGGTACACCCGCAGTCAGTGTTGCCTGTATATACATTTTTTTTTCTTTCTTCTTTCTGTATTGTATATTTATATCATTTTGTTATTGTAAAAATTGTAACTATATTGTGAGAATAAAATACTTCTTGTAGAGAAAAGTAGGCTGTGAGTTTATGTTGTCACTACAGTAGCTGTATTATGTCAAACTACACTGGTGGACTGAGGCCCTCTGGTGGTTGTACGGTGAACAGGCCACACTGCTGACTGATAAACTCCCAGTGCACAACATGAGGAAAATATGCAATATGTGATAACGCTGAATATATCGTGATAATGATAAATAAACAGATATTAAAGTGTACTCAGTTCTGCTTTTCTGCTGCTTTCAGTCTTCTGCTAAAATACAACTAATTGCTTGTTGAATAAAGAAAATGAAAGGAAATTATTTCCAACATTCTTTATTGAACAAATTAAACTCAACACAAAAAGCACCTATAATAAAAATAACAACAATAATAATAATAAAAAGTTAGTGCAGTTTTCAACTGATACTCTCAACTAACTAAAATAATCCCTGAGTGCAATACCGCAGTCTTTTACGAGTTGACATCGCGATAACGATTAAGAAAAAAAAACGATATCTTGTGAATCCCTACTTCCAATTCTGTCATGTTTTATTTCTTAACTTGGGAGTAGACTTCTGCAATTGGAAAACAATCCAGTGTGTCCTTTCCCTCTTATTTGTACGGTGTATTTTTGTGTGAAATCGTGTTATTTGTAGGGGACTATTTGCAGCCACAGATTAATACACATTTATAGCAGCAGGCGACGTGTGTGGGGCTGACTCAAAATACACAGGAATGAAGAAATAAATTAATTCAAAGCCTATTGCTCCTTTATGGAGCATAGGCCGTTGACCACAGTCCGCCAGAGTCTTTTGTCCTTCCTCTCCAGTTGTTTCCATGTCAGCCCGCTCTGTTTGATGTCCGTGTCAAGGTCCCTGCACCAGGTGTTCTTGGGCCGGCCTCTTCTTTTTCTGCCAGAGATCATTGTTGCTGATTGTACCTGGCCAGTGGATGTTTAAGATATATACATAGTATTGGTTTTAATGTTAGAGTTGAAGAAATAAATAGCACAAGTTAATTTATAATACATTTTAGACAATAATGGAGCTCTAAGCTAAACATTTATCATCTTTTCATCTCCAGCATTGAAATCTTGCCTCAAACAGAACTGTTTATTTCAGCACTACGTAGTGTCTCTCTTAATCTCTTTGTGAGTGTCAACAGACGGAAATGAGAACTCCCTCTTGCAAGAAATAAGAAGGTGGACCGTCTGATTTATTTGCATATTGTTGTGGTTGCATGCTTCAGTATGCCTTTTACCCAGCGCTGACTGAAGTTACTTAAGAGCGATGTGTTGGTGCTTTTAGTTGTGGATGCCTGGCAGAGTAGTGCTGCTTTAACCCCCTGCATGCTGTGGCTGTTTTCATCAGGTGATGTCCAGTAGGGCTGGGCAATATGGAGTCAATCGATATATATCAGTATTGCAAAGATATTGTAAGGTTGATAATTGGTGCTTTCCCAAATATTTACACAAGTTTTTGATAAGCAATGTGGATATAATGACTAAGTGTAAAAGGCAAATAATAGAACAGCTAGAAGCAGTCTGGTAAGTTGAGAAAAAGACATTTTACTGTAATGCAGCCTTTAAAACGAGATAAAGACAACTCCAATGCCATGTTATGATATCCAAAATCTAAGACGATATTGATATTATATCGATTTACTGCCCAGCAAGCACAAATAATTGGGGCTGCAACTAACAATTATTTTAATTATTGATTAATCTATTGATTATTTTCTCTATATTTGGTCGAAAACATCAGAAAACAATAAAAAAGAATTCATTAGTAAATCTCATTGTTTTGAAAAAAATAATTCTCATTCGATAATTGAGCCAAAGCGAATGAGAAAAACTTTTTTTATTATTATGGGCATGGATGTCATTTTGTGGCACATTTTCTGTTCACTGTATAAGACTTTACATGAAACCTCAAAGGGGACTTTTCCGTTTACAGTACTAATAATAATACATTGCTACACAAATGCATTTACTGTAGACACAAATGTGCATATCCTGTTTCCGTGTATTGTAGCCTACAGTATTGACTTTTCCCAGTAAACTTTTACCTGCCGTTGAAATGGTAATCTAAACAGCTCAGTCCGATACACAACAGCCTTCAGGTAGATAAAACTGGCCTCCTGGTATAAGTACAGTAAGCAGTCAGTGTCAACATAAAGTAGAACCAAACAGAGATTTGCATATAAAAAACATTTCCAGGGTTGAGCGCTGTGGTGAAAAAACATCTGAACATTTTGACCAGTACGGCTCACACGATGACAAAACAAGTTTTCATTCTGGTGCCAATTTACTGACATGTTTTTTTGCAAACATGTAATAGAGTTGTGATGTCCCATCAAATGGTTGTGAAAATTGCACTCACAGTTTACAGAAAGTTAAAGGGACTGTATGTACGTTTTTACACATACAGTATAAACATTTTTTAATTGTTTTTTTATTGCCAATGTATGAACAGGTTGTAACCTAACCTAAAAAATTAGACCTTCCGCGACTTTCTGGGTTTCCTCTATCAGCCTGCAGACTGCTTTTAATGTGAAGAGTGTGGGATGTTTTTTCTGGGAAAATCCAATGGATGTGCATACTCACGAGTGTCTTTACTCTCTTCAGCTCCGGTACATGGCTAACTGTGTGCAACCATAACGTTCGGTTAGAAATTCAGACACAAACTCTACAGAAGCACAAAAAAAACAAAGTTCTATCTAGTGAAGTCTGTTTGCAAAACAGGAATGTGAACGACGTCGGAGGAAAACTAGGATCATCATCGACTGGGCCTTCGATTCATGGAGGGAATTTTGATTTGTTTGGATTTGGGCATCAAAACGGACCCCGAGCTGGCACAATTCCTATTGGACAGGTAAGCTAACATTACTGCCAAGCATGTGAAATATACAGTGAGATTGTGGTTTTAGCTGGCTAACGTTAATCAACATGATGCAGGACAGGACGCTGACTGTTGTTGACTTAATGGCCACAGGTGTCATGCCAACAGTGTGTAACAGTTCAGGAGATCTATGAGTGGAAATGGAATATAATATTCATAACTATGTTTTCATTAGTGTACGATCACATGAAACTAAGAATAATTGTTTTCGTTACCTTAGAATGAGCCGTTTATATCTACATAAGGAGTGTTTTGTGTTTTTTACGTGAACCTGAAGGCCACCGTAGTTCTCCGACATGAGGATTTGTCGGCATGAACCTCAGAGTGCAAAATCGTAGTATATACCACCAACCGCGGTCTGACTTCCGTTGCTCCTTAAGTAGTGTTATTGTAGTAAGGAGGCCTCTGAGCGAGGTGAACGGCGTTACCACGGTTTTGCACTTGGTGATTCACGTTATCGCAGTCTTGAGCAGAGGGTGGTACTCAGCTGGTTGCAACTTCACCACTAGATGCCGCCAAATCCTACACACTGTACCTTTTAACAAAAACAGTTCTTTATGTTAAATGTTGGAAAAAACAAGCACCCTTACAAGAATTTTGCCTAAATTAAATTGCGGCAAACATTTTTATTTAAATGAAAAGTGCACCAGTATGGTTATCGATACTGAAACTCGGGAAGTGGCACGAGTATCGAACATGTCAAACAACACCAAGCCCTAATCCTGATAATAAGTTGCTTTCATATAAATGTTTGTTGTCTAAAAAGAAACCCTCCAAATGTAGCTTTCAAACCCCCCTAATGTTCAAGTTTACCATCTTGTTTCAGTTGTCCCTAAAAAACAGAACATATGTGAATGAAATTAGTTCTTAATGTTAAATGTGTGGGCTGTTAGAAGTTATTTTGGGTTCAGTGTTACGGTTCTCTTCTTCCCCTGATTTGCCTGTGTGGTGACAGACAGACAGCCCACCCACTTTCTGCAGACACTTCTTCTTCTTCTCCTTGTTCACAACACATTCATGCCTGCAGACAGATTTAGACGTACTTGTGTGTGGACATCAGCATTCGAAATATTTAGTTTCTTCTGCATGTCATCATGCGCTGGTTGCTGGCTGGATGCTGTGGGCTCGCTTTGATCAGTATCTCAGGTAATCTCTTGCTTATATGATCAATTTAATTAATGACGTATAAATGTTAAAGGATAATGCAACAATTACAGTCTTTGTGCTAAATATTAACATTAGTAACATGTTATTACAGCTTTTTTTATTCACCTAATCATTTCATAATGCTTTACGTTGTCATTTAATTGTACTTTTTTATGGCTCTTTACCCACAGCTACAATGCCAACAGGTGTTTTGCATGTTATTTTTGACTCCACAATACCATTACTTCCTGGCCATCTGCGGGGAAAGAGGAAGTTGTCTTCTGAGACAAAGACTTCTTATTTTAATATACTGTGTATATACAGTTTACCTACTGTGGACCATGTTATCTCATTTAATCAACTGACCATCAGGTTACTTTATTTCAGATCTGCAATCTGTTTTTAGAGAAAGATATTGGAGATAGAAGAAAACTAAAATGGTAAACATTAAAAACAAAGCATTATATAAACTATGAATTGATGTGTACATGATGCAGCTTTAGGTTGGATTAACCAGTGCATTAACTCTATTATCCTCCGCCTTGTCCTACATATACGTTTATACAAAACAATTCTTTTCACTGCCTGATGGGGATGAACACACGACTACTAATCCTGATTAGTAGTACGATTATCTGATTTAATCTAGGGCTGCAACTAATGATTATTTTGATCACGAGTAATCTGACTTTTTAGATAAATAGATTACTTGTTTCGTCTATGAAATGTGAGGATGAAAAGTGGCCGTAAAAACTTCCCAGAGCCAAAGGTGACTTGTTTTATCGAATTAAAAGACTAAATATTCAATTTACAGTCAGGAAAGCAGTCAACCTTGACATTTGAGAGGCTGGAATAAGCAGATTTTTGCTTGATAAATGACCTCAAATATTGTTAAAATGGTTTTTGATACATTTTCTATCAATCGACTGATCGATTTGTATTTTAAGCATTAGATTAGACCATTAAAGAGCACCTGGTTAGCTCAGTTGGTAGAGCGGGCGCCCATGTAACAGGCCTCAGTCCTGACTGCGGTGGCCCGGGGTTCGAATCTGGCCTGTGGCCAATTTCTGCATCCACTCTCTCTCTCTCCCCCCTTTCCAAGACTCTATCCACTGTCAATAAAATGCTTAAAAAATGCCCCCAAAATATAACTTAAAAAAAAAAAAAATTAGACCATCAATGAATAATGCATCGCTGGTCCATGATAACTCAATGTTGTTGTCTCCCCCTACAATAACAGCATGGTGTTGATTGATTAGTCAGAAAGGTATTAATTTATGTCATTTATCGAGTAAAAAAGCCAGATATTCTTTGTTTGCAGGCTCTCAAATATAACAATTTGCTGTTTTTCTGTGTTTTATGTCTTTTTTAAAGTTTATATCTTTGACACATTCTTGCACATTTATGTAGTAGGTATGCTAATATCAGTGTACTAGTAGTATACTTAAAAGCGTACTGCTTTAATACTTCTTGGGACTAAATTGGCCCACTTTTTAGTTTATAAAAGTATACGTTTAAGTGTACTTTAAGTTTAAGAATAGTAAACTTTGACTACACAACTAGTTTACATTAGTTTTATACTTGTAAGTATACTACTTCAATACTTCTTTTTAGTTTTTAAAAGTATACTTTAAGTGAAAGTATTGTACTGATAGTTTACTAGTTTTATACTGGTAGCCCACTTTTTAATTATAACTCTGTAAACTACTAGTATAATATTTTTTTTATACTGCAAGTATACTTGATTATATGTGTAGCCCACTTTATAGTTTATGAAAGTGCACTTTGAAGTATATTCAATAAACTACTGGTTAAATAGTTTTTATACTACAAGTATATTAACTTTTGTTAAGTATATCTTGATCAAAAGATTAAGTACAAGTTAGACTTTTCTGTATACTTGTCAGTACGAGCCAAGTATAGTATACTTTTGTTAATTATATCTCTGATAAGTACATAAAAAGTAAACTGAATGTATACTCTTATTTTAAGTTTAAAAGAAGTATACTAATAGCACACTTGAATAAACTTTTGCATCATCTGCATACATGTAATATTTACAGTAACTGCTGCTGTAACTGTTTCACGATGTCCCCTCAGCGGCCCTAAACCCCGCACCTAAGGTCAACCAGAAGCCCCGGTTCTACGGTGTGAAAACCAAACACAATGTGGGCATTTACTGTCTATCCACCGAGAAACACTCCGAGGTGGAGTGGTACCGCGCCGATAAGTACGACGTGAACGCTACACTCAGAGAGAAGATAAAGGCAGAAAAAAGGTTTGCATTTCATGACAGCCATCTGAACCCAAACTCCTTCCTCTTAATCCGTGAAGTGGTCATAGAGGACAGCAAAGTGTACTTCTGCAAGTTAAACAACACGTGGGGACCTGGGACTGAACTGCAAGTTGTCAGTAAGTAGCTGGGACAATATATGTCTTGTGCAAACCTATACAGATACATGATGCAATGATCATTTATTGATGCACTTTTTAAAAACACACATCTTTCCTCTCACAGGACCCATTGACGTTCCCCAGGCAGAGTACAGGAGCAAGATGAAGGATGCTCTCATCATCCTCCAGGGCCTAATATTGGCTATGTGCATTGCTGCTTTTGTGCTACGCAGACGACAACAGGTGAGCAGCACGATGACCAAAACACTTTGTTTTACCAGACCGCACTGCTGAGTTTATAGATAGATAGATTCAATTGAGGTAGTTAATAAGGCAAAATACCCTAAAAAAACATAAATAATCAGTAGTAACATTGAGAACATAGACTGAACTAAAACTAAAACCACACTCTCCAAGTTAATCGTTGCTGGTGAATTGCACCTGTAATGTTAGCTCTCCTGCATTGATTGGCTTAATCAAATCCACCTCAGTACCATCTGTAACTGTATTTGTAAAGCTATTAATACAACATTTGGAAATGCCTACACATTCAACAAGATCTAACTATATGTGCAAGTGTAAAGATACCAACTGTTTTACGCTTATCTGTCTGTCTGTCTGTCTGTGGACAGATTTGGTGTCACGGCTGGTGTAATCCCATCTCAAGATGGTCTCTAGTTTGCATTACTGTTGATAAGTTAACAGAGCTGCTCAAGCTGAAAGATAACATTTACCAAATTTAGTTCCACGTATGAAGTTACGGTAATCCTTTTTTACCAGTTTCCGCTCCAGTGCGGCTTCCATAGCAACAGATCTGATAGTCTTTAACCTCCATAAATGCTATAAGTTCCTCAATGTACTTTTCCCTCCTTCCTTTTCATTTAAAGATGTTTAACAGGTGTTGTTACAACCAAAAACTACACACCTTTTAGCCGTTTTTCAATCCAGTTTGAAGCAGCAAAGCTCTTGACTAGATGGATCCACGGTCTAACCAACGTTAGCTACTTCACGTCGTCATTTTGAACGGTTAACGTTACCTAAAAACGCCAAAACCTAATTTGTTTTGTGTTCATATTTGTTCATTTTAGGTGCAGTATGTACAGTGTGTTTAACAATAGCTGGTGTTAACTCTTTAATGTTCTCTGTTTCATTTATTCTTTATATTTTAACAGATGGACAAGAAGGACTGCATATATGAGGAGCCTGAAATTGATCACATCTATGAGGTTTGTTATATGCCTTCATTTTACAGTTCATCAAAGACCAGTGGTGGAAGAAGTACTCAGATCCTTAAGTAAAAGTACTAATACCACACTGTACAAATACTCCACTACAGCCTAAAAGTCTTGATTTCAAAACCTTTACAAACTTAGTGAAACTTCCTTAAAGTTTCAAAAGTAAAAGTATGGATTGTGCAGTAAAATGTTCTCTTTCAGTGTTTTACTATAATATCTGATGTTAAACTAGCCGACAGCATATAAAAGGAGTTAAAAAAAACATTTACAGTGGTAAAATGCAACATAGACATTAATGCAGCAGTAATATTAATGTCTATGTTGCATTTTACCACTGTAAATGTTTTTTTAACTCCTTTTATATGCTGTCGGCTAGTTTAATCTACAGAAATGCATCATATTCTATAAGATTATCATATGTAGCGTCACAACAGGTGTCAGAAAAACAGCTCTGTTTTCAGTTTTGTGACGATGCATCTTCCAGCTGATCCAAAAGGCTTTTTTAAAGAGTTTATTTATCTTAAAAAGGAGAAGATTTTCCTCAACACATAAAGGAACATTTCATCCTTCAGTTTATCACAAACATTCAAAATCAACACATCTGGAGATACATACAGACAGGGTCATTTATTTTTGCCGTATGTGGTCATTTAGTGGTTGTATTTGTGAAGACCTTGTCACGCTTCACAGCTGTTTGTTTTTTTACATAAAAGTACATGGACACGCACAGTCTCCTTGCACCACTGAGCTCATAACCTCAATTTTATCTTGGTCTGTCTCTGTTTTGTTTCATTTATAAACATACAGTAAACTTTTGTTTGCTTTTTTGGAAGAATAATAACTTTGGAGAGTAGCATTTGTGAGTTGTAAAATTAAATATATTGCTTTAGTCTTGTAAAAATATTTTTTTATGTACCACCTTTCATACAAAAATTGCAGCTCAGAGGAAGCAGACAACCTTAATGCATGGACCAATACAATCATAAATGGAGTTTAAAGTATAATAATTAAATATAGTAGAACCTTCTAGGTATAAACTCTTGACTTCCTGGTACATCCTGCACAAGCTGGTATTGATTTATACACCATTTGGGAGACATTGCAAGCCTTCTTGTAAGAAAAGCATGAAGAAGCTTCTCTGTTAAAGAGAGAAAATGTCTTATGTGTTTTTTAAATGACAGAATGCTGTTTTAACTGGAAAGTTAGAGCCAAATAAACGTGGATTAAATGTGAGATAAGATAATTAGTTAATTGTGAGCACAGTTTCTCTGTAGGTCAACTCTCCATCTTTCAATGCTATAACAGTCAGAAGTATCAGAGGATGTTAATATATATAATATGAAAGATATTTAAATGTCAACTGCTCTGCTGTGACATTTAGCAGCTGCATATCTTTATCTTTTGAGTCATCTCTGAGTCACTGAATATGCAAATTAAAGCTGTACCCACATGCCCAAATAAATGCATAAACTGTACTTTAACTATGATTCCTCAAAGCCTCATGGGACTCATAGATATACATATTAACTGACTTAAAACTGACTTGTTTCCATCTCTCAGGGTTTGGCGATTGAGACTTGTGAAGGAGGTCTGTATGAGGAACTCACTGTGTACGCCGAGGCTGAAGGAACTGAGGCCCCGTGGGAGTGAGACCGCCTCACAATAACTTACAGGTTCTTGATTGTAAAAGTACAAATTATAGAATACTTTGTTAAAGAGATAGTCCAGGTGTTTTGAAGTGGGGTTGTATGAGGTAGTTATACATAGTCAGTGTATGACCTACAGTAGATGACGGTCAGCACGCCCCCAGCTTGGACAAACAGACAGGAGTACGGGCACAAGAGCAAAGCAATGTACAGCTGTGGACGGGGACAGCAGCAAAACATATTTTAGACACCTACAAAAAAATCAATATCAGTTTAAGTGTTCACTATATTTAGAATATTCTTACTGCTTTACCTTGCTTTCAGACAGCTATACAGTCAGTGTTTCTGACTCGGAACTGATGCCGTTGAATCCATCTATGCTCTCGCCATCGCAACCAGACTCCATTGAAAGAGACAGTAATTTTACCTCGCAGAACACGGGGGTTGCTGGTCTACCGCTGCCTCGATCGGTTAGTTTGTTTGTGTTATTGTGTGACTTTGGTTAGTTTGGATTCACCAAAGTCACACAAATCACCCCACAAAAAGCTTCCTTCTTTTCGTCAAAGACATGATGATTTTAATGTCCTTTTCATGGTCGCTCTGTTTGTAACGTCCTCATGACACCAGGAACTGAAGCTGTTAGCTATGTTCTCTCCAAAGCCACCAGACTCCTTGGACAAAATATTTTAATTTTTTTTTTACTTCTACTTAACACTTACTGCTGCCTCAATCAGGTAGTTTGTTTGTGTTATTATGCGACTTTGGTGAATTCGAACTAACACTTTAAAACACCAAAGTCACACATTAACACAAACAAACTAACCGATCGAGGCAGCGGTAGACTCCTGTGTTCTGCGAGGTAAAATTACTGTTTTTGTCAATGGAGTCTGGTGGCTTTGACGAGAAAATAGATAACGGCTTCAGTTCCCCGTTAGAAAGGGCTGTTTGACGGCAAGATAAAGCGGAGAAAATATTCTAAATATAGCGTACACTTAGACTGGTGTTGATTTTTTTAAGTGAGCTTCTCTTTTAGTTGGCTAAAATACATTTTGCTGCTGCCCCCGTCCACATCAGTACATCGCTTTGCTTTCGTAACTCCTGTCTGTTTCTCCAAACTGGGAGCATGCCGACCGTCTGTAGGTAGCACACTGACTATAGATAAGAACATCATACAACCCCACTACAAAACACCTGAACTATCGCTTTAAGAGACCTTAGTGGAGATTTGTCATTTTCTTCTGGTACTTATTTGTGTATAAATTTGCAACAGCATACTTATTCTAAAACGCTTGCTATATGCGCTGTCGATTTTATGCTATTTAGTAACACTGGAGTGAACAAATCAGATGTGATCTAAAGGAACCATTCTACAATTCAGACTCGACAGCTTTTCAGCTGACATTTTTGGTGCTTCAAGAGGCTTTTTTTGTTTTTAAATGAAAAGCAATATTATTTCATAATCTTTGACTTGAGAGTTTGATATCTATTTTATGTAAATGTGACAGTGTGAGTATCAGAGCCTGAACAGGGCTTCGCTTGTTGTTTGATTATATGAAAGATCTGTTTATGTAACAGGAATAAAAACAATACAAACATTAACATTTGCTGGAGAAAGTCTTATTTTTATTGGCTTTTACAGGTAACAAAATATCAAACTTAAAGGTCTTATTGATAACATTTTTATGTTGACGAATATTTAAAAAAAATAAAAAATAAAACATCCACAGAGCCTTTAGAAAGGTGCTGAATAAAAGTATGGCTTTTCCTGAAAAATTATTATAATTCTGAATTCAACATTTAAAAAAATTTGGCGGGTCCAAAATTAATGTTTTGTTTATCTCTGTGTAAGATATCTGACGTTTGGTTCCCACAAGTGAGCCAGTACTAAAACGACGTTGGTATCTCTGGGTCTTCAGTTAGTGTGGGAAAAAAAACCCAGATAAATAGCTGAGATTGACGGTAAGTGCCTGGCAACGACTTGTTGGGATGTAAATGCAATGGCACGGGGGAGGGAGAATGAGACATCTAGTGGCTGAATGTTATCAATGTTATCAATACCTTTAAATAAATAAACAAGTTGATCAACAACATATTAATATAAAAAATGCTGGTTGTGTAGAATATCAACCGATCAATAAATACATGAGTAAAGAAACAGCTCAGTACATAAATAAGCAATAAATAGATAAATTAATGAATTAATCAGAGAGATTTTAGTTGGTGAGTAGAGATGTGCATCCCTTTTGTTTATGTAACAGGAATAAAAACAATAAACATATTCACATTTGCTGTAAGAAATATAATTTTTATTGACTATAACAAAAGAAATATAGAAAAATATAAAATTTTGATCAAAGCAAAGTAAAAAAAATAAGCATGTTGATCAAATACATGATCAATAAATACACAAATAACTCAATAATTTAATAAATAAATATGTTAATAAATAGATAATAATAATAAGCTAATAAATGAACACATTGGTAATGTGACAGAGAGATTTTAGTTGGTGAGTACAGACAAAGCCAGCTGGTCTGCTCTCGTCAGATGGGTTTTCATTTCCTTCCTGATCAGCTCCCAGGATTCAGCACTGTGGCCCTGCACACACAACAACACCAGCATTAGAGATAGATAGATAGATAGATAGATAGATGGATAGATAGATAGATAGACTTACCATTCGCTCCAGGACATGGTGTGAGAGTCTCTTGAAATACATTTGCAGCTTCTTGTTCTTCTTCTTGTTGCTCTGACTCCCAATCTAAATTCATTACAAGAAAATAAATATTTAACATGCTTTATATTTCACCTGTCATGTATTCACAGACCTGTAAAGCTGTCAGGACTTCAGAGTAACAGAGATCACGTTGATGAAGTTTATGCAAAAGTTCAGACAGGAAGACCCTCATAACCTTCCTGTCTCTATACTCCTTTCACCACAACCACTAGTGTCTAGACTCCAGGGTGGTGAGGATATACCTAATCTCATCAAGGCATCATTACCCCCTTTGATATATTATGTCACAGTGGAGTCTAATCTCTAATTTCTATATTCTTCTTATCATGCATCATGTAGTAAATTATTTTTCAATGAATACAGGATGTCTCTCCTGATTGAATTACTACCAGTTATGCTCTCTACTCACACAGGCGTGGAGGCCGTCAGCCTGCTGGGTCACAACAATGAGAAAGTGCTCCACTGTGTTCTCCTCCCATGATGCAGAGCTGTGATCCTCCTCAAACAGGGAGACCATCTCCTCCAGGATCTGAACTGTGAAACTCAGTTTGTCCTCAGCCTGGAAGAATAACAACAATCACAATATAAAAACACATTTATGACACTTTTTTTTAAATATTTATTGCAGAGGTTGAGGAAGACTTACTGAAGCTTTGGAGGCCTGGCTGTACAGATCATTAGGGAAGTCCACTTCAGCCTCCTCAGTGGTGTTAGTGGAATTATTAGCCTGCATCACACAAACACACATCATGAAGTAAACAGACAGTAAAGTAAACTCACTGAATGATTTTAAAGAAGTCCACTTACCATAGCATCTATTAGATTCAGAGAGTTCAGACTGTGCTGACTGAATTTATGATCCATCCATCTGCAGCTCAGTGAGGAGGCTGAACTGAACACACTGACAGACATGAGACACACTAACAACATCCTGCTGAGCATCTTTAAAAAAGAGACTGGTTGTCTTTGTGTTGGAGCAAATAGAGATATATTAGTCTTGTGAAGTAGTTGATGTGTTGGAGCAGAGCTGCAGAGCCTCATTTATACTGCAGGACTCACCTATTTCACTTTCCTCACCTACACCTGGTGCTGCTGCTGCTGCTGCTGTGGGGCTTTCAGCGGTCAAAGTCAACCTCAAGTCACAGAGATGTTTAATGTCACTCACATTTCAGTTTCTAATTAGTGTCTTCATGGGAAAAAAATCTCCCACAATAAAAGCATAAACCAATATCACAGTGAAGCTAAAATATCACGCATTTTAAATACATATTAAAAAGGTCTTCTGTATTGTAAAAACAGAAAATGCATATTATAGAATACCTAAAAGACAACAATTCACTATAAATACTATTACAATTGTTTACTATTCGATATTGGAAAATGATGGGATTATTATAGGAATATTAAAGCGAGTTTTAAAAAACAAATAGAAAATTGTAGACACCCCAAATTATTTGTGATATGACTGATTTTAATAGGATGATGATCTGGGGCTATTTCAACATTTATTTAGATATTTTGCAGATTTCATCTCCAAGTCTGCACACTCTCCATTAGGCCTACTATTTAAAGAAAAAAATAATAAATAAATAAATAAATAAATAAATATAAAAATAAAAATATATATAAAAATAATATTAATTCTTCTATTGTCATAATTGCATCATTGGTTCTGTGTGGACTCATAATAATCCTGATTCAGCAGGTCTAACATGATGAAGCTTTGATTGAGTCCACTAGGTGATAAAAAGGGAAGTTCCCAAACAGAGAAAATGAAAGCTGCTAGTGACCGCGGCCTCGAGCTGTGACGCTCGTTCATGTGAACCTGCAGTGACATTTCACCTTGTTTTATTGAGAACTATAATATAATGGAGGCTTTAAACATGAGAACCAGACAGGGGGATTCTCCTTCACTGGTCAATGCATCTACAGATTATCTAAACAATAGCTGTTCATTTACAGCAGGATTTCAACAGTATTAACCTGTTATTGCTAAAAACAGTGCTTTACTGTTAATACAAAAGAAAACCTGTTAAATTACGCTCATAGGCCGTTTTTTAACTGAACTATAATGCATTCTTAAAAACAGCACTTTACTGCTGATCAGCTGTCTAAAGTATCATCAATAACAGTTTCATGCAGTATTTCTTTAATTCTGGGACCTGATCTGCACATGTGAGGCTTGTACATTGTACATGATTGTAAAATCAGTGAATTAGCTTTATTGTTCTTCACTCACATGTTGTTCTGGTTTGCATGCTGTGCTTGTAGCCAGCTACAGACAGACATTTTGGGAGAAGTGTCAACAAGTCTATTATAGCCTTTTTCCTAACAAGTGCCTTTAATTGTATTTAGTGTGACTATTCCTATGTCTGTAACCTGCTAAGTCTATTCATCTAGGAATAAAATAATGTTTATTAAAATGTATGTAAAAAATACAACCTAAATAGTGCATTAAAACAAATCAGTAAGATAATGTAAAAGAAAAGTTAAAAACAGCTATATAATGTATCTTTAGACAGTAAATTAACTGTAAAATACTGTGAAATTAATAAAAAAACAACCAGTTCAAACTGTATTTTTCATTAACAGTACAAAGCTGTAAATTTCAGCGACAGTATAATAATGTTAATTTTACATAAAGGCAACCCTGCTGCCAGTTCTTTACTGTTATTTTACTGGGAAATTCTTAACAGTGTACATGATAAATAAATACACAAATAACTAAATTAAAAAAAAAACATACATTTAAAAAATAGACAGCATGCAATCAAATCAATGAACATTGTGATTTTCACACGGCAGTCTGATGACGTCACATGTCACGTCACGCAGGCCGCAGCACTTCCGTTTTCACTCTGCATGGAGGAGCGCTTTCTGTTTGTGTTTGTGGATGCTGCAGTCAAATCTACACTTTTAATTATGAATAATAAATGTTATTAAACCAAAAATAGGCTGAAGAAAAGTCGTTTTTTTAACGCATATTTTTTGCATCGCAGGGAGATCCTGCAGACTGAATTAAAACTAAATAAATACATATAATAATGATATAACAATAATAATAATAATAATAATAATAATAACAAGAAGAAGAAGCAGAAGAAGAAGAAGAAGAATGATATTATAAGAAGAAGAAGAAGAAGATGAAGAAGAATGTATTGCCTCAAATATCCAAAATGCAAAACAAGTTAAGTTAATAACAAAACAAGTTCATAATAAATAAATGTAAAAAAAATAAAAAAATAAATAAAATAATTATCAGCAACACGGATTTCATTCAAGAAAAACGAATTATGTGTACTTTAAAAATTGCCATAAATATTCCCATTTTACTCTCAAAATGATCCCTATCGAACA
This sequence comes from Sebastes umbrosus, assembly GCF_015220745.1. NCBI lineage: Eukaryota > Metazoa > Chordata > Actinopteri > Perciformes > Sebastidae > Sebastes > Sebastes umbrosus. Next base: position 20,285,946 of record NC_051288.1, on the reverse strand, counting down.
AAATCAATGTGATGCTGAATAATGAGCTGTGTTTATGCTTTTATTCTATTATAGGAATTTTCTATGTGGCATTTCTGTGTTTAAAAACAATTTTCTATTTAGCCTTAAAAATCGCAATCATTTTCCTATAATAATCCCATAATTTCCAATATCGAATAATAAACAATTGTAATAATATTAATAGAGAATTGTTTGTCTTTGTGTTTTTTAAGGTATTCTATTATACATTTACTATGTTAATCAAATGCGTGATATTTTAGCTTCGCTGTGATATTGGTTTATGCTTTTATTGTGGGAGATTTTTTTCCCATTAAGACACTAATTAGAAACTGAAATGTGAGTGACATTAAACATCTCTGTGACTTGAGGTTGACTTTGACCACTGAAAGCCCCACAGCAGCAGCAGCAGCAGCAGCAGGTGTAGGTGTGGAAAGTGAAATAGGTGAGTCCTGCAGTATAAATGAGGCTCTGCAGCTCTGCTTCAACACATCAACTACTTCACAAGACTAATATCTCTATTTGCATCCACACAAAGACAACTAGTCTCTTTTTTAAAGATGCTCAGCAGGATGTTGTTAGTGTGCCTCATGTCTGTCAGTGTGTTCAGTTCAGCCTCCTCACTGAGCTGCAGATGGATGGATCATAAATTCAGTCAGCACAGTCTGAACTCTCTGAATCTAATAGATGCTATGGTAAGTGGACTTCTTTAAAATCATTCAGTGAGTTTACTTTACTGTCTGTTTACTTCATGATGTGTGTTTGTGTGATGCAGGCTAATAATTCCACTAACACCACTGAGGAGGCTGAAGTGGACTTCCCTAATGATCTGTACAGCCAGGCCTCCAAAGCTTCAGTAAGTCTTCCTCAACCTTTGCAATAAATATTAAAAAGTGTTATAAATGTGTTCCTATAATGTGATTGATGTTGTTCTTCCAGGCTGAGGACAAACTGAGTTTCACAGTTCAGATCCTGGAGGAGATGGTCTCCCTGTTTGAGGAGGATCACAGCTCTGCATCATGGGAGGAGAACACAGTGGAGCACTTTCTCATTGTTGTGACCCAGCAGGCTGACGGCCTCCACGCCTGTGTGAGTAGAGAACATAACTGGTAGTAACAACATGCAACACGTGTAGTTAGATCTCTGTTACTCTGAAGTCCTGACAGCTTTACAGCTCTGTGAATACATGACAGGTGACTAAAGCGTGATCAATATTTATTTTCTTGTAATGAATTTAGATTGGGAGTCACAGCAACAAGAAGAAGAACAAGAAGCTGCAAATGTATTTCAAGAGACTCTCACACCATGTCCTGGAGCGAATGGTAAGTCTATCTATCTATCTATCTATCTATCTATCTATCTGTCTATCCGTCTATCCATCTATCCATCTATCCACCTATCCACCTATATACCTATCTATCTATCTATCTATCTATCTATCTATCTATCTATCTATCTATCTGTCTATCTATCTATCTCTAATGCTGGTGTTGTTGTGTGTGCAGGGCCACAGTGCTGAATCCTGGGAGCTGATCAGGAAGGAAATGAAAACCCATCTGACGAGAGCAGACCAGCTGGCTTTGTCTGTACTCACCAACTAAAATCTCTCTGTCACATTACCAATGTGTTCATTTATTAGCTTACATGCAGTCTATTTATTTATTTATCTATTTATTAATTAAATTATTGAGTTGTGTGTGTATTTATTGATCATGTATTTGATCAACATGCTTTGCTTTGAGCAAAATTTATGTTTTTTTATGTTATAGTCAATAAAAAATATTTATTCCAGCAAATGTGAATATGATTATTGTTTTTATTCTTGTTACATAAACAAAAGGGACGTATCTTTTTTTCTTTATATTTTGTATTCTATGGATATATTTCTTTAGTGTTGACATGTACATTTTATTTAATGTTCCTGTTCATTACTTGGATAACCTGCTGTGGAACACAATAATTTCCCAATTTTGGGATCTATCTATTTAGCCAGGCAATAAAACAAACATACTGTGTATATTAACTGCTGCAATACGATCAGTTTTATCACTTTGCTTTCACATTCAGTGCTGCACAAGTAGCTAAAACTAAACATGTCTGTAATCTGTTCAGTCTGACCTGTGAGACTAAATTTTGTGTTTGATGTAAACTGATTATTATCAGCCAGAGACGGCATCCTTTTAATATGTGCAGCTTGAAAACTTAATTCCTGCAGTCTTAGAGCAGATACGTAGTAGTATAGCCAGTGTATCACCTGTACCATTTATTCCATACTGCCAGTGGTGGAAGAAGTACTCCGATCTTTTACTCACATGTAAGTCAAATTAGCAGTACCACAGTAATTATTTTGTAGAAATATATCCATAGAATACAAAATATAAAGAATATAGGAATACACTTTAAATATACCTGACTACTAAAACTAGCATAACAAAATCCAAATTAAAAACATATAATAACCCACTATATAAATTAGCAAGTGTGCAATAACATACTATATACATAAGCAAAGTGTGCAAATTACAATGTTTTGTTCTTTAATAAAAAATAATTGAGGTAGTAAATGTGCAAATGTAGATGTGGAAAGTTCAACATGTGCAAGAATATTACAGACTAAAACAGAATGGAGTGTGTTATGTTTTGATATGTGAAATAGTGTAAACTTTGTGATGGAAGACACATTTTAGATAAATCTGATAATAAAGTGACAAATCAGATGAATACAGAAACAAAAACTGACTCAGTAGCTGCAGGTATTTTTGTGTTTGCTGTGTCTGGGTTAGATAAGAGTGGTATTACGATGCCTATTTAGCCGTAGTGAAAGAACAAAGAGGCCTTAAGTATCTGTTAAAGAACTGATATTTAAAAAGTTTAAACTTGTACTTGTTCACTCATATTAATATTCAGGTTTAATTCTCTGTCCTGATGATTTACTGTCATATGTACCTTCAGTAGGTGGAAGTACCTTGAGAGGTATTACTATAGAAACACACGTTCCTGCCTGTTGTTTGATTTAACTCATTAAAAACAAAAAAATATACGTCCCTTTTGTTTATGTAACAAGAATAAAAAAACAATAATCATATTCACATTTGCTGGAATAAATATTTTTTATTGATTATAACATTAAAAAAAACAATTTTGCTCAAAGCAAAACATGTTGATTAAATACATGAGCAATAAATACACACACAACTCAATCATTTATTTAATAAATATGTTAATAAATAGATAAATAAATAAATAGACTGCATGTTAGCTAATAAATGAACACATTGGTAATGTGACAGAGAGATTTTAGTTGGTGAGTACAGACAAAGCCAGCTGGTCTGCTCTCATCAGATGGGTTTTCATTTCCTTCCTGATCAGCTCCCAGGATTCAGCACTGTGGCCCTGCACACACAACAACACCAGCTTTAGGGATAGATAGATAAATAGATAGATAGATAAATGGATGGATGGATGGATGGATGGATAGATGGATAGACGGACAGACGGACAGATAGATAGATAGATAGATAGATAGATAGATAGATAGATAGATGGATAGATGGATAGACTTACCATTCGCTCCAGGACATGGTGTGAGAGTCTCTTGAAATACATTTGCAGCTTCTTGTTCTTCTTCTTGTTGCTCTGACTCCCAATCTAAATTCATTACAAGAAAAGAAATATTTAACATGCTTTATTCACCTGTCATGTATTCACAGAGCTGTAAAGCTGTCAGGACTTCAGAGTAACAGAGATATAACTACACGTGTTGCATGTTGTTACTGCCAGTTATGCTCTCTACTCACACAGGAGTGGAGGCCGTCAGCCTGCTGGGTCACAACAATGAGAAAGTGCTCCACTGTGTTCTCCTCCCATGATGCAGAGCTGTGATCCTCCTCAAACAGGGAGACCATCTCCTCCAGGATCTGAACTGTGAAACTCAGTTTGTCCTCAGCCTGGAAGAACAACATCAATCACATTATAGGAACACATTTATGACATTTTTTTATTTTTAAATATTTATTGCAAAGGTTGAGGAAGACTTACTGAAGCTTTGGAGGCCTGGCTGTACAGATCATTAGGGAAGTCCACTTCAGCCTCCTCAGTGGTGTTAGTGGAATTATTAGCCTGCATCACACAAACACACATCATGAAGTAAACAGACAGTAAAGTAAACTCACTGAATGATTTTAAAGAAGTCCACTTACCATAGCATCTATTAGATTCAGAGAGTTCAGACTGTGCTGACTGAATTTATGATCCATCCATCTGCAGCTCAGTGAGGAGGCTGAACTGAACACACTGATAGACATGAGACACACTAACAACATCCTGCTGAGCATCTTTAAAAAAGAGACTGGTTGTCTTTGTGTTGGAGCAAATAGAGATATTAGTCTTGTGAAGTAGTTGATGTGTTGGAGCAGAGCTGCAGAGCCTCATTTATACTGCAGGACTCACCTATTTCACTTTCCACACCTACACCTGCTGCTGCTGCTGTGGGTTTTTCAGCGCCACAGTTTTAAACAACATTTCCAGGGGGTTTCTGGTTCCTGTTCTACAGCATTCCAGGTTGTGGCTTTTATCGAAAAGGACTTAATTTACATCTGGGGCGGGACAGCAATTTGCATTTATAAATGCTGATGTTCCGGCATCTCAGGCAACTTGGAGCTTTTCACCACCTTGTTGCTGAACTGCGCCTTGATGGAGAAAAACACCTGAAGTATTTCAGAATGATAAATATAAGTAAAGTGGTTTTTATTATTATTATAAAACAAAGCAAAATAAACAGTTTCGTTATTTGTTAACCTTTAGAAAACGAAAATTATTATTAAATATCTTTAAAAAAATTAAATAACACCTCTAAAAGAAAGAACAATAAAGTTACGTAGTGTTTGTTGAGAGAGAGAGAGAGAGAGAGAGAGAGAGAGAGAGAATCGAAAAATACTGCCCATCACCTGATGTTCTTATAACCTATTAACCCAGTCTATTATATTTATAGCATATGTAGGGTTTCTGCTATGACTACTACAGTGTTTACCAAATTAAAAGCCTGTACTATATTAACTTGATGGAAACCTGCAAGTACACCACTGCTTTATTTAGAGTATTTCAGAATAAAAGCATTGTGTTAACGAATGCATGATTCTGTGCACTAAAAACGCTAGAGGCCTTTTATTTTGAAATCTAGATAGGAAGTGTAAAATATACAGCATTTATAATGCAAATTGCTGTCCCGCCCCAGATGTAAATTAAGTCGTTTTCGATAAAAGCCGCAACCTGGAATGCTGTAGAACAGGAACCCGAAACCCCCTGGAAATGTTGTTTAAAACTGTGCCAGTCAAAGTGAAGAGGGATTGCTGTAGGCTCTCTCTTACTACTAATGTATTTATTTATTTTTTTGTATTAATATATAGCCCACAGAAATCCCTCTTCACTGTCAATGAAGAGGGATTTATATATATATATATATATATATATATATATATATATATATATATATAGCCCATAGAAATCCCTCTTCACTGTCAGTGAAGAGGGATTTATATATATATCCCTCTTCACTGACAGAAAAGAGGGATTTATATGGGCTATATATTAATATTTATGTATGAATTTATTTGCTTGTTTTTAATAATATTTACAAATTACCACACAGTTCTTACCCTTTTTTGTCTTAAATAAATATAAATCACGTTTATTATGAAGTTTAATGGCCATTAAAAGGCAAACTCTATGTAGAAAGAAAGGGCTGTCAGCAACAGCAAAAACACAGCTGACAGGTAGCTGAGACGCTCCCGAGACGTGGGTAACTCGCGTCTAGTGTGAACACCCTAGGTGGGCATGACGCGGCCACGACGTGACGCTGCATTCAGGCGAGCCTGAAGCGCGCAGTGTGGCCCGAGCGTAAGTCTTGTGAAGTAGTTGATGTGTTGGAGCAGAGCTGCAGAGCCTCATTTATACTGCAGGACGCACCTACAGTATTTCATTTTCCTCACCTACACCTGCTGCTGCTGCTGCTGCTGCTGCTGCTGTGGGGCTTTCAGCGGTCAAAGTCAACCTCAAGTCACAAAGTCAACCTCAAGTCACAGAGATGTTTAATGTCACTCACATTTCAGTTTCTAATTAGTGTCTTCATGGGAAAAAAATCTCCCACAATAAAACCATAAACCAATATCACAGTGAAGCTAAAATATCACGCATTTAAATACATATTAAAAAGGTCTTCTGTATTGTAAAAACAGAAAATGCATATTATAGAATACCTAAAAGACAACAATTCACTATAAATAATATTACAATTGTTTACTATTCGATATTGGAAAATGATGGGATTATTATAGGAATATTAAAGCGAGTTTTAAAAAACAAATAGAAAATTGTAGACACCCCAAATTAATTGTGATATGACTGATTTTAATAGGATGATGATCTGGGGCTATTTCAACATTTCTTTTTTTTTTTGCAGATTTCATCTCCAAGTCTGCACACTCTCCATTAGGCCTACTATTTAAAGAAAAAAAAAAAAAAAAAAAAAAATAAAAATATATATAAAAATAATATTAATTCTTCTATTGTCATAATTGCATCATTGGTTCTGTGTGGACTCATAATAATCCTGATTCAGCAGGTCTAACATGATGAAGCTTTGATTGAGTCCACTAGGTGATAAAAAGGGAAGTTCCCAAACAGAGAAAATGAAAGCTGCTAGTGACCGCGGCCTCGAGCTGTGACACTCGTTCATGTGAACCTGCAGTGACATTTCACCTTGTTTTATTGAGAACTATAATATAATGGAGGCTTTAAACATGAGAACCAGACAGGGGGATTCTCCTTCACTGGTCAATGCATCTACAGATTATCTAAACAATAGCTGTTCATTTACAGCAGGATTTCAACAGTATTAACCTGTTATTGCTAAAAACAGTGCTTTACTGTTAATACAAAAGAAAACCTGTTAAATTACGCTCATAGGCCGTTTCTTAACTGAACTATAATGCATTCTTAAAAAACATCACTTTACTGCTGATCAACTGTCTAAAGTATCATCAGTAACAGTTTCATGCAGTATTTCTTTAATTCTGGGACCTGATCTTCTCATGTGAGGCTTGTACATTGTACATGATTGTAAAATCAGTGAATTAGCTTTATTGTTCTTCACTCACATGTTGTTCTGGTTTGCATTCTGTGCTTGTAGCCAGCTACAGACAGACATTTTGGGAGAAGTATCAACAAGTCTATTATAGCCTTTTTCCTAACAAGTGCCTTTAATTGTATTTAGTGTGACTATTCCTATGTCTGTAACCTGCTAAGTCTATTCATCTAGGAATAAAATAATGTTTATTAAAATGTATGTAAAAAATACAACCTAAATAGTGCATTAAAACAAATCAGTAAGATAATGTAAAAGAAAAGTTAAAAACAGCTATATAATGTATCTTTAGACAGTAAATTAACTGTAAAATACTGTGAAATTAATAAAAAAACAACCAGTTCAAACTGTATTTTTCATTAACAGTACAAAGCTGTAAATTTCAGCGACAGTATAATAATGTTAATTTTACATAAAGGCAACCCTGCTGCCAGTTCTTTACTGTTATTTTACTGGGAAATTCTTAACAGTGTACATGATCAGTAAATACACAAATAACTAAATAAAAAAAAAAACATACATTTAAAAAATAGACAGCATGCAATCAAATCAATGAACATTGTGATTTTCACACGGCAGTCTGATGACGTCACATGTCACGTCACGCAGGCCGCAGCACTTCCGTTTTCACTCTGCATGGAGGAGCGCTTTCTGTTTGTGTTTGTGGATGCTGCAGTCAAATCTACACTTTTAATTATGAATAATAAAGAATAATAATAATAATAATAATAATAATAATTTCTTGCCTCAAATATCCAAATGCAAAACAAGTTAAATAACCTATCTTAATTAATACATTTAAAAAATAAAGCTTAATCAGTGACACGGATTTCATTAAAAAAAAACTAATTCTGTGTCCTTTAAAATCGCCATAAATATTCCCATGTTACTCTCAAAATGTTCCCTATCGAACAAAATCTGTGTGATGTTGAATACTGAGCTGTGTTTTTGCTTTTATTCTATAATATGAGTTTTCTATGTGGCTTTTTTAAAAAACTTTACAATTTTCTATTTGGCCTTAAAAATCGCAATAATATTCCTATAATAATCCCATAATTTCCAATATCGAATGGTTAACAATAATAATATTATAAATAGTTTTTTTTTAAGTATTTATGCATTTACTATGTTATTAAAATGCGTGATATTTTAGCTGTGCTGTGATATTTGTTTATGCTTTATTGTGGGAGATATTTTTTTTCTCATTAAGACACTAATTAGAAACTGAAATGTGAGTGACATTAAACATGTCTGTAAATTGAGGTTGACTTTGACCGCTGAAAGCCCCACAGCAGCAGCAGCAGGTGTAGGTGAGGAAAGTGAAATAGGTGCGTCCTGCAGTATAAATGAGGCTCTGCAGCTCTGCTCCAACACATCAACTACTTCACAAGACTAATATCTCTATTTGCTCCACACAAAGACAACCAGTCTCTTTTTTAAAGATGCTCAGCAGGATGTTGTTAGTGTGCCTCATGTCTGTCAGTGTGTTCAGTTCAGCCTCCTCACTGAGCTGCAGATGGATGGATCATAAATTCAGTCAGCACAGTCTGAACTCTCTGAATCTAATAGATGCTATGGTAAGTGGACTTCTTTAAAATCATTCAGTGAGTTTACTTTACTGTCTGTTTACTTCATGATGTGTGTTTGTGTGATGCAGGCTAATAATTCCACTAACACCACTGAGGAGGCTGAAGTGGACTTCCCTAATGATCTGTACAGACAGGCCTCCAAAGCTTCAGTAAGTCTTCCTCAACCTTTGCAATAAATATTAAAAAGTGTTATAAATGTGTTCCTATAATGTGATTGATGTTGTTCTTCCAGGCTGAGGACAAACTGAGTTTCACAGTTCAGATCCTGGAGGAGATGGTCTCCCTGTTTGAGGAGGATCACAGCTCTGCATCATGGGAGGAGAACACAGTGGAGCACTTTCTCATTGTTGTGACCCGGCAGGCTGACGGCCTCCACGCCTGTGTGAGTAGAGAGCATAACTGGCAGTAACAACATGCAACACGTGTAGTTAGATCTCTGTTACTCTGAAGTCCTGACAGCTTTACAGGTCTGTGAATACATGACAGGTGACTAAAGCGTGATCAATATTTATTTTCTTGTAATGAATTTAGATTGGGAGTCAGAGCAACAAGAAGAAGAACA